>NC_138519.1:16030067-16390067 GCF_000230855.2 Cajanus cajan
GGCCTTCAGCTAACTTCTGTTGGCCAGCATCGCCGATAACGTTGACATCTCGTCTTGGCTTTGGAGTTGGTTTTACTTTCAAATTGGCGAAGTAACATTCACGTGCTGTTTTCTGATCGGCATGCACGGTGATAACGGTCCCTTCCTCTGATGGAAACTTCATGGCCAAATGTGGGGTGGATACGATGGCTCGGAGCTTGTTCAGAGAGGGTCTGCCCAATAGAATGTTGTACGAGGTATTGGCATGCACAACCACATAGTGTACCTTGATTTGCCTACGCTGGTCATCCCCGAAGTAGGTATACAGGTCTATCATCCCTCGAGTGTCCACCCGTTCACCCGAAAACCCCACCAAAGGTTCATCGTAAGGCGTCAATTCTTGTTCCGGAATGCCCAGTTGCTCGAACGTCTTCCAGTACAAGATGTCCGCCGAACTACCCTGATCGACCAGAGTCTTCTTCACGATGCAATTATTGATCTCTACGCTGATGACCATGGGATCATCTTGCACCGGGTCAATGCCTTGAAAATCTTGGTCAGTGAACGTTATAGGGGGAATACGAATGGGGGATGCCCGTCCTATAGCGTTTACCGACTTGATGGCCCTCAAGTGTCTCTTCCAGGCTGAAGATGAGCTTCCTCCTCCTGCGAAGCCTCCGGCAATGGTGTTTATCATTCGCTGGGGCTGATTACGTTCTCGCTGGTCATTTCTATCTTGGGACCTGTTGCGCTCACGGGATCGGTTCCTCAGAGGTGCCCGATCTCGGTTGTCCCTTCTGTACTCCCCTCTTCCAGGGAGGTAGTCGTTCCTTCGGTTGTCTGTCGTCCGAATGAAGTTTTGAAGGTGGCCGGCCTTAACGAGATCTTCGATACGATCCCGAAAGGCAGAGCACTCTTCAGTAGTATGCCCCCTATTTCGATGGAACTGACATGCTTTAGTCTTATCGGCGCGGGGCGGGGTCATAGCTCTTCGAGGAACAACTAGTACTTCCATGGCCAAAGCTTGCTCTAACACCTTGGCCCTGCTGGTGTTAAGTGGCGTGTATTGCATATACCTTGGACCTCTGTTATTCTTCTCACGACCAGTTGTGTCTCGGGGACAGGGCCTGGGAAGCTCCTTGTCGTTTTCTTTTTTGGTGAGAAACAAGTCGAGTCGGTTTTGACTTCGAAACTCAGCCAGTTCCTCCATCTGCATGTATTTTATGGCTCTTTGCCTCAGGTCATCAAGGTCTCGGGGTGGCTTTTTACACAAGCTATTGACGAATGGCCCAGGTCGTAACACTGTGGTTAAGTGATGCATTGCCACAGCTGGGTCCAAATCGCGAATAGATAATGTCATCTTTCCGAACCTCTCCAAGAAAGTTCTCAGAGGTTCCTTCTTCTCCTGGCGGATATTAACCAGCGCTATTGACGTGAGCTGATGCGGACGGCTTGTGGCAAACTGTATCATGAACCGGGAAGATAGGGTCGTGAACGAATCTATCCAGGAGGGAGTCTCGTGAACCAATTGAGCGTTGGCCCTTTCAACGAAGTAGGGAAGACTTTACACATGATTGCATCATCATCGGTGTACAAACCGACCTGAGTAACGAATGCATCAAGATGTTCTTCCGGATCGGCGGTGCCATCATACTTTTCCAGGGCCAAGTTTTTCCAGTTGTCGGGAAGGCGGGCTCCGGTAATGTCCGGGGTGAATGGAGTCCTTCCCTGTCGTTGCTGCTGATCGAGAGTAGTAGTCGTCACTCCCGCTGTAGGCTTTGGGTCCCTCGTTTCCTTGTACCATCCGGACGATTCCCCATGATCCCGGGTTGATTGGGTGTTGGGGATATCATGGGACGGACGCCATTACGGGTTGTCACTTCTAAGCTCAGCATTCTCCTTTCTCAAGACCGTCAACTCATGGGCGTCCTTTTCTCGGAGCCTTTTGAGTTCCATCATTTCGGCCTTCAGTTGCTTGATGGCCGACGACGGGTTAGGTTGTTGAGACCGATCCACATACGATTCTTCCATCCCATCCTCATTCTAGTTAGTTTGCCGCCTGGTGGTGTCTCGGGGCATCCCGAAAGGGTAGTCGGTTGCGTTCTCCTGCTGACTCCTTGTAGTTACCATCTTGCTTCAGGGTCGAGAATCGTTCTGGTTTCGGCCCCACGGTGGGCGCCAAAATGTTCCTGCGTAGAAACACTCCTCTTGTCGTTCTTCCTTCTTGGTCTTCTAAGTCTTTAGTGCCGACCGAATACTGTCTCCGAGGGGTGGGGAAGGTACCTGCAAAGGCACTCCGACGATCAAGTGAGTATTCGGTATAGAGCAATAAATGCTTTTATATGGAATAAATCATACCTCATTTATGTCCCATCACCTGTGTATTTATAGTGACATGTTTGGGCCTGGTGGGCCTTTTGTCTTGGGAGACGGGTAACATTTTACTTAACCTTAATCTTCTCTTAATCAGGCATGGTAATTGTTGCATAATGGGTATCTAATTTTCCACGTGTTTTATGTGAGTTCTCCTTGCCTTGAGTCCTTGGGTCAAGCCTAAGGCCGACGAGGTATTCGGCCTGGCCTAGGGTCGAAGGGGTATTCGGCCTGATCTGGGACCGAGGAGGTGTCCGTCCTGGCCTGGAACCGAGGGAGTATCCAGTTTGGTCTGGGACCTAGAGGGCACTCGGCTTGGTCTGGAGCCGAGAGGGTATTCGGCTAGGTCTAGGGCCAAAGTGGGTATTCGTCTGGGTCTAGGGCCGAAAGGGGTGTTCGGCTTGGTCTGGGGCCGAAAGAGGTATTCGGCTTGGTCTGGAACCGAGAGGGTATTCGGCTACGTCTGGGGCCGAAGGGGGTATTCGGCTTGGTCTAGGGCCGAAGGGGTCTTCTTTCAGTTTTGGTGTATTCGGCCTTTGACCGGGTCAAATGTGGGTGCCTACTGGTACATCT
Source organism: Cajanus cajan (assembly GCF_000230855.2). Lineage (NCBI taxonomy): Eukaryota > Viridiplantae > Streptophyta > Magnoliopsida > Fabales > Fabaceae > Cajanus > Cajanus cajan. The sequence goes on from NC_138519.1 coordinate 16,032,993, forward strand.
AGGAAGAGGGAAGAACAAGAAGAATTGGAAATTGATTCTTCGAGGGAAGAACAAAGGAGTTTTCTTCGAGCCATTTATATCTTTGTAAGCCTCTTTGTTGATATGGTTGAGTCCACGGGACATTACTGAAGATAGAAACAAATTTCTAAAAGAAGCAAGTCCCGAATGGAGTTTAGTGGATTCTGAACTTAAATTGATGTACGATGTCTTCTATACCAAGCATTTGCCAATTATGGCATATGGGGTTTCATATTACGCTTCATCACTCTAACTAACTACCACTATTGTTGTGCTTGTATTATATGCTCATTTAAGTGAGAAAAATGAGCACCTGGATTTGGACCACGTCATCACGTACTTGTTGGTGATTGGAGCATTGTTAGCAGATATATATGCATTTACGTTAGTTCTGATTTCGAAATGGACAGATCAGTACATAGCAATGATGATTCCAGGGATGGGTTTTAAGCACACGAATTTTGTCTCACTTTGTTGGTGTTGTTGTAGTTATTCATATTGTTATTGTTTGGTCCTACTTACTTGCCTCACAGTATTTTGTACGGAATGAGGTTGTTCCTATTGGAATTTCTTTGGGGCAGTCTAACTTCTTTAATTTGATTTCCAACAAAAGTTTGAACATAAAGGATAATTTCTTACCGGTGAAAAAGTTAGCAGAACTCCCAAGTGTTAGAGATCGTTTATTATCCTCAGATGATCCAAAGAAAGCAATCTTTAAAAGTTTGCATGATAAATCAGAAGAAGGCGCGCAATCAAATCCTTCAGGCTCCCCAGGATATACGAATCTTTAATTGGGGAAAAATGTTTCAGTTTTCGCAAGTGAACTTGAATTTCATAGAACAATTATTACTTGGCACATTGCTACAGATATTTTTATAACTATGATAAAGACTCAAGTTCTAAATTAGAAACAACGAAAAACTGTAAAGTGATGTCTGATTATATGTTTTACCTCTTGGTCAACCAACGTCACATGTTACCGATAGGTGCGGGGCTACTAACTCTTCAAGACACAGTAATTGAAGCTAAAGAGGATATTGGGTTAGTTTAGGTTTGGTTAACTACTAACTCTGGTTAGTCCTCTTGTTGTGTATAAATATACCTTCCTTGTGTTTCTAATAACAGATTAATATTCATAGATGAAATACAATTCCACTCTCTGTCATTTTCTCTCTAATATGGTATCAAGAGCTGAAGGTTAATTTCTCAGGAAACGTCATGGCTTCAGCACCCACAAAATTGTTCATTCCGCAAACCTTCTCAACCCCAATCTCATCCAAGCTCAGCGATGACAACTTCCTCACGTGGAGGCAACAAGCCGAATCTACAATCAGAGGGTATCGCCTACAGAAACACATTCTTGGTAATACTCACGTCCCCTCTCGGTACAAGACAGATGAAGATGAAGAAAAAGGGGTTCTCAGTGCAGAATATGAAAACTTTGATCAACAAGACAATTTGCTCAAATCTTGGTTATTGGAAAGCATGGAACCTCAATTCAAGGTAAGAATGGTTGGATACGAGTGGTGCCATCAAATGTGGAGAAATCTGGAAACCTACTTTGCTTCTCAAACCAAGGCTCGTGTCAAGCAACTCAAGATTCAGCTAAGAGGAATCAAGAAATCCACGGCCATCAATCATTATCTTCTTGAAATCAAGAAGATTGTAGACACCTTGGCAGCAATTGGGTCACCTCTCGATACAACCGAGCACATTGATGCGATCTTCGATGGACTGCCTGAAGAATATGACCCATTCGTAACCTCTGTTCTTACAAGAACTGAAGACTACACAGTTGAGCAAATTGAAGCACTTCTGATGGCTCACGAAGAAAGACTGGAAAAGCACAAACGCAGTGAAAGTGCTCCTCCTCAAGCCAACCTCGCCCAAGGAAATTTGCCTGTAAGAAAACAGTACACCAATCAAGGTAGAGGCTTTAATAATAATAACAACAATGGAAGGAACCCCCATAGAGGCAGAGGCCGGGGAAGAATGAATCAGAATTATGGAAGAGGTAATAGGCAACAGTGTCAAGTCTGTGGAAAGATAGGTCATACAGCCTTTCACTGTTGGCACAGGTATGATCAGCAATTCACTGAACCAAATTTCAATAATACTACTAATTCTTACAGTTCAGGGAACTCACAACAATTACAAGCCATGTATGCGGGTTCCCAGAATACAGCATATGATGATTAATGGTATCCAGATTCCGGAGCCACTAATCATCTTACACCAGATTTGAGTAATCTTAGCTCAAAATCTGATTATCCGGGTCCAGACAAGATTACTATGGGCAATGGACAAGCACTTGGAATTAATCATACAGGTACATCATATTTTCTTACTCCTACGTCCTCCAAAATCTTCACTTTAAAGGATCTTTTACATGTCCCTCAAATAACCAAAAATCTACTAAGTGTATCTAAGTTTTGTAGAGATAACAAGGTTTATATTGAATTTCACACCCATCATTGCCTTGTTAAATCTCAGGATTCGAAGGAAATTCTTCTACGAGGGAACCTTAAAAATGGCTTATATGTTTTTGATGAAGTGCAAATCATGAAATCTGATACTCATAAGCATACTGCTGTTCATGATCCTACTGTTCTGAATGTTCAAAGGTCTAAGACCTCTTATGATACATGGCACAATAGGCTTGCTCATGCCTCTAAGAAAGTTGTAAAAGCTGTAATGAACACTTGTAATGTTCCTATATCTGTTAGCAATAAAGATATCTCTGTTTGTAAGCACTGTTGTATTGGAAAGTCTCATGTCCTACCCTTCCCTGATTCTTCCACTGAATATAGTTTCCCATTTGAGCTTGTCTATAGTGATGTTTGGGGTCCCTCACATTATGCTTCTAGAGAAGGTTTTAGATACTATGTTCACTTTACTGATGCTTATTCAAAATACACATGGATATACTTCATGCATAATAAATCTGAGACTGCGCATCATTTTAATCACTTTAAAACCATGGTTGAAAATCAATTTGGCACTCACATTAAAATGTTTCAATCAGATGGGGGCAAAGAATTTATGTGTCTTAATAAGGTTTTCAATGAAAGTGGTATTCTTCATAGACTAAGCTGCCCTCACACTCATCAACAAAATGGTTTAGCTGAGAGGAAACATAGACACATTACTGAGATTGGCTTAACACTTTTAGCTTCATCTGGTTTGCTGCAAATATTTTGGGCTGATGCTTTTAGCACAGCTTTGCATGTAATAAACAGACTTCCTACACCTACTCTTGGACAAAAGTCCCCATATGAAATGCTATTCAATAAAATACCAAACTACTTTCTTTTAAAACCTTTTGGATGCGCTTGCTATCCTCATTTAAGACCCTTTAACAATCATAAGATGGATTTTCGATCTTCTCAATGCCTTTTTATTGGATACAGCATGCACTATAAGGGATATAAATGTTTTACCAGTGATGGAAAAATTATCATATCCAGGAATGTGATCTTTGATGAAGACACATTCCCTGGTGCTTTGGTTTTCTCCACTAACAAATCTGCAGGAATGTCCAAACCCACATCATCACATACGGTACCAAGTATTCCAGTTTTGCAGCCCTCATCACTGGTTCCAGTCACTACTTCCAGCACAACCTCCTTACCTGCTCCACCTACATCCAACATTGAACACCTGAATGCAGAATCTGGCACAACTCTCCCTCATGCATCATCTGACCTGGCAGGATCTCCAGACAACACACAGATTGCCATGCCCTCAACCACTCACACTTTGGAAAACCAACATTCTATGGTAACCCGAGCAAAAGCTGGTATTTTCAAGCCTAAAGTTTATCTTGCTACGACTGAACCAACAAATGTTGCTCAAGCTTTGGAGCACAAACAGTGGAAACAAGCTATGCAAGCTGAATATGATGCATTGCTGAAGAATTGTACTTGGGATTTAGTTTCTTTACCACCAGACAGAAAAGCTATCACGTGTAAATGGATATTCAAGAACAAGTATAGCCAAGATGGCTCAATCCTTAGGCACAAGGCTCGTCTCGTGGCTAGAGGGTTCAATCAGCAGCCAGGGTTAGATTACACAGACACCTTCAGTCCAGTTGTTAGACCTGTCAGCATCCGGGTAGTTCTTGCTATAGCAGTCTCAAAGGGTTGGCCAATTCATCAGATTGATGTTGAAAATGCGTTTCTAAACGGAGATCTCAAGGAGGAAATCTACATGCTTCAACCACAGGGGTTTCATCAAGGGAGTCCAAATACTGTTTGCAAGCTGAGGAAAGCCATTTATGGTCTCAAGCAAGCTCCACGGGCCTGGTTTCAGAAACTTACTCTCACTCTGTTTCGACTGGGATTTATACAAGCAAAATCAGATAATTCCCTTTTCATTTCAACATCTAGAACCACATCCATATACATTTTAGTTTATGTTGATGATGTCATTATCACCAGCAATTCAGCCACAGCCATACGAGGTCTCATCCAGGCTCTTCATCAATATTTTCCTCTCAAAGATCTTGGCAGACTTCATCACTTTCTTGGGATTGAAGTTCACTCAGACAATGCTGGAGGTGTGCACCTTTCTCAAACAAGATATGTTACAGATATTTTGGACAGACTCAACATGTCCAATGCCAGACCAGTCAAAACACCAATGGCACCTGCTTCAAAACTGACCAACGATGGCACAGAAGCATGTCAGGATCCGAGTCAGTACAGGTCAATAGTGGGAGCTCTGCAATACTTGACCATTACCAGACCGGATATTGCCTACACAGTCAATAAGTTGTGTCAATTTATGCATAACCCTCTAGATGTTCACTAGAAAGCAACAAAAAGACTTCTCCGGTATCTCAAAGGGACTCTACATCATGGTTTGCATTACAAGAAATTCACTGATACTGAAATATATGCTTACTGTGATTCGGACTGGGCAAGTGATCAAGAGGATTTAAGATCTACGTCAGGAAATTGTGTGTATTTAGGTTCCAACATTGTCTCTTGGATGGCAAAGAAGCAAAAGGTAGTGTCTCGGTCAAGCACAGAGGCAGAATTTCGTAGTATGGCAAGTCTTGTAGCAGAAATACAATATGTTCAGAATCTTCTTTCAGAACTTGGACACATCAACAAAAATCAACCTCTGATTTGGTGTGATAATCAAGGGGCAGTGCTTCTATCCCTCAATCCAGTTTTACATACCAGAACCAAGCATTTTGAACTAGATCTCTGGTTTATTAGAGAAAGAGTAGCTCAAGGGAAGATTGTAGTCAAACACATTCCAGCAAGGCTTCAAGTTGCTGATCTGCTGACAAAGGCCCCCAGTATAGCTATCTTTCTAGATCTTAGAGACAAACTTGTTGTAGATAGACAATCCACACTAAGTTTGAGGGGGGGTAAAGAGGATATTGGGTTAGTTTAGGTTTGGTTAACTACTAACTCTGGTTAGTCCTCTTGTTGTGTATAAATATACCTTCCTTGTGTTTCTAATAACAGATTAATATTCATAGATGAAATACAATTCCACTCTCTGTCATTTTCTCTCTAATAGAAGCCAAGAAAATTTTTGTAGTTCCACAAATTAATTTAGGTCAAATGAGTGGGATATTGCTTCAACATGACACGACCAGAGCAAGAGATGAAGCCTCAAAGATGCAAAGTACATCTGTTCTGTTTCATGCCTGTGCGGTTTCAAAACAACTTATTGCTGGAGAAAATAGACAACTAACATGGAAATTTGTTGAAGAATTGTGGATTGAGATTATGAGGTACGTTAGTGCTCAATGTAGAGTAGATATGCATGCTCATCAACTTAGAAGACACCCTGAATTTTTGTCTCATGTCTGGCTCTTTCAAGCTCATCTTGGTTTGTTGGATCAATTTCAAATAACACCTCGTCAGATAAGTGTTTGAGTGTTAGCCTTAGGCCCTGATCAATATCATTTTGTCCCCGGTATGTATACTACAATTTCAGGCTATTACAACACACCAATGCAAGCAACTTATTTAAAGCAACTTTTAATTGGAGACGACAAATACACACATACATATTTCTCTATGCCAAACATTAATTAATTATGTGAAAAATAATTAAGTGAAAAAAGAAGGTTAATTTTGGAAAAATAATTTAAATTATTGTGAAATTTAATACTCTTAATTAAACTAACTAATATTCTTAAAATGTGTAATTTAGTTAAAAGGATTTTATAATTAGAAATGAAAGTAGTATTCATAAAGGTTTGTGAGATATCTTTTGATTTCTTTTATCCTAATTAAAACTTGTGAAATAAAAATATACAATTGCACATAAATTTGTTGTTTTGAAATTTGAGCATTAAACTAACAAGCAAACAAATATAAAATCGTAAATAATTAATAAGTTTTAAAAGACAATGAGAATGATTATTAGGATTGATTTTCACCTATCGCATTCCTCTACAATCCTAAGATTCCCTACACATGATTAATATATCTCAATATTATTGAAATCTAAAATCATTCCAAGTCAACCCCTAACTTTAGAAATCTTAAGTATTTTAATTTGATAACTAATTCCTTAATTACCAAATTAAAGTCCATCCATTAAATTTATAAATTTAATCAACTAACAATTTTAAATCTATTCCTAATATTTATAATTATTAGGTAGTTTGATTCATATTCAGTTTAGATAATATTTTCTAATCACAATCTAAATTTTAAATTGTAAGATGAGTGATCAATTCATCTCGAACTTTAAGTACAACATCAAATTGTTAAAACTTAATAACAGAAAAACCCAAGATCTTTTATCCCTGAAGGTCTTGAATAGTTTCCTTCTTTTTATTCTTTGTTCTCTCTAACTGTTGCCTCTGTTTCTTCTAAATTTCCTTTTATATCTCTTATTTCCAAAAATAGCGCCTGGCTCAAATGACCAGTTTCGCTTAGTCATTTATGATTTGGCTGGGCAGAATTCAAATTCTTCAGGTTGAAGAATGTTAATTTGCTAAGCCTTTTTGATCTAGCTTAGCCCTTTCTGCTCCCAAACATCTTTGCTCTCTACGCCAATCTCGCTATGGCATTTTTGATTTGGCTGAGCGCTTTTCTGCTGCAAAATTTCCTCCCTCTTTGGATCAACTCTAAGCAATCATTTCTAATATGGCTAAGTATTTTTGCTCTTTGGATCAATTCTGCTAAGCCATTTTTGATTTGGTTAAGCACCTTTCTGTTGCCAATTTCCCTTACTCTCTAGATCAATTTCACTCAACCATTTTTTATTTGTCTTAGCGAAATAATGAAAATGGCTCTCCTCTATCTTTCTCTAATTATGTTGCACAAAATTTTCTTTGGCTCAGCGTTTTCCATAAATTTGAAGGCCTTTGGGACTTGATAAAATCTATAAGAAAATAGGATTCATTAGTCCAAAATTCATTAAGTCTTCAAAACTAACTAATTTACACATCCTTTTGATTTTCACAATACTTTTGGGGTTAGAAATAAATTTTCCTATTAAACTTAACCAAATACGTGTCAAAAAAAATTTCTTTAAGTAAAATTAATTGAAATTTATCATGTAGTAATAAAATTCAAGTGAAATGGGAAGCTAACTCTGGTTTACTTGATAACCTTCTTTTAATCTCATCCCAACTGATGATGTCTAAGATGCATACTCACTCCATGAAAAATCAACAAAATTCTACAAAGAAATGAAAATAAATTGAATAATTATAAATTCTTTGATAAACATTTAATCAAAAAATTAAGCAGTAATGCAAATTACTCTAACTTAATGAAGCCAAAGAATCTAAAAAAGAAAGAGAACCATAAAATTATCTCATCATCTAATTGTTTAAATGATAAAAGATATAATGTGAATGTGTAGATCATAGAAAACTTATTAGAACTAACAATTGTGTCTAATAAATAAACTTGTGCTTAACGAAAAATAAGCACACCAATCTTCAAAGGAGTAGTAGATCTGATATGTTTCAACGTGAATGACACTCTAATACCCAATGTGCATGATATATGAAATGCTTATGCATGGAATGAGAATTTTATATGTTATATCAAATAATATGCATGATGTGATATGAAATGTTGATGTTTAACTTGAGGATGTTGTGTGTCATGTTTGAGACGTTGATAAATGATGAGTTATGAGATGATGATAATATGTGGTATGATAATGAAACGATGATGATATGACATGTGAATGACTTGAGTTTATGATAGAGTTATGTGATATGTATTGGTGATGATGATATGATGAGAATTATGCATAAAGTCTTGTACATGCATCATGTGCATGAAATATTTTATAACCATACACGAGATTTCGCTTTTGGACAATGGCCTTCAAATGATGAGCCTACCGGCAGTGGCCTTCAAAAGTGAGCCTTTGGGCAATCAGCATTTAGGCATTGTTAAAATGTTTTACTAGCACCACACACATATAGTTTATGAGAGTCCTGCCCATTACATTATCATAGCATAACCATTGTATTTTGATTGACTATATGAACTATGAATGGGATAAATGTTGAGAGGTATGGTATAGTTATTCTTGTATCTTGATAATGAATGTAAATAAATATCTATTGTTTATTTGCGTGAGGCTACTCAACCATAACTTGCACTAGTAGACAGACTAAGATGTTTTTCACTTCTTTTTTCTTTGTTTTTTTGTTCTGGTGTATGCTTGCATGTGAAACTAATTATGAAATTTATGAGAAGGTTTAGACCTTGTGTTGGGGTGTTCTAATAAGATGTGACATCAAATCCATGGATATGAGTTTATATGTTTCTATTATGGTTATTTAATAATAGGACTTAAATTATGTTAGTTGAATTCGTATTAGTATCAAACTCTTATTACCTTGTAATTGCTTTTAAAACTTAGTTTTGCTTATTGATGAGTTTTGATTTGTAATGTGATACTTCTATCCTGGAATTTTTATTTTTTTAGCAGTATTATTCATAAAATTTTCTTTTATAATTATTAAATTATACACTATGATGTATGTGGGGTAGGGCATAACACCAAGTGGATACAGATTTTGTAGTATTTGGAAAACTTTGATCCTTTCTCAAAGAGGTATGGAGGAGTTCTCTTTTATTTCTTGCTTATCTTGAGTGGTTGAAAAGTTATTCTCATTATATTGTTACTGTAATTTAATTTTGTTGACATTTTTGTGGCTTCTTGATGAAGTGGGACCATATCCATATGTAATCATGCATTTAGAATCACTAGAAAAAATTTTGGAAATTTTTTAGCATGTTCACTATTTTTAATAGGTGTATTTATTTATTTTGTTGAATCTATCCTGATGCTATTTTTATTCGAGTAAACTGCTTTAATACAACATTAGTGGAAATTGCCAAACTGGTGCAATAAAAACCTTCTACATGTCATTGATGATATCTTAGAATTTTCATATGAATTTAATTACAAGTCCTAAAAGTATTTAATTTTTTTTATTGGAATTTCATAAATCTATCCTACTAAATTTTATTAGATTAAAAATAGTTTATGTGAGTTAAATTCTGGAAAAACTATATGATAGGTGCATACAAATTAAAAATATCCTGAAATTTTCTTAGAATATTATAAATTGATTTGATATTATTTTATGAATTTATGGTGTAAGCTTTATTTTCTACCAACAGTGATTAGGGATGTCAAAAAAATTTGTACCCACAAATATTTGCGGATTAAATCCACTACAAGTAGAAAATGGACATTATAAATGGGTATCTATGGATAATGGGTACAAATATTTTCTATACCCGCATGTTAACGGGATGGGTCACTAGTGCAAAAATAGGTTACTACGTTACCTAATTTACGTCAGAAAACCAAAAATACGACGTTATAAATACGCGGTGGCATTTTCGTAAATAAAAAACGACAATTTTACGTCGGACAGGGGGGGGGGTCCGACGTAAATTGTACAATCTACGTCGGACGGTGTTTATAGCCGACGTAGATTGTATAATTTACGTTGGACCCCCCCCTGTCCGACGTAAATTAGTGATTTTATGCCCCAACGTTTCACTCTCTTCCCGCGCGTGCCTTGTTTGCAAAAACTCTTTAAGTTCTCTCATTCGTTTGTTTGCACAATCCACGTTTCTCTAAGTCTCTAAAAGTCTGCACATTTCACGTTTGATGTTAGTTTCTTCTACGCATTATTTTCTTAATTTTCTGTTAGATGTTCATCTGAAACGGCCCGTTTTGCAACCAGAACAGGCCATTCTTCTTGAATTTTTTATTTGTTAATTGTTGATCTAGAACGAGTCATTTCGAAACCAGAACGGGTCATTCCAGATAAATAATTAACACAAAAGTATTGCAGCTAGAACCACTACTAGAAAAATTAATATTTGTGACGAATTTTGTGACGGAAAAAATAGCATCGCTAATAATGACGGATTTTGTGAGGGAATTTTAAGTTTTGTGACGGACTAGAATTTATTGAATTTTGTGACGGATTTTGTGACGGAATATATTCTGTCTCTAAAAATCCGTCACAAATTTCGTCACTGAATCAAAAAAATAAAATTTGTGACGGATTTTGTGACGGAAAAGTTTTCGTCTCTAAAAATCCGTCACAAATTTCATCGCTAAATAAAAAAAATGTTTGTGATGGATTTTGTGACGGAATGGACTTCGTCTCTAAAAAATCTGTCACAAATTTCGTCACTAAAATGAAAAAATTTAGTGACGGATTGTTCCCTCTCAAAATTCCGTCACAAATAGGTTATTTAAGTTAACATATACTATAATTTTTATTAATGTAACAAATGATGTATATTTATTATTACTAAATAAATAAAATTTATATATTATTAATAATTTAATATTGCTAATAAATTAATATCAATAATATTTTTAGTATATTTATAGATAATTTGATAATTTGATAAATATAACTTAGTATATATTAATATACTTTTACAAAAATATAAATATAGTAGATATATAAGATATGTATATTTATATTTTTGTAAAAGTATATTAATATATAATAAGTTATATTTATCAAATTATTAGTTTATGTATAAATATACTAATAATATTATTGATATTAATTTATGAATAATATTATAAAAATATAATATATATATATATATATATATATATTTTATGTATTTATTAATAATAAATATATATCATTTGTGTGACACCCTCTACCCCACATACCATAACACAAATAACAAAAATTGAATAACATAATCTTTTTCATAATTGAAATACTAAACATGTTTAATTCAAATCAAAACTCATGTATTTGTGGAATTAAATAGATATTCATACATCTCACGCAACAAGGAATACAACAGAACAATCAAAAAGCAAAATATAAACTTACATAGTTTATTTGTTTCTCTCAGGTTCTCTTAAGAACCCACAGAGTATTATAATCCATACAATAAACATCTTACTCATATAATTGTCTCTTACAATTGCATTCTCTTATGGTGTGTTTGGATGAGTAATTTTACAAATTCAAGGAATTTGAAATTCTTGATATTTGAATTATTTTGATTTCAATTTCTATCATTGTTAAAATATTTTGTTTGGATAAGTCAATTCAATTTTTTTTAAAATTTTAAATTGTTAATTTGGATATGATAATATGATTCTATCATGATAAAATTGCTTTTAAAAAGATATTTATATGTTGAGATTTTTAAATAAAATTTTATAAAAAAATGTTAACCAATTTTTAAATATTTAATAATTTTAAAAATTAATTTAGATAATATTTAATAATTTTTAAAGTATTCTTTAGATAATTTGCAAATGATTTTTGGCCAAGTGATTGTAAAGATAGTTTTTCACAATTGAGTTCGTAACCTTTGTCTGAAAAATTATTAGTATTTATAGATGATTGTTTCATAAGTCATAACTTTTCATGAAGAGTTGTGACTTTCTAAAATTTTCCAGAAAATAGGCTCTGGTAATCGATTACAACACTTGGTAATCGATTACAACGGTTTAGTTTCAAAATGATTGGAACGTTGTAAAATTTAAATTCAAATTTTGAAATTTTCATCTTCTGGTAATGGATTACGTGGAACGGGGTAATCGATTACCAGAACACGTTTAAAGAGTGACTTTGAACATATGAAATTCATCCTTTGGTAATCGATTACATGTAATGGTAATCGATTACCAGTCTCTTAAAAACAATAATTGCCTTATTAAAACTTAAAAATTGAAAACCTTTATTTTCAAAACCTTATTAATATAAATCATATTTGGGTTTTCTTTGAAATTCTTTATTTTAAATGGCCAAGAACTTTATGCAATATTTCCAAAGATTTCTTTTTACATATTAAGCTAGGTTGACAAGACTTATCTAAAATATTTTGAGATTTTTGTTTCTTGGTCACCTTGCTTTAACTTGACCTCTTGTTTTCTTTAACTTCTTTGGCATCATCAAAATCCTTTATATACGTTCTTCCACATTCTCCCCCTTTTTGATGATGACAACATACTGTAGATGGAAAGAAACATAAAACAGTGTATATCGATCACTCCCCCTTAGTCTCCCCCTTAATAAATCATTGTTTGATGTTAATTTTTATATTGTAAAAATTTGACTTTAAATAGATAGTTGTAATGATCAGATTAAATTGTTCAATTCAAAATATCTAATATTTGATCAAGGACCCTTTTTTCCTTTTCTCTCCCCCTTTGGCAACATCAAAAGGAATGAGACAATATATATAAAAAATTGAATAAGATAAACAAACACCATTCAGAAACAAAAGTAAAATATGTCCTATGAGCAAAATAGTCAGAGTCAAGCGAGCAGAATTAATCTAAAACATACTAATCAAAGATCCAGAAATTGACTAAAAAATAGTCCAAAACATAAGATAAACTAAAATAGCAAATAACATAATCAGAGTCAAGTAGCTACTCGGAAGGGGGTCTAAGAGATTTTACTTCCTCCTCAAGACGAGTCATGCGAGTATCAAGAGAATCAAAACGTTCACCAACATAGAACCGGAGATCTCTAATTTCATTGAGAACATCCGAGAGAAGTGCTGATGAAGGATCTTGAGGAGGTGGTGACGGAGTTCGATCGTCAGTGTCTACTGCTTGAAAATCCCGCTTCTTGACCCAGGTGTTATCCAGTGTTTTCTTGTACCCAAAGGAAGCAATTGCATTTGCTCCAATCTCAAAGACCCTCTTAACTGGAACCCAGGTTTCATCTTCCAAAGGAACTTTAAAATGTTCCAAAATAGTAGTTACAAAATGTGGGTATGGAAGAGAAGCATTAACCCGCAAGGCCTTCTTCATTCGACTCCTAATCAGATGAGCCCAGCTAAATTCCCGGCCAGTGATTAGAGCCCATATCAAAATTAAGTCCTCTTCTAAAGCCTGTGCAAGGTTAGTCGTGCGTGGAAGCAGTACCCGAACAATTATGTAATGCATGATTCTATAATCAAATTTCATTGAGCCAGCCAATAATCTTCTAGTCATGGCAAAATTATCCACACAAATCATACTTCGGGAATTGGGATGGGAATATTCTGGTTTCCATGTATCCGGTATCGTTCCCTCAAACAGAGTACCTTGATCTTTTAATTTTGATAAATCCCGGAACAGAGACTGATTTATCACTATTGGAATCTTTTTAACCTCACTGTAAAGAACTCCATTCCTAATTTCCAAATTGCTGTAAAAGACCCTAACTAATTCCGGATAAACAGGGTTTTTCATAGCCATAAAATCCACTAACCCAAAATTCTTAAAAATCGTATAACACTCAAAAGATTCATCCTCAAAAAAATCAATACTGATATATTTGGGATCAACAATATTTCTCTGAGAAAATAACTGGTAGTACTTATCTCGTTGTTCGTCTGTGGAGAACAGAGTGAGAGCACGTCCAGTGTACAGAATGGGATTCGTAGGAGTAGGGGCGTCGTCGGAGGGAGGCTGTTGGCGGCGCGTGGCGGTGGTTGAACGTGACGAAGAACCCTTATGATGTTTGGATGATTCTGCCATTTGAGTGATTGTTTTGTAAAATCGAATCGGTAGAATTGAAGAGAATAGAAAATGATGAAGAATGGAACAAACGGGACTTAATTTCGTTGAGATTTGAGGAAGATATGGTAATTTGTAGAGGTTAGGGCGCGGAGGCTATGGAGGTTATTTCGTGAGGAAGAAGACGAACTGCACTTTTTTAAGTGCAGAGGAGTCGTGTAATCGATTACATGACTATGGTAATCGATTACACCTTTTGAGATTCTGTGCATTTTTGGCACTGGTAATCGATTACATTCCATGGTAACCGATTACACTTTACCCAGATAAGTGAAGTTCGCACTGATAATCGATTACAGTACTATGTAATCGGTTACATATACCTGAACAAGCATAGAGCTATCAAAACGGGCCAGCCCGGCGCGTTTGGCCCGGCCCACCTCAACCCCCTTTTTAAGTGGGCCAACCCGGCCCGGCCAACCAAGTTTATTATGCAAAATTTTCTAGCCCGGTCCGGCCCACCACGGGTTGGTGGGCTAAACGGGCCGCCCACCAACCCACCTTATTTTAAAAAAAAATTATAATTTAAAATAAATTTCAATATAAAATAATATTTAATCTAAAGTAAAAATTATTAAACTAAGTATCATGGGTACAACATTAAAATTAAATTAATAAGTGTGCAACTTTAAAAAATTAAAACAAAAAAAATAAAAAATCTTTCATGAGAGTGATTATTCTTCAATATTAAATTTTATTAGCGGTTTGGATAGATAAATTTATAGTAATTTCATATTATTCAACATTAATTTTATCTTTATCTATAAAAAAATGATATCTTATTAAAATAATGCATATATAATAATAAATAGTTAAGTGAGTTGTTAGTGGGTTGTTAGTGGGTTTAGGGGATGGGTTGGTAAGTGGGTCAGGTGGGCCGCCCGGCCCACCACGGGTTCAACCCGGGTGGGCCGGGTCAAGCCGTGGTGGGCCGGGTCGAAAGTGGGTCGGGTCACATTTTTTGACCTATCATAAATTATTTCATTTTTTTGGCCTGGCCCGGACCGTTTTCAAGGTGGGCCGGGTTGACCCACGGGCTGGAGCCCACTTTGACAGCTCTAAACAAGCAGACACACACTGGTAATCGATTACATGACCATGGTAGGCCACTAGGCCAAAAATAGTATTATCTTATATAAGTAGTAATTGTATGTGCCACTATTAAATAAATAAATAGTATTATCTTATATAAGTAGTAATTGTATGTGCCACTATTAAATAAATAAATAAGAAAATTAATTCTTTCTTAAAAATTTGAGAATATATATATACAACATCATTTAGAAAAACTTCAAGTAGGGGTCAATGTAACTTTTCCTAGCTAGATTAAATGTTCTTTATTTAAAAATTAAAACATTATATTTAAAATAATTACACTAAATAATTATTTTTGTTCTTAATCTTGATTGATTTAAAAAAATATCTCTCCAAGTTGTAGTAATTTATTAAATTTTCATTTTATTAATTGATTTATGAATTTTATATTTAAGTAGTAAATCAGTAAAATATAGGTAATGAGAAAATGAATGGAAGAAAAATAGTTAAATATATAGTTGTTTGATTATCTATATAGTAATATAGATAAAGGGAAAATATATTACGTCATCTTGTAACTGATTTTTGTCTCCAAAATAATGGATAATATTATAACCCTCAATTCTTAAGAAATAAATAAATAAATTTTAATTATTAAATTTACTTTTTATTAAAACATTTAAAGACATGAAGTGTATATAATGGTATGTGATAACCTAATTTAATATATGAATAGGGATGCTTTTACTCCAACAGTAAGTTTACATAGACTTACTTCATTCAATAACTCATGTTCAACATTAAATTTTAACGATCAAACTGTTCAGTTTAAAATTGTTAATGCATAGATCAAATTTGAAAATTTTTAGAAAATTTGAAAATCATTTGATACTTCATTTCATTAATTCAAATTGACGGATAATCATAAAATTATTTTATACATTGATTAAAATTAATGAAACGAAGTACCAAACGATTTTTAAATTTTCTAACAATTTACATATTTGATCTATGCATTAAGAATTTTAAATTGAACGGTTAGATCATTGAAATTTGATAGAGAAAATGAGATATTGAATGGAGTAAGTCTATGTAACTCTTAGAATAAAAAGATCCATCCTCTTTTATATATATATATATATATATATATATATATATATATATATATATAATTTGCTTTCCTTTTGTGTTTCATTTTCTCTTTATGCTTTTTTAGTTTATCAGTTGTCGTCCTACATGTGTTTGTTACCTTTTTCTTTAATTTGGATTTTATACGATGTAAGTTTTAATTAGAGATTCAACGAATCATATTAATATTAAAGATTTCAACAAATTATATTACTATTAAACATCCGATGAATAAGAATATATTTTAAGAAATAACTTATTTAAGATATTATATAATAAGTTTTTATGTAATAAGATCAATGAATAATGATATGTTTTAAGAAATAACTTCTTTAAGATCTTATATAATAAGTTTTTATATGATAAGATCTTATAATATTATAAGTGTTTAAAATTTAATAAACTTTTGTATTTGAATATGTTAAAAAGTAATTATATAATTTTAAAGTGTTGGATGTATAACTATTTAAATACTTATAGGATGTTATTTCATTTTAAAAATAAAGAAAAATTATTATAATTAAATTTTGATTGAAAGTAAAATAAAAATATAAAAAGTAACTAAATAACTTTAAAAAAATAATTAGAAAATTAACACGTATAAGAAAGAAATAAAAATAATTAAATATAAAAAGTAACTAAATAACATTAAAAAATAATACATATAAGCATCACACATAAGTACTTAAAAAATGCCAAGAAAAAAGAAAAAGTGTAATTAGAAATGAAGGTAAAATTTAGAGAAATAAGAAAGTTTATGCGCGACAAAATTTTAAGTTGCCTTTTTCACTTGCTAATAAAAAGTTTCCTTTGTTGATACATTATTCAAAAAAAATAAAAATAAAAATAATATTAAAAATTTAATATTTTTTATAAATATTAGAGAGATTTTATTATGATTTGAGTTATAATTTTTATAATGTTTTCATTTAATATTGACTGAATAAAGTTGTCATGAATTGGGCTTATGAGTTTTTTTCACTTTTGGGCTCCTAAACCCATTATTAGAAACCAAGCCCAACCCATTTACTTCCCTCTGAAATTTAACAATTAAATTTCATTTAGGTATTCTTCCCTCCGAAATTTAGCAGCTCTTGCCCTAGCTTTTTCCTTCCATTCGAGACTCCCTCCATTCGATACTCCCTCCGAAATTTAGCTCTTGCCTAGCTTTTTCCTTCCATTCCAGGCTCCCTCCATTCGAGACTCCCTCCGAAATTTAGCTCTTGCCCTAGCACACATTGGAGACTCCCTCGCCGGCCACGACACTTCCTTCCCTGTTCTCTTGGAGACCCATCTTTGAGAAACCAATTCTCCCCATAATCATCTAATCACACAAAGATCTTACCTTTTTCCTTTCCAATTTCTCCTTTTCTATTCAACTTCTTCAATTTCTCCTTCCCTGTTTTCTTTGAATTGCTGTGGTGACCCCTATGTTCTAGGTAGTGTATGCTTTTCAAAATTTTGGTTGTGCTCAGGAAAATGACAAGGGTGATACATTCAAGGGTGTGCATTCGGTGTCATTTTCCGCATATGGGTTAGTCAGATGTTGTTTTTGTTTTTGTTCACGGAAATTAGTCCAATGTTGATTTTTGTTCCTTGGCTTGGATCTGTCGGTTCCTTGGCTGAGCTTTTGTGCTTTACTTGTGTGTGTGCATTTGTTTTTGTTTTTTTTTGGGTTTCAAAATCTTTTCTTGTCATTTGTGCTGCAGAGTCCCTCTTATAGAAGATTATGGGGTCCTGTGAAGCCCCTTGAATCACTGTATCCGGATTCGAATCCGCGGGGATATTATGCTAGTATGTTTAACATTTTTTTTTTAATTTTTTATCTTAGTGCTGAACATTCTACTGCTTCAACTTAAGATGATTTTGTGTTGGTCTGATTGACATTGACTCTTCTGTTGATCAAACTTGTGATTTTACTTTTGGATTGTCTATTTTCTAAAGTGAGTTGATTTAGTTTATTATGAACTGTATAAGAAAAGGCTATCTGGAGAAAATTTTAGAAGAGTTAGTTCTTCTGTTGTAGCTTTTTTTATACTACTGTGAGAAATGAACTTGGGATTACTGGGTTATGTAAGCATATGCAATGCTCGTATGATAGTGTGATTGAGACAAAAATTCCCGTTTTAGTGTTTGTTCTTGAGATAAAAAAAAAATGGTTTGAATCTTCATTTTCATTTGTGTCATTTCAATGCAATTGGCTAATGCTGGGACGAGCCTCATGGCTTTAGTAAGTTTGAAACTGCTGCGTGGATACCATGTGTCCAGGACCACGTGAAGTTGTGAAATTAAATCAAATTGCAGAGTTCTGTAGGTGTGTCATTAAGAAGAATATATCATATGCTAGATGTGGAACGAAACACTTTGGTGTGTATGTCATATATGGATGTTCTAATATATGTGCCATAGATTTTTACTCCTGTTAAAGAAAGATGTATAAAGAACTTGTGGACCATACTTATTTCTCCTCTCTAAAGGTTATTGTCTGTTCAAAACTTTAAACTCTTTCAAAGCATTTTATACCTTATGAATCATTAAGTTAATTTCAGCTGCATGAATTTTTCATAGTTGCTTGTACTCTATTCATGTTATTACATGTCTCCTTCCGGTTTTTTCAACTATAAATAATCCTAAATGTCATTTTCCTTCAATTATAAGCTGAGGCATTTTCTAAAGTTGAGAGAGGACCCTTATACCTCTACTTCACTAGTTTGCTTTATTACATTTTTACTCTATCATACATATATATGTTGTATTAGCATATTAAGTTTGTAGTAGCCACAACAACAACAGTAGTCTTAATAGAGTGTTAAAATCTGATTTGATCCAATAGCATTGCAGCAACTGATCCTAATAACCACAAATTGAGAAAACCAATAACCACAAAATATGACTGCATGTGAAAACTGAATTGCACCAATATATGCTATATGTGACACTGGTGCTAACTGATTAATTTGTCAATTCTTTTATTGCTTGTCTAGTGTTGCTTACTACTAGTAGTAGTGCTTAAGATTGTCTTGACATAATTTTTACTTTGGAATTTGGACTATTTAGATGTCACATATTGTTCCATTAACATACTATAAACGCATTTTTCAATGATTGTTTGCAGCTGATAGGATTATATAGCACACTTAGTTACTTGTTATTAAAATTTCAGAAGACAAATGTTATTGTTTAGTCCAGAATAATAGACTTTGGTAATCGATTACAATACTTGGTAATCGATTACCAGAGAACCTTTTAATAAGTAAATTTCGAACATATGATTTTCATTTGTCTGGTAATCGATTATATGTATAGGTAATCGATTACCAGACTCTTAAAACAATAGTTTCCTCATTAAAACTTAAGATACACAAAACTTATATTTTCAAAACCTTATATATATATATATATATATATATATATATATATATGAGTTAGGATTTATTGATAATAGTCCACATTATGTATACTTTCTAATTAATTAAATAATTTTGGATACTCTCCCACTAATATATTATGTTTTTCTGAATTCAAGCTCCCAACAGAAGATCAACTAAAAACCGTTCTTGATAAAGTGAAAGACTTTTTCGGAGACGCAAAGGAATCTTTTGGGAAGATAACATTACTGGCACTACTGCAACAGAGGATTCAGACGAAGATACAAAAGAAAAAACCAAGTGAGTTTATTATTTTAATTTTAATTTATTTTAAAAATAGACAAACACTCAAACACATAGTGTCTCTTCTTTCCTGGCATAATTGAATGTAATTGCTACAATAAATTTTACAAAATATTTTTACTCTTTTTAATAATTAATTTAGATGTAACATCTTGCTAACTTACACTTATGCTTGAGTTGTACTAATTTGATGATCTTAAATTTTATAAAGTTTTACTTAGATACAAAGATGAATTTAAATTTTAAACTCGATGGCTTGTTAATTTTAAACTCGATTACCAGAGAACCTTTTAATAAGTAAATTTTGAACATATAATTTTCATTGTCTGGTAATCGATTACGAGAAATGGGTAATCGATTACCAGAGAACCTTTTAATAAGTAATTCATTGTCTGGTAATCGATTACAAGAAATGGGTAATCGATTACCAGAGAACCTTTTAATAAGTAATTCATCAAAGACGCCCAGTTTGTGAGGGATTCAACCTAGTTAGTGACGGATTTTATCCGTCGCAAATTGTGACGGAATTATGACGTCGCAAATTGTGACAGATTCTAGTTAATCATAGGCATCACAGTTTGTGACGGATTTTCTTCGTCGCAAACAATCCCTCTCAAATAGCGAGGGATTTAATCCCTCTCAAATAGCGAGGGATTCTTTCATCACAATTTGTGAGGGATTTTGTGTCATCACAATTTGTGACGGACTCACATATCTCTCAATCCCTCTCAAATAGCGAGGGATTTAATCCCTCTCAAATAGCGAGGGATTTAATCCCTCACAAATTGCGAGGGATTTAATCCCTCACAAATTGCGACGAATTTTTATTAATTTCTAAACATTTATTGTTACAAATTAGTGACAGAAATTATATTGTTTGTGATGCTATAATTCTGTCAGTAATTGTGACGGAGAAAATAATCCGTCACTAAATATTTTGTGACGCCAAATTTTGTGACGAAATCATTTTCGTCACAAATTCCGTCACTAACTTATTTGTGACGGATTTTTTGAAGATTAGTGACGAATTTTTTTCATCTCTAATTTTAATTTTTCTAGAAGTGAACGGGTCATTCTAGACGCATTAAATTTGTGTTAATTGTGTATCTGGAACGGCCCGTTCTAGTTTCAAAACGGGTCGCTCCAGATGCATTAAAGAAGGACTTTTTAGGCATTGACCTTTAGTTTACCATCATATTAGTATAAATATTTATCGATTTTATCCAAAATTACTATCGATTTTTTATGGTTGTAGTTTAGGTTAGAAAAATTATGAATAACTGAGTCAATAGTTAATTTGTGTTAATATATAGATAATGAATCGAAGTTGGATGAATGCAAGTCACATTAGTTAAGAGTACAAAAATGGAGTTGAAGAGTTCTTGCAATTTGCAAGAGAAAATGGGAAACCCATCAAAGAGGCATATTATTGTCCATGTCACTAGTACAAAAGAGGCATTTTACATCGGACATTTTGAGCTTTTTACGTCAGAAAAAACACTGACATAAAAGCAGGAGACGTAAATTTACGTCGGATCTGTAAAACTGAAGTAAATTTACGTCGGACATTACGGAATCCAACGTAAAAAAGTAGTAAAAAAAACATAAGAATGAAAGCAGAACGACCCGTTCTGCTTGGAGTACAGGCCATTCTACTTGCAGAACGGGCCGTTCTGCAAGCAGAACAAGCCATAATGATTCGTAGAACAACCCAAAAGAAAACGCCAACGACCTACACAAATAGAACAACCAAAAAATTGAATAAACAGATAGCCACAGTTGCAATACAAAGTAGAAAAGTGTTAACGAAACCTTGATTCATACCTGATGAGCAGCAACAATGTGCGAATGAGTAACAAAGAGTTTATCCATCTGCAAAAGACAAAAAAAAATGATTCAGTAACAAAGGAGAGGGAAAGGGTTTACAGAGAAAAAAACAAAAAGTGATGAAGAGTGAATGTGTGCGCTATGCCTCGCGCTCTCTTATTCAAATTTACGTCATTTTTTACGTTAGACCTAGTAGGGTCCGACGTAAAATGTCAAATCTATGTCGGACACAACATACTTCCGATGTAGATTTGACTTTTTAACTCAGATCCTACCAGGTCTGACGTAAAAAAGTTCGCAAAATTTACAAAAGTGCCACAGCATTTTTTTTACGTCAGATTTTCGTATTTCTGACGTAAAAGGGGTGACGTAATATGCTTATTTTCCACTAGTGTGTGTTCGTTGTTTGAATCAGATACGTCAAGAAGTTGGGGAAATACGTGATCACCTGTTTATATTTGGTATTGTGAAGAGTTATACAGTATGAACATGGCACGGAGAAATATTAGACATTCCAACGGTGTCAACAGCTGAAAATTTTGAAGGGATGGACGATAATTTAGAAAAGATGATACGTGATGTTGGTGAAGAAAATTTTGAAAGAGCACATGTGTATGATACCTTAAAGTCTGATTTTGAGCAACCATTGTACCCCAGATGCAGTATGTTTACAAGATTATCAACAACTTTAAGATTGTTTAGTTTAAAAGCAAGAAATGGTTGGACTGATAAAAGTTTCACAAAATTGTTGGAGTTGTTGAAGGAGATGCTTCTAGAAGATAACACGTTACCTAATCGCAACTATGAGGCAAAAAAGATACTATGTCCAATGGGTTTGGAGTATAAGAAGATACACGCGTGCCCTAATGATTGTGTATTGTATATAAATGATTTTGCTACACTGAAAGTGTGTCCGACATGTGGATTGGTTCAAAAAAAAAATTGATGAAAGTAGTGGTGAGGAAGAAATAGAGGGTCCCCCTGCTAAGGTCTTATGGTATTTGCCAATAATACCTAGGTTCAAAAGATTGTTTGTCATTAAAGAGGATGCAAAAAACCTCACATGGCATGAAAATAGTAGAAAATGTGACAATTTTCTTCGACATCTAGCTGATTCTCCACAATGGAAGAGGATTGATGAAACATTTCCAGAATTTGGTGCAGAGTCAAGATACTTGAGAATTGGTCTAACTACAGATGGCATGAATCCTTATGGGAACTTAAGTAGTAAACACAACTCATGGCCAGTTTTGTTGGTCATTTACAATTTGCCTCCGGCTATGCATGAAGAGAAAATATATTATGTTGTCTATGATGATATCAGGACCCCGACAACCAAGAAATGACATAGATGTGTATCTTAGTCCATTGATTGATGACTTGAAAATGTTGTGGGAGACAAGAGTGGAGGTCTTTGATGCATATCGTGAAGAAAAATTTACTTTGCGTGCAATGTTTTTTTGCACAATAAATGATTTTCCAGCATATGGTAACTTGAATGGGTATAGTGTGAAGGGTCATTATGCATGTCCTATATGTGAAGAAAACACAAGTTATACCCAATTGTAACATGGGCAAAAGACTGCGTACACTAGGCATCGTAAGTTTCTTGTTCATAGTCATTCATATCGTAGATTGAAGAAAGCATTCAATGGATGTTAGGAGGATGAAATTGCCTCGACATCGTGCAATGGTGAAGAAGTATATCAGCGGGTGAAGAACATTAACATTGTGTTCGGAAAGACCCAAAAGAAGTTAACTGAGAGAAATATCTGGAAGAAACGATCAATATTCTTTAATCTTCCTTATTGGTGCAAGCTAGATGTTAAACACTACATAGATGTGATGCATGTGGAGAAAAATGTTTGTGATAGTGTAATTGGGACATTGCTAAACATCAAAGGAAAGACTAATGATGGAGTGAAAGTACGACAAGATTTGGTGGACATGGGTATACGTTCTGAGTTACATCCTCAGTCTATTAGAAGACGTACTTACTTGCCTCCAGCTTGTCATACTCTATCAAAAAAAGAAAAAAAAAAAAAAAAAAAGCTTTTGTGAGTGTTTACGCAGTGTGAAAGTTCCACAAGGGTACTCCTCAAATGTTAAGAGTCTGGTGTCTATGCAAGATTTAAAGTTAATTGGTTTAAAGTCTCACGATTGTCATGTCTTAATGCAACAACTTTTGCTTGTGGCTATTCGTAACATTTTACCATCTTCTGTTAGAGTTTCTATTACTCGATTGTGTTTATTCTTCAATGCCATTTGCAACAAAGTAATTGACCCTGTAAAGTTAGATGAGTTAGAAAATGAAGCAATCACAATCTTGTGTCAATTGGAAATGTATTTTCCACCTTCATTTTTTGATATCATGGTGCATTTGATAGTTTATTTGGTTAGGGAGATTCGATTGTGTGTCCCGGTTTATCTTAGATGGATGTACCCTGTTAAGAGATACATGAAGATCTTAAAAGGATATGTCAAGAATCAATACCGCCTAGAAGCCTCTATTGTGGAGAGGTACATTGCAGAAGAAGCCATTGATTTTTGTTCGGGTACATGTCGAAACCAGAACCAATAGGAATTCCTAAGACTCGACATGATGGGAAACATTTTGGTAAGGGTACTCGAAGGTTAAAGATTAGAACTGTGAGTCGAACAGAAGTTGACCAAGCATATTTGTACATATTGAACAACACTGATGAAGTAATTCCTTACATATCTGAACACATAGATGAAATCAAGATAGCACACCCTCGAATGAATGAGAAATGGGTATCGAATTAATGAACATAACAAGATTTTCTTAGCTTGGTTTAAGAAAAAGGTTTACGGTGAGGTTAATGTTTCTGATACACGTTTGAGAATCGCTCGTGGGCCTAACAACGATGTCATTACATTTGGTGGGTATGACATTAACAAATATTGTTTCTATACAAAGATATAAGATGACAAAAGTAGAGTACAAAACAGTGGGGTTACAATTCAGGCTGAGCCTGTGCACTTTGCTAGCTCTAAAGATAAAAATCCCATTACAACATCCATGAGTTATTTCGAAGTCATACAAGACATATGGGAAATTGATTATGTTACGTTTAGAGTGCCTATGTTCAAGTGTAAATGGGTTGATGGCAATACGGGTGTACAGATAAATGATTTAGGATTTACTTTGGCTGATTTGAAAAAGGTCGGTTATAAGGATGAACCTTTTATTATGGCATATCAAGCAGGACAAATTTTTTATGTCAGGGATCCAAGTAATGATAAATGGTCAGTGGTTCTCGAAGGAAGAACCATGCATGGAACTCACAAAGATGAGTCTCTAGATATGCATGAGACACCATCTTTCTCAATCATATCATTTGGTCCTATTGCGGACAATGAAGCGGACGAAATACATGCTATTCGAAGTGATCATGATGAAGGAATATGGGAAAACATACCAACCTAATAGTTTTCTGTTTGTGTATTATTTGTGTTTTTATTAGTTGTTTTGTTGTTATATTGTTATTATCTTTTTTACTTTATTTGTCTATTCAGTTAATTCATTGTTTTAATAATGAGAGTCTAATTTTTTCAGGATTATGGAGGATTCAGGGTCTGCCAGTGGAAGGAGGGAAGGTAGATCTGTCACCCGATTGTCTAGGTTGATAGCTAGACACATTGCCAAGGAGAGGACACCGGTTAAGGTGGATCCTCGTTTTGGCAAGGCGTCAGGCCCAAATGCTGCCAAGTTTAAGAGCTATTTAGGAGTCCTAGCTCGACGTCATGTTTCTATTATCATTCCATCATGGGATGACGTTGAAGAGGTTGACAAGAACCTCATGTGACAGGATATTCAGGTATATACTTTCACATCCCTTCAATATTATATAACTTAAATACATTATTTATTATTTGTTATTATTTTGATAGCAAAATTTTGACATTCCCAACACTGAGGTCATGAGGAGGAAGATGTTATCTGCCCTTGCCACTAGGTGGAGAGACTTCAAGACTTTCTTGACACAGGAGTAGGTATTTGGAGAGCGACAAAATAAGACTCCCTGTCTAAAGTACTAGATCACTAATGAGAAGTGGATGCAATTTCGTGCCACTCGATTGGACCCTTCTTGGAAGGTTAGTTATTGATAACTCTTACATTAACACAAATACTTAAGGTATATTTTAATTAATTTCATTTTCTTTTTTGTATTATTGCAGACCAAAAGAATAGCTACCCAAGAATAACAAAGCAAGAATGATGCACTCCATCTATTGTCAACAGGGGGATATGAATTAAAAAAAAAAATGATGAAGGCTAGGGCAGAGGCAGCATGGTTTCAGTCTGCTGACCGTGTGGAGTCACCTCCCTGCCATGAGATGTGGATAGCAGCCTGAACAAAATCAGATGGGCAAATGACTTCTAAGTCTGCAAGGATCATTGCTGATAAAATAGTAAGTAAAAATATACAAACTAAGACTCTTTATTTCAACTCATTTAATTCATAACTGTAGTTTAAGGTATACTTATTGTTAATATGTTGCAGGAGGGTTTAGTTGAGCAGACCACCAGGGCTCATTTGTTTCCCATGGTTGGGATGATATCCTCATAACGGCCATAGAAAGGCTAGAGAACGCAGGTCGTGTGCGTGGTGTTACTGATTAATAAAGGCAATAATATTTAAATTTATTGACTTTGGAAATAATAGTTATTTGTTTCTAATTTTAGAGTAATAAGCAATAAAACTTCGTTTGAATGTGGCTATTACATCATGCATTGGATGAGAGCCATAGTTTCTGCAGGTATTACTGATTCTTGGGCGCAAGTAATTCATATCAAAATTTATTTAAGTATATTTACCTTTACGATAATTAACATTGCATATTAATGACACTTAAATTAATGTATCAGGTCTTTTAAGATCCATTTTCATTGCCCGAAGATGAGATCATCAAGATAAGAGAACAATGGGCAACTTTTTTTCTTCAAAGTATATAATAGTTAGATTTCTAAGTTTAGTTAGTTAGATATTATGTTTCTAGTTTGATAGCATTGACAATAGATTTTTTAGGATAATAGGATTTAAATTGTCATAATTTATGCTTTTTAAGATTTATATATTATTTTCTTTTTGTCATTCAATTTTGAAATATAATTTGAATTTGTATTCTGGACTGCCTGTTTTAGGTTTTGTATTTTGGACAATATGCAGGTTTTGGGTATATCAAAAAATAACAAAATAATTTTTAAAAAAAATGCCAAAATTTACGTCGGACTATACCATAGCCGACGTAAATTTACGTCGGACCTAGCACTTGCCGACGTAAATTTACGTCGGACATGGTGTAGTCAGACATAAATTCTTGCGTATATTTTTTAACACATGAAACCCTTTTTTACGTCGGTCATAGGGCATGTTCGACGTAAATTTACGTCGTCTGTTGTTATGTCGTTTGGCAAGTGTACCAAATCGTATAAGTAGTTCAATAAAAGTATGAGTATCGTCTCCCAAGGGACTTGCGCAACACTTTGCAATTTCACTTGTTATACTAACTAAGCTACCGAAAAGCAATAAGAGTTTGATTTGCTGCAATAAATAATGTAAACAAGCAATAACAATTCTTTTTGGAATTTTGGTAAACACTTAGAGTGCAAAACTTGATTCTAATGCAATATTAATAAATTGTTGGGGTTTGACTTCATTAAACCTTCCTCTCATGCTTATCACTAAGTTCACAATAGTTATTATTCAGAATATATCAATCACTCTCAAAAGTAACCAACCCTAATCTCTTACAAGTTGGCATCTAAGTTGCTAGCTTAAACTATCAATCTCTTGCATAGTTTAACCTAGAAACCAGCTTTAAAAACAAGAGCTTAAGAAAGACCAATGGCATTTACTCTATCTCTAGCAATAAGCACCATTAGCTGCTCTATTTCAAGTCAAAGGTTTAAAATCATTTCTCAATCTCTTAAAAACCTTAAGTTCAAGTTAAGGGTGATCAAGCCATAACAAGCATTATGCACAGAAAAGGAGCAATAAAACTGAATAACAACTTAGATTGATAGCTTAGAGTTTACACATGAGAATGGGTTTAGTTACATCAAACCCCAACAAGGGTGAGTTTAGCTACACATAGACATGTAGAACTCTACAAATGATGAAGAAAGGAAGAAGCTTGATCTTGAAGGCTCCAGAGCTCTCCAGCCGCCACACAAAGTCCAAGAATGATCCTCCTTACTTCTCTCTTCGAAAAATCCCACTTTTAGGTCATAAAAGCTTTTATCTTATGTGAATAATGACATGTCAGCACAATCCACGCTAAGCCTCAATTCCACGCTCAGCGTGGGAATCAAAATTCTGTTCCAGGGATTCTCTGCCATGCTGAGGCTAAGCGTGGATCTGGGGCTTAGCCTGGGAACTTAACCAAAAATTCCTTCAACTTCAAATTCACCACTTTGTGCTTGACTTCCTTCCTTCTTTCCTAGCTTTCTCCTAAACTACAAAACAACAACCAAATACTTGTAAGTTATCTAAAAACATGATTCAAAAACAAAATGTGATCACCTAACAATTTAGATACGTTTTGAGTTAAAAACAAAGTCTAAAGCAAGGAAAATTGATATAAGTGCTTCAAACTAGGCCATAAACTTAATGAAATCATAGCACTTATCAATACCCCAAACTTAAGATCTTGCTTGTCCTCAAGCAAAGAAAAATAAAGCAACTAAGTTAACACACAACCTAATCTCCTAATTGAACACGATTTGAAAATTGGTAATCACACAAAACAGCCATACATGTCTTCCAATAGTTGAACACCAAAAATGTTTACACTTGATCTGCCAATTAATGTGGTGCCCACACAATTTGATATCAGAAGTTTATTGCAACAGTTCCCAAAGGGATTAACAAGCATGTCAATGATACTAATGAAAATTAGTGAACAACCTCTTCCTCACCAAGATCAGTGTTTCTCTCATCACACAAGTGTATTTAGGTGGGAATCTCTCAAATCAACACAAATGAATCACACAAGTCAACTTTGCTTTTCATCTCAATCAAATTCAAACAGTCACATAATCATGCATAGATCACAAGGTCTTTCATGGGTTGTAATGTGGCTGGGCTAACAAAAGAAATTGGTTTTTCTGGGTAAACAAAAGACACCACAGGAGTAGAAGAGCAAGTCTCAATGATCACCATGTATAATTCCTCTTCCTTTCTCTATTCCCAGAAGTCCCAAGATACTACCTTCACCCAAAGCATATAGATCATACAACACACTTATACACACAATTTAATCACTTTTTGATGTTTGATTTTTTTTTCTTTTACTTTCTCTTTTGAATTTTTTTTTTTCTTTTTGATTCTTGATTTTTGAATTTTGAATTTTGAATTTTTTTTTTGAAACTGAATAATAGTTGACTAATGGCCACAGTGGTACAACCATAACATGTACATTCATCAATATGCTCAGCAACAATGATCACCCCACAATACCCCAAACTTAAGACTTTTCTCCCCTTATGATCAATTTGACTGCTCTCCTATTCCTAAGGTGTGGGAGAATTTTGTTTTTCTTAAGGGCTTCAAGGTTCTCAATAAATTCACTGTTTGGCTCAAAGTAGGGTGCAATGGATTCACTTTTTTGTTAGGTTGGCTTTTTGGTCAAGTGGCTCAAATTTACAAGAAAAATTGCCTTGATCATCTCTAAACAACATATGCTATGCAAACTCAAAAGAGACTCAAGCAAAATCAACCGCATGAAATCAAATGGTAACACTCTAACAGCAAGAGAGGCCAAAACTCACATGGGCTAATAAAGGTGCTCAAAACTTTTCAAAAGTATCATGCCACAGTCATTAACCACAAAAGTAATTGTCACACTATCTCTAATCATCCCTAGAGTGCAACCACAAACATATTTGATCTTGTGTCTTAAAATACCTTTGTTCACTAAGGGATACATACACACCTGATTTTTTTTTTGCTTTTCCAGTTTTCAAAACACATTAAAACCACACAATTAGAAGCAAATAACAGAACAAAATAATAAAACATAGTTTTCCAAAGTGAAACAGCTTAGTCTTCCTCCTCATCATCTTCAGCCTCGTCTAACTCTTCTTCATCGTCAACTGCATCACCTCCCCCCTTCTCTTGATCATGGCCTCCTGGCCATGCTACAAAAGTAAAATAAGTGAATGTAATTAGCAAGACACAAAATCAGGCAAAACAATGAACAACCAAGTTGGGTTTTTTTTTTTTTTTTTTTTTTTTTTTTTTTTTTAACTCCATAGACAAGCTGAGCGCCCAGCCCACGCTCAACGTGAGGGTTGCAGCAATGTGCTCCCCTTTTGGCCCCCAAAAGGCTTCACCCACCACCAAGAACACCAAAATAACTTGAATCTTGTACTGGGAATTCACAAAAATAAGGTTTCCAAGGGTTTTAAGAAGACCCATTCACAAATATACCAACACAAATGTGCAAATATCATCAAGGAACATCAACCATGAAAATAAGCCCAAAAATACCATGGATACAAGGGTTTGCACGAAAATGGGTAGGGGGATTAGATGAGTGGGGAAAAATAGAAATGGAGCCAAGAAACATACAATGGGGGGAACCACACAAGGTTAGAGGAGATGAACTTACCTTCGCGCCTTTGATGAAGAAGAGAGAAAATGGAGCCTATCCACACCAAGAGAAACACGGCCAAGGAAGCAAAGAAAGAGACTTAGGGTTTGAGAGTGTTTGTGAGAGAGTGAGGAGTGGTAGAGGGAAAGAAATAGGTGTCTGGAGAGAGAGTGTGACAACATTTAATGAAAAAGGAACTCTCAGGCTAAGCGTGGGACTGGGGCTGAGCGTGGGAGTTCCAGAGAGAACTCCCAGTTTTCAAGTTTAAGTTCTGAGGCTAAGCGTGGGACTGGCGCTTAGCCTGGCACCTCCAGAAAGCTATTTTTCTACCTCTGCGCTGATATAGCTTAGCTTGGAACTTTATGCTGAGCGTGGATTTCAATTTTTCTGCAAATTTTCAAATTTTTCAAGCATAGCTCAACATGAAGTTCCTCAAGCCTTCACAATCACAATGCTTTCTCGACTAAGAAGCAAACACAATGATAAACCATGTACCTACACCTAAAACACACTAACACAAAATAACTAAATTTAAAGGTATGCTAACTTGTTTTTGGATTAGAAATGATGGGTTGCCTCCCATAAAGCGCTCGTTTTTTGTCACTAGCTTGACAAGCCAAGACTTCAAGGGTTGTTCAATTCAACGGTGGAATGAGCTCGCTCAATTTCACCACCTAGGTAGAGTTTGAGTCTTTGGCCATTTACCACCCAGCTCTCTTTAGAGGCAAGATCCTCCACTTGTATTGCTCCCTGAGGCCTAACTTGCTTAACTTTGAATGGCCCTGACCACTTTGACTTCAGCTTCCTTGGAAATAGTTTCAACCGGGAGTTGTAAAGGATCACAAGTTGTCCCGGCTGAAACTCTCGTTTTAAGATCTTTCGTTCATGATACAACTTCACCTTTTCCTTGTAATACTAAGCTGACTCATAAGCTTTGAGCCACAATTTAGATTTCCTAAGTAGTGAGAATGGAGGTGGCTTCAAGCGGATTACATCATCTGGAACTGATTTTTTTAGCTTCTTTGTAGCCTCACACACTACCTCATCCAGCACATCCATTCGGAAACAAGCACCCTTATCATTCGGATGGGTCGTGGCTTCAAATACATTGAAAGTGATCACCTCATCTTGGACCCTCAATTTTAATTCACCATCCCCAACATCAATGATTGCTCGTGCAGTCTTCATAAATGGCCTCCCCAAGATAATAGGAATAGTAGAGTCCTCTTCCATGTCCAAAATGACAAAATCAGCTGGAAATGTGAATTTGTCAACTTTGACTAGCATGTTTTCAATGACACCATAGGGATACTTGATGGACCGGTCAGCTAGTTGCAAAGTCATGCGGGTCGGTTTTACTACCACCTGGCCAACTCTATCTAACATAGACAAGGGCATGAGGTTAATGCTTGCACCCAAGTCTAGCAGTGCTCTTCCAACTGATAGGTCCCCAATAGTGATTGGAATTGTAAAACTTCCAGGGTCCTTGAACTTGGGAGGTAAGTTCTTTTGAATTATGGCACTGCACCCCGCTTCCAACTCAATAATCTCCTGCTCAATGAACTTTCTCTTCTTTGTCAAGAGGTCTTTCATGAATTTTGCATAAGTGGGCATCTGCTCCAATGCCTCTGAGAATGGAATGTTGATCTGAAGCTTCTTAAAAAGCTCCATGAAACGTGCAAATTGCTTCTCTTTATCCTTTTTGCTTGGGGCTGGGGGATATGGCATATCCTTGGTACTAGACACCTTGGGTTTCATCTTCAATTCTCTTGCTAGTTGGCTCTTTGATTTTTTAACAACAACTTCCTCAGCCAACTCTTCTCCCTCTATGACATTCTCTTTTTCATTTTCTATTTTTTTATTTTTTTCATTATTTTTTTCACCTCCCTCTCTCTCTTCAGCCTTGTTTTCTTGTTGCTCTTCCTCATCCTCCAACACACCCACTCTCTTACCACCTCTTGTTGTAATTGCACTACAATTCTCCTTTGGATTAGTATGAGTATTGGCTGAAAAATTTCCACCAGAATTTTCAGCCAATTGTTTGGCCAGCTGCCCCATTTCAATCTCCAAATTCTTTATAGATGCTTCAGTATTCTTGTGGTTAGAGATTGAGACTTGCATGAACTGATTCAATGTTTCTTCTAATTTAGACTGCCTGTCATACAAGTTGGGCCTTTGCATAGGAGGTCTACTAGATTGAGAAATATCATTCTGGTTCCACCCTGTGCTAGGGTGTGATTGCCAATTCTTCCCATAATTACCACCATAATTTCCTCCTTGTCGAGCTTGATTTCCCATGTAATTCACCTCTTCTCCATGAGATGGGAAAGTATCAATGCACTGCCCGTGAGGATGATTCAACCCACAAAGATCACAACTTAGAATTTGATGTTGAGTGGATTGTAGTTGTTGTGGAATCCGAGCAACTTGCTTGGTAAGAGCCTCAATTTGTTGGGACAATAGCTTATTTTGAGCTAATAAAGCATCTTGAGATCCCAACTCTAGAATTCCTCTTTTCTGTCTTGACTCCCTTTCAGCTGGTAGATCATAATCATTTGCTACCATAGCATCAATCAACTCTATAGCCTCCTCCGGTGTTTTAAAACGCATACTACCTCCAGCTGAAACATCCAATAGAATTTTCACTCGTGGCTGCAATCCACCCAGAAAAATATTAACCTGAGTAAGGTCATCAAACCCATGACTTGGACATCTCCTCAACAAGGATTTGTATCTCTCCCAAGCCTCGGATAGAAGTTCATCTTGCTTCTGAGAGAATGTGACAATCTCACTTTTTGCTTGATTTATCTTAGCAAGAGGGAAGAATCTTGCCAAGAACTTTGTCTCTATGTCAGACCACTTGGTTAAGCTTTGATGTGGTAGAGCATTGAGCCACATCTTAGCTTTCCCAAGTAGTGAGAAAGGAAACAACTTCATCCGAATCACCTGTTCAGGAACTTGATGTATCTTCACTGTGCCACAAAGCTCAACAAAAGTAAGGAGATGCAGATATGGGTCCTCATGATCAAGGCCCGCAAATTGGTTGTTTTGAATCAGATTCAACAGTGCTGGCTTCATCTCAAAATTAGTGGCAGCGATTGCAGGAGTGGCAATGCTAGAGAAATGAGTAATACCAGTAGCAGCTGCATGATCACCAAGAGTAATTCTTGGTCTTTCCTCTTCCATTTCAACTTCCTCTAAGATTTCAGATAAAGAAGGACTGAGAGAGGACGAAGTAGCCTCTCTGTGCTGTGCCTGCTTGGCTAGTAACCTTTGCTTCCTTACTGCTCCCCTGTTCCTCCTAGTTGTTTTCTCAATTTCCGGGTCGTAAGCTAAATCACTAGCAGGAACAGTACCTCCCAAAAACCAGAATCACAAAGTTACAACAAACAGTCAGCAACACAAATACAATGAATTAAAAGACAAGGAATATAGTAATTGCAAAATGTAAAAGAATAAATGAATCAAAGACTAGATTAGTAATCCAAGTGACTTTGCCTAAGTATTGAGACGCAAGTCCCCGGCAACGGCGCCAGAAACTTGTTATGTCGTTTGGCAAGTGTACCAAATCGTATAAGTAGTTCAATGAAAGTATAAGTATCGTCTCCCAAGGGACTTGTGCAACACTTTGCAATTTCACTTGTTATACTAACTAAGCTACCGAAAAGCAATAAGAGTTTGATTTGCTACAGTAAATAATGTAAACAAGCAATAACAATTCTTTTTGGAATTTTGGTAAACACTTAGAGTGCAAAACTTGATTCTAATGCAATATTAATAAATTGTTGGGGTTTGACTTCACTAAACCTTCCTCTCATGCTTATCACTAAGTTCACAATAGTTATTATTCAGAATTTATCAATCACTCTCAAAAGTAACCAACCCTAATCTCTTACAAGTTGGCATCTAAGTTGCTAGCTTAAACTATCAATCTCTTGCATAGTTTAACCTAGAAACCAGCTTTAAAAACAAGAGCTTAAGAAAGACCAATGGCATTTACTCTATCTCTAGCAATAAGCACCATTAGCTGCTCTATTTCAAGTCAAAGGTTTAAAATCATTTCTCAATCTCTTAAAAACCTTAAGTTCAAGTTAAGGGTGATCAAGCCATAACAAGCATTATGCACAGAAAAGGAGCAATAAAACTGAATAACAACTTAGATTGATAGCTTAGAGTTTACACATGAGAATGGGTTTAGTTACATCAAACCCCAACAAGGGTGAGTTTAGCTACACATAGACATGTAGAACTCTACAAATGATGAAGAAAGGAAGAAGCTTGATCTTGAAGGCTCCAGAGCCCTCCAGCTACCACACAAAGTCCAAGAATGATCCTCCTTACTTCTCTCTTCGAAAAATCCCACTTTTAGGTCATAAAAGCTTTTGTCTTATGTGAATAATGACATGTCAGCACAATCCACGCTAAGCCTCAGTTCCACGCTCAGCGTGGGAATCAAAATTCTGTTCCAGGGATTCTCTGCCATGCTGAGGCTAAGCGTGGATCTGGGGCTTAGCCTGGGAACTTAACCAAAAATTTCTTCAACTTCAAATTCACCACTTTGTGCTTGACTTCCTTCCTTCTTTCCTAGCTTTCTCCTAAACTACAAAACAACAACCAAATACTTGTAAGTTATCTAAAAACATGATTCAAAAACAAAATGTGATCACCTAACAATTTAGATACGTTTTGAGTTAAAAACAAAGTCTAAAGCAAGGAAAATTGATATAAGTGCTTCAAACTAGGCCATAAACTTAATGAAATCATAGCACTTATCATCTGTCACAGATGACGTAAATTTACGTCTCCCACATTAACGTCGGAGCCTTTTCTGACGTAAAATCCTCAAAATATCCGACGTTAAAGACCCCTTTTGTACTAGTGGGTATAGGTATCATAGTATTCATACACGTATAGGTATCCGCTGATATTCAATTACATAATTACATATTAAATTTTTAAAAAATTTATGTAATAGAGTACTTTAACAATTAAATTTAGTTTTTAAGTTGAAGAATCTTGATTAATAAAATTATTTATAAAATATTTGAATAATTTATGTTTTGACTTTTAAACTATTATTTTTAAACAAAATTATTAGAATAAAAAATTATTATTTAAATATTTTTAAAAATTATTTACTTTCTGATGGAAGACTTGTTGGAGACCCGGATTGATGTTGAGATTCCTTCAAGCTCCTCCCTAGATCTTGAACTCCTTGATTCTTCCTATGCTTGATTAAGGTCTCCTATGGAGGAGGAGGCCTTATGACCACCACGGTTGGTGGAGAAACTCTCCCAAGAGGCGCCACTCCTTGTTGTAGAGATAAGCCCCTTCAATTCTCACCACACTCTTCTATGAAGGGATAAGAGAATTGGATGCACTCAAAGAGGTTTAGGGACTTTTGGAAGAGATAAATCTGAACTCTATTCAGAATATACAATCTCAATTACATCAAAAGTGTTTTACAATGAAGGAAAAACGAAAATATAGGAGTAGGAAGCTTGGAGAGTAAGCTAGTTTTAACCAAGGTTCACTAGGAACCATGGTAAGGTCTAGCTAACCACTCATGGTCTAGAGGCTTGGAGTGCAAGCTACTCACTTAGCTTGCTTGGTAAGCAAGCTAAGGAGAAGCTTGTGCTTCAAGCTTCCAAGCTTGAGAAGAACCAAGCAATTTGGCCAAGTGTGAACACAAGTGTGAACACATCTAGGTGGGCGGCCTTTTGGACTTATTTTACTCCAATCACGTTTGAAAATGGTTAATTTGGTTTAGTTAGGTTCATTCAATGTGAATGGAACCTAGCTAAATCAAATCTATGAAAAATTAGGAGTAAAATGAGTCCAATATGTAAATTTTAGCCTAGGACCACCTTTTGGCTAAATTGCTAGGAACACTCTCTAGCTTACTAAAGACACTCTCTAGTTTGCTAATGCCACTCCTATTCCTACTACTAGAAAACTAAGAAAGAGTGTATTTCTAGGTTAGGTTAAATGGAGTCAAAGTGCCCAAGTAACCTACCCTAGAAACAATATACAATAGCTACTAAAAAAGAAATAAAGTGCCTCACAAATACAAAGGCAAAAATACACCTATACAAGTTTCTACTATATACAAGGTACAAGAAAACAACTATACAAGTATGTACAATGGAAACTTAAGAGACTAATAAGAGGAACTATAATCAATGCTCATGATGAGCAAAGGTCTTTGAAGCACCTCCTCTTTAGAAGTCTTCTCTAGCTTCCTAACCATGGACCTAGTTAAAGGCCCAATGGTCTTCATGGGTGAGCCTCCTTGGATCAACCTTCACCTTTCTTGGTCTTACCTCTTCCAAATGGATCCTTGGGGATTAGATTTCCATCATACCCTCCCCCTTCGAAAGGATTTGTCCTCAAATCCCGTGGTCCTTCCACAAGGATAGCATCACCTACAAAAATAAGAAGCAAAGCATTAGTAATAAAATATGCATATAATACATGTGGAAAGTGCACCCTATGAGGAATCCCTTCTATAGTCCTACCAAGGGTTCTTAGACTTGGATGGATGGGTTCTCTAAGCATAAGAATAGGATCCTCACTATAGTGTAGTCTAAGTGTAAAACTAAATCCTAAAAATGTTAAAATACTAAAACTATAAGAAACTAGTGAAGTACTCCTACATACTAAGGTATCTTGCCTAAAGTACCCTATGTAGTAACCTAGGCTTCTACAAGAAAACAAAGTGAATATAATAAGGAAACTACCTAGACAACCCTTGATCATATTATATGTTAGATACATCATGGAAGAGGGTGTAAAGAGTTTAGAAAAGTCATAGAATCTAATTTGGTCTTGAAGGGAAGTAGTAAAATTAAGTTCAAAGAAGTTTGAACTTCCCTTAAGATCAAAAGTAGAAAATAAGACACTATGAGATGTATCTAATAAACAATATAAACCAAAGGTTGGGTGCTTTATTAGAACAACTAAAGTAAGAGAAGTCCTAAATAGACAAGGGCTGTCTACTTTGGGCACCACCAAAGTAGTAGCATAAGAAGTAGAACTAGATGAAATCCACTTCTTCTTCACGAGACTAAGAACTTGAGATCCATTATTTTCAAAAATATTTAGGTTGTGGATCTTAAGCTCTAAGGTTGTGGCAGCAGTAGGAAAAGAGCTAAAATCTTTATGAAGAAGAAAAGTCTTTTTGCAATCATTTTGAATTAAAAAGTGACTTTCCTTTTGCATAAAATTTTTGGAGGAGACACTATCCTCCTTACTCTTTTCCAAGAGTAATGTCTTTTTTGTATTGAGAAGGTAAAGAGGTTGTTCATGATTTATTGAAAATTGACTTCTAGGAACAACTTCTTTAGAAGGGACACTTCCTTCCAACTCTATAACCTTCCCTCCCTCCTTCTCAAGACTTAAGAGGTTTTGTTTTTTTTTCTAATTTTTCCTTTCTTTTTTCTTCCTCAAATTTCTTTTTCATGACTTTTTGATCCTCTAACACTTGGGAAGGTGTAAGAGGAATCAAAGTATGTTTCTTGCCTAGATGGACTAGGCGAATTTTGTTGCTAACACCATCATGAATGGCTTTTCTATCATGTTGTCATGGCCTTCCAAGTAGAATGTGACTTGTATCCATTGGAATGACATCACAGAAAACTTCATCTTGGTATTTTCCAATGGAAAAAGGCACACTTACTTGTTCCTTAACTTCTATAGGTCCATCCTTATTAAGCCATTGAAGTTTATAAGATTTAGGATGGGCTATAGTAGTTAAGTTAAGTTTATCAACCAACCGTTGACTTACAAAATTGTTACAAGACTCACTATCAACAATGAGAGAACATGTTTTCTTGAAAATTTTGCATCTAGAATGAAAAAGGTTCTCTCCTTGTGATTGATCTTGTTCTTTTAATTGGTTGGTTAATAACCTTTGGGCATTTAATAGATCACCCTCACATGTTTCATATTTATGTTTATGGGACCTAGAAGGTCCATGACCCTTATTGGCATGGGGTTTGCTAGTCTCACCCCCCACCATAAGCTTATTCAACAACTCTTTTATGGTTTCATTGTTTTTTTCTTTTTTGATTTCTTTTCTCCTAATATATTCCCTAAGTTTTCTAAGCTCATCTTTAGTGCTTTTATGACTCTTAGGAGAATGTTTACCATGCACACTACTATCATGAGAATGATCACTCATTTTTGCAAGAGAAAAGGTTTTCACAAGTCTTAACAAATTTGCAAAGTGAGTGATAAAGATTTTCACAAAGAGTTTCTCTTTTTTTGGTGTTATACTAAGTACTTGGAGGTCTAAGTATACAAGTTGCACTATCAAGGGAGGTGAGCTACAAGGAGCCACTTAATAACCAAGCCTTTTCAAGTGGAAATTACTAAACCCCCTTATACCTTTCTTACAAAACAAATTTTTCACACAAACAAGTTAAGTAGTTGTGTGTGTGTGCACGAAACCCCTAGTAGGCAAGGAAGCCTTCTAAAACGAACTTAGAAGCTAAACAAATAAAAGGAAAGCAAGTAAAGCATATACTAGTCGTAGGGTCCTAATGTGGAAGTCCAAGTGGCACTTGAAGCTTTTTGGGACACTTCCACAAATCTAAACGAAGTATGAAAGCAATAAAGCTAGGCGTGTCCTAATGGAAGCCCAAATGGCACTTAAAGCCTTTGGGGACCCTTCCACATGTACTAACCGAGTCTAAGAGTCTTTATTTAGAACTATTTAGGAAGTGGTGGGACTTAAACAATGACCCAAACAACCACCCCTAAATGTAGGTTTGTATACAATAGCAAAATTAAACAAAACTAACCCAAGTAGGGTTAAAGAGTTACAAGATAAAGGAAACAATCTAAAAACAAGTTTTCTTGAAGAATTTTCCACCAAGGGCAGCTAGGACAGGTTTGGAACAGCCTTGAAGTCAAGGGGAAGCTTCCCAAATTGGTCTCCACCAAGCCTTCACCAAGTTAGCCAAATCCGTCACTAATGGCTTCAAATCCGTCACTAGTTTTGTTTCCAAATCCGTCTCTAATTTGTAACCTAAAATGCAAACAAGTCTTGGCTGCAAAACAACAAACAAATTAGCCTATCCAAAGATGTTTCACTCAGGTTGGGTGTACCTCAATCTCCTTCAAGTATAAACTCCTTTGAGATGATCCAATATGTCTCAATTAAGCCTTCCTTCCAAGTGTGATGGCTTGAAGAAAAATTATGTCTCACAAGGAATAGCAACCAAACAAGAGAGAATAGAGGCTAATGAATGAAAACTGAAAAGCACAATTTAGAAAAGGCTATACTCTAATAGGAATTAGTGTGACAAAACAAAGAGAGCCAAGAAGACACAAAGCAACAAATAAAGGCAAATTTCAAAGGCTAGCACACAAAGGATTAAACCTAAGAATGGCACTAGAATGGATTACAAAAATTAAAATAAAATTTGTGCAATTGTTTTGAAGGTTTAAAGGTCTTTTTCCAACCACTGGACAGCAAGCAAACCTCACAAAAATTCACACAAAAATTCAAGGCCAAGTGCTACAAAATTTGTTTAGTTTTCACTTTGATTTTTCTAGAATTTTTCTTTTGTTTTCTTTTCTTTTTCTTTTCTATTTGGTCTCTTTTCTTTCTTTCTTTTCTTTCAATACAGTGAGTAAGCACTTCAAACAGAGGCCAAACAATTAATAAAGAGGTTTCCAAGTGGTGGAGAAAAGAAGAACAAGAAGAGTAGAAGTGTAAGTGTACTAGTCAAAAATTTCAACACAAAATGTTACTAGTTTTTTGTACTAGTTTGTTAACTTCTTTTGTACACTTTAATTTTCGTTTTCAATACACTTCTACCTCTGTTTTCTTTTGTCAAAACAAGCACAAAACACACAAGGAATTGCTGGTCACAAATTGCTATGAAACAAATAGCAATTGAAGTTCACAAAAATTGACTCTAGAACATGTTAGGTCTAATAACATGCATTGGAATCTTTTTATGGGCACACTAAGAGTTATTTAATGTTCAACCAGCAATGACACAATCAAGAACAGAGTTTAACACAATAAGATTCAAAAAGAAAAAGGTAGAACAAGGATTTAATGACAAGTAAAAGAACTACACATGACTCTAAGACAAAACTAGTAGATTAAGAAATGTAAAAAGCTTGTATTCTTGTTTCTTTTTAGGAATTTTTTTTATGACCGAACATTATAGGAGTCCAAAGAAAGATATAAGCAGTCCTAAAACAATTAAAAAGACATACAAAGAATACCTAAGGCACACACAAGGATTGGTTCACAAGAATTTAGAAGAAGAACCAAAAACAAGCAAGACAAAGTGAGTGTGTTCTATAGAATTATAGTTGTGACACAAGAACCACTCAAGGCACACAAACACAATACACAAAAAGGAAATACATGGAGGAACAGATTAGACACATATTAGGATGATATGAACCGAACAAAACAAGACAAAGAAGCTTAGGAAAGAATTTACCAAGGAGACCTAGCTCTTGATACCAAATGATGGAAGACTTGTTGGAGACCCGGATTGATGTTGAGTTTCCTTCAAGCTCCTCCCTAGATCTTGAACTCCTTGATTCT
The DNA here is from genome assembly GCF_000230855.2 of Cajanus cajan. Classification (NCBI taxonomy): domain Eukaryota; kingdom Viridiplantae; phylum Streptophyta; class Magnoliopsida; order Fabales; family Fabaceae; genus Cajanus; species Cajanus cajan. Next base: position 16,073,898 of record NC_138519.1, read on the forward strand.
TCCTATGCTTGATTAAGGTCTCCTATGGAGGAGGAGGCCTTATGACCACCACGGTTGGTGGAGAAACTCTCCCAAGAGGCGCCACTCCTTGTTGTAGAGATAAGCCCCTTCAATTCTCACCACACTCTTCTATGAAGGGATAAGAGAATTGGATGCACTCAAAGAGGTTTAGGGACTTTTGGAAGAGATAAATCTGAACTCTATTCAGAATATACAATCTCAATTACATCAAAAGTGTTTTACAATGAAGGAAAAACGAAAATATAGGAGTAGGAAGCTTGGAGAGTAAGCTAGTCTTAACCAAGGTTCACTAGGAACCATGGTAAGGTCTAGCTAACCACTCATGGTCTAGAGGCTTGGAGTGCAAGCTACTCACTTAGCTTGCTTGGTAAGCAAGCTAAGGAGAAGCTTGTGCTTCAAGCTTCCAAGCTTGAGAAGAACCAAGCAATTTGGCCAAGTGTGAACACAAGTGTGAACACAAGTGTGAACACATCTAGGTGGGCGGCCTTTTGGACTTATTTTACTCCAATCACGTTTGAAAATGGTTAATTTGGTTTAGTTAGGTTCATTCAATGTGAATGGAACCTAGCTAAATCAAATCTATGAAAAATTAGGAGTAAAATGAGTCCAATATGTAAATTTTAGCCTAGGACCACCTTTTGGCTAAATTGCTAGGAACACTCTCTAGCTTACTAAAGACACTCTCTAGTTTGCTAATGCCACTCCTATTCCTACTACTAGAAAACTAAGAAAGAGTGTATTTCTAGGTTAGGTTAAATGGAGTCAAAGTGCCCAAGTAACCTACCCTAGAAACAATATACAATAGCTACTAAAAAGGAAATAAAGTGCCTCACAAATACAAAGGCAAAAATACACCTATACAAGTTTCTACTATATACAAGGTACAAGAAAACAACTATACAAGTATGTACAATGGAAACTTAAGAGACTAATAAGAGGAACTATAATCAATGCTCATGATGAGCAAAGGTCTTTGAAGCACCTCCTCTTTAGAAGTCTTCTCTAGCTTCCTAACCATGGACCTAGTTAAAGGCCCAATGGTCTTCATGGGTGAGCCTCCTTGGATCAACCTTCACCTTTCTTGGTCTTACCTCTTCCAAATGGATCCTTGGGGATTAGATTTCCATCACTTTCTTAAAATAAATATCTACATATATCCACGGATACCCGCAAATATTAAAAAAATGTAGGTACTCGCTTAACGAATACTTGTACAAATAAGAGGACAAGTACAAGGCGAATATTTATTCGATAGGATGGATAGCAGGGGACTACTACTTATACCTGTCTTGCTCTGTTGATATCCCTAATAGTGATAAATAATTATAAAAATGGTATTTTTGATTCATCATAAATCATGAGAAAATTATGTGTGCACAATAATGTTATATGTGACTTTTGTGAAATATCTCAAAATTTAAAGATGGTTTACTATTTCAAAACCATATCAATCCTTGTTTTACATAGATATTTAATTCAAAGTTAATACTTAAGAGTTGAGTTTTGGGTATTTGAATTTATATGATGCAATATATGTTGTTTGAAGTATCCCTGAAAATTTTTTGTTTTAAAGTTGATTTAGTATGTCAATTATAATTTTTATGCATGTAAATGGGTATATGTAAAATTATGAAATTTAATTGCATGCATTATTTGATTATTTGGATCACATGATTGATTTATTATACCATAGAGGGAGACCTATGGGTATTATTATGAATTGTTTAATTTTGGTGATTTAATTGCATTTAATTAGGAAGTTTGAACCTTTATTAGTTGTTGGTTGAATTGGAGATCGAGAGGAATGTGGTCCTCAGGTAATTTGTGTGCTAGGAACTTGAAAGTGTGTGAATGAGTGGTGGAAATAATTTGGATTTAACACTTCATAAGATACTTATATGTTAGAGTAACTAAAGGAACTATGGTATAAAACTTATGATATTCGAGAAATTTAATGAAAGAAATTGTAAGTGAAAGTTGGATAATGAAGAGCTCTCTAACTTGGTCACACCAAACGTGGAATAAAAGGTGTCGAACATAATTACTCGAAGAGCTCTCTGACTTCCAAGTGTGACCAAGATAAAAGTTCTTTGCTTGGACAATGTTGGGCATAGATTTTGTGACGTCAAGCTTGGATTAGGTAGAGGCTCTCTATCTAGATGAAGTTATGTGTAGGTTTACCTATGTCGAGTGTGATTGATACAAGGGCTCTCTGCATCATTCATGAAACGCGTAGGTGGATTGACATCAAGCATGGGTGAGCTAGAGGCGTTCTGCCTTAATGACACTGGCCGCTAAGAAAATAGCATCAAGTGTGGTTATGCTGGATGAAAACTTGTTATTTAATTGTCTAAGTGATGAAAATATGTGAAGTATGTTGATTACTTATATGATCTATGATAATGTATAATGATGTTTAAGTTGCTTAAGTTGTAAGTTACCAATGAATGAAAGTTGATCAAGTTGAGACTTGTATGTTGTTTGAAGTTGTCTAAGAAGTAAGTTGTTTGTTGTTGATGTTGTATGAAGTAAAGTTGAATGATTTTAAGTTGTATAAACATGTGATTCATGTTTAAGTTGAGATACATAAAAATTAGAGGAGAGTAAAGTTGTTTTAGAAATTAAAATATCACATTGTGTGTATATAAGGTGTGGTATTTCAAGAGCCCAAAGTTGAAAATTCTTTAATGAGTAAGCTGCCTCATGAATGGAAAGTTGTTTTTTTTAGTTGTCTCTTCTAGCTTTTGTGTGGAATCATTTGGGAGTCAGGTCAAGCCATACTTGTTATAAGCAACTAAAATTGAGTAAGGTATGAAGTTGATGGATAAAATTATTAATTGATTATTGGAAAGTGTATGGTATTTGGGGGGTACTTAATAGGCTAATTTAATTAATATGAGGCTTAGATATGCATGTTAAGGTTGTGGTAAACTCATATCCAAATTGTTCTATCTTGACAATAGTACTAAATTTTCCTAGTTTGAGTAGCGAAACTTGAAAAATCAAATAAGTTGTTAAACAGGTGCTTAGAGAGTTGTCTATACTTGACCTAGTTGCAATAGGTCAGACGTTGTAATTCGATAAGGGCTACCCACTTAGATTGTTCACCTCAATTGTAAGAGATCTTCGTACATTGGCATGCGTGATAATGCATTAGTTGTTTAAAGTTGTTAACTTGTGAATGATGTTGCTTGTTTAAGAAAGTTATATGTGGTGAATGATGACTAGAGTTGATGTTATACTTTGAGCTAATTTGTTGTTGTTATGTTGTTATAAGTTGTGATCTCATTCTTTGTCATATGTGAATTGTTTCACAAACTTACCCTTTCTTTTTTTTGTTATCGGACTACAATGATCATATTGTATTTGGGAGTAAGACAAGATTAAGTTGGATGGCTTGCTTGGTGAAAAGTCATGCTAAAGATGACCTAGTTTTGTAATATTACTTTTCTAATATAATATATTGTGTATAGATACTTGACCGGCAATACGTTTTATATTTCAGTACTTTTATATATTTTCATATATATTGTTTACATGTATAGGATTTATACGTGACCATATAAGGAATTTTATGTTTTTTCAGTTATATTAACAAGAACTAATTTAGATTTTTTACACTCTATACATATATCTATATGAATATTTAAGTGTTACATGAAATTATTTGCATAACCAATTATTTTATGTTTTCCCGTTAGGTAAAAACTGTACTATACTAATTAAATATAATAATTTGTTGAGTCATTAATTATATAGTGTCTAAAAAGTGACACAATGGATACGAATGCATAGAAGAGTGAGTCATTAAGCGTGAGTTTTCTGATCGATTGTGTGGTTGAAAAATTGATACAAATAAACTCTACCCACGTCAATTTTGGGACCTATTAAAGCTAGAATATTATTATGTGGACATAAAATGTTAGTATATATAATAGAAAAATGAATAAAAAAACAAAAAAATGAGGATTAAATCATTGTTATGTATTCATATTTTTATTTTTTTAATATTATAATATTTGTGAGGCCCCTTCCTTCTCTCGTTCACTCTCACTCACTCTCTACTCTCTTCTCTTCCCCTTTTTCTCTGGAACCCTGTTAATTTTCCGCTGATCTTGGTGGCTGTAGGTGCTAGTGTTGAGTGAGTCGAGCCTCAAGCTTGCCTTTCTTCTCCGCTCTTCATCTGTCTTCTTCCATTCAAGCTTGTTTCCTTCCCGGAAGCTCGGATTTCTTGCACCGAGGTAAGGGAAGCTAGTTTTCTTAGCAGATTTTGTTGTAAATGAGTTCTTAAACTCATGGTGTGGTTGATTCCTTGAAGATTTATGGTTGTATGTGATGAAAATGGGTTTTCGGGGTTTTCGGGGTTTTGATGAAAAATTTGGGGTTTTTGATGATTGATGGGTGCATGTTGAAAAAGTTGGTATCTTCGGGTTGTATGATGAAAATTTGATGTTTTGGACCGATTTCATGTGCCTGGGATGTTGATTTTTGCAGGTTTTGGGTGGAATTTTTGAACTGGGGAGAGTTACTGTTTGAATTTGCGCCGGGCGCAGTTCTCCGTGCCGGGCTTGATTTGAAATGGGGAATCCCTGTGTGAATGACGCTGGGCGTGGGGAGAACCACTCCGGGCGCACTATCAAACGCGAATCTTACGTTTTGTTATCATGCGCCCGGCGCAATAGACCTCTGTAGGTCTCTGGTTGAGAATTGCGCCCAAAGCGATTTTAATGCGCCGGGCGTGCATTTTATTTTCATAATTTGACTTTATAGTCTTCATGAAAGTTGTAGATTTGGATGTTAGCTTTCCAATGGCGCTTGAATCACCCAAAAAGGGGTTTTAGAACTCTAGATATGGCTGTTTTAGTGAAAAGGGGTCGAGCTGCTAGCTTTGTTTATAGCTGTTGCGGTTTTTATCATTTTTAACAAGGTATATGAAGGAATTAGGACTTGGTGTCTTCATGAGAGTTGTAGGAAATCTTCTAATATTTCATATGAGATGAGGATGAGTATGGTAGGAGTAGTATAACTCCTGATGCGCTATTTTCTGTGAAGGTTTCCATTTCATATTTAGTGATTTGGTTAAGTTGAAAGTTGTTTTAGGTGCTTAGGTTGATTGGTGTTGTTTGGGTGGGTAATTTGACAAGATAGATGAGTTGTAAACAAGGTGGATGAGTCGTATTATGTGTTGAATATGTTGTATGTTGTATATGTTGTTAATGATGTAACGCGGAGCTGTGCTGTATAATGCCAATGCTGAATTTTGTTTTGAGCCGAGCTGAATTATATGTTGATTTAAGCTGTTAATGATGAATGTTGTTGAGCTGAGTGATGATTTTGATGTGCTGTGAAATGTTTATGTTGCATTATTGAGGCTAAGCTGTAATAGATGTATATTGCCTTGCTGAGCTGGGCTGTTATTGATGATTTTCATGTTGAATTAAAATATTGTTGTACTATAGACTGTTGAGCTGGGTTGTGAGTAGTAAGTTGTGTTGTATACTACTTAACTGTGCTGGATGCTGATATTGATGTGCTGCACTGAGCTGTATGCTGTAAGATGTGCTATGTTGATTGTTGATATGAGCTGTTGTAGGCCGTAAGGCTGAGCTGTTGTTGGTCATAAGGCTGAGTTGTTGTAGGCCGTAAGGCTGAGCTGTTGTAGGCCGTAAGGCTGAGTTATTGTAGGCTGTAAGGCCTAGTTGTTGTAGGCCGTAAGGTTGAGTTGTTGTAGCTCGTAAGGTTGAGCTGTTGTAGGAGATCTCCGAGATGATATGCGTGACGACGCATTGTATGTTTTATTGTTGTTATGTTGTATGGCTGATGAGTTGTATGCTGATGATGTGAGATGTGTGCTGTTATTGCTAAATGTTGTGGTATTTTAAGCTAATTTTGTTAAGCTGATTGATATGTTGATTTGATGTGCTGATAGGGGTAGCTGTGTACTATTCATATATTTATATATGTATATTGTTTCTTTTCACTAGCTTACCCTTTGTTGTTTCTGTGTGGTTTGGACTGCGATGATCATACTATGTATGGGAGCAGAGCAGGGTTAGGTTGGTGCGTTGAGGAGAGTCAGTTGCTGGCAGATGGCGGTTGATTCTCTTTGTAGTTGTATTTAGCTACTTAGTAGCATTTGCTGGATGTATTTTGTACACTCTAATTCTAGACGGATTTGGACCTTGTATATATATATATTCTAGATCCTATATGTATATACTTGTTCGTTTCTGTGTAGTACTCGGGTGTGCTATGCTGTGTGTATTGACAAGGTGGGTCGTTACACTTTAGTGGTATCAGAGCAGTTCGAGTCTAGTGGACACTCTGTGGGGGTGGTTCCTTTAGGCTTTTGTTGTGTTGAGTTCTGTGTTGTGTTGCTTTGTTGTATTGTTTTGTTGTGTTGATTTCTTCATTGATTGTTGTGTTGTTGATGGTTGTTTGGTTTAGTTATTGTATACTGAAGATGATGTTACTTTTGTAGACAATGACTATAACCAATGAGTTGATAGCCCGTGCCATAGAGATGATGGCTATGGCTATGCAGCAACAAAATGCCTATTTTGCTCGGATGGACGCTGATAGAGCTGCAGCTGGTGCAGCAAGGTCCGTGGGGTCACAGGAGAGTCAAGATCTAGCTGAGTTCTGGAAATGTCATCCTCCACAGTTCAAAAGAGATGCAGACTCAGAGGTAGCTGACCACTGGATCTGTGAGCTGGAGAAGATCTTCATTGTGTTGGAATGTTCTCAGGAGAGGAGGCTGGCATATGTTGTCTACATGTTGGTTGGGGAGGCTGAGCATTGGTGGAGAGGTACTCACCATATGCTTACTGCTAGAGGAGGAGTTGTTGATTTAGCTGGTCAAGCTGAATCATTGTTAAGGGATGGGGCAGAGTGTTATCTTTTGCTTACTGCTATGAGTGTGGAGACCGAGAAGGTCATTGCTGAGATTGATGTGGTGAGGGATTTTGTTGAGGTGTTCCCTGATGAGGTGCCTGGGTTGCCTCCTGTTAGGGAGATGGAGTTTAGCATTGACTTGGTTCCAGGTGCGGGACCAGTGTCGGTGGCTCCCTATAGGATGGCCCCTGCTGAGTTGGTTGAGCTGAAAGGTTAGTTGGAGGACCTGTTGGAAAAGCAGTTGGTGCGGCCGAGTGTATCGTTGTGGGGTGCTCCCGTGTTGTTGGTGAAGAAGAAAGAAGGAGGTAGTCGACTGTGTGTTGATTACCGGCAGTTGAATAAGTTGACCATTAAGAACAAATATCCACTTTCCTGGATAGATGACTTAATGGATCAACTGAGGGGAGCATCTGTATTTTCCAAAATTGACTTGAGGTCAGGCTATCACCAAATCAGGGTGAAGGAGGGTGACATACCGAAGACTGCTTTCAGGACTAGGCATGGTCACTACGAGTATGTTGTGATGCTATTTGGTGTGACTAACGCCCCTGCAATGTTCATGGATTACATGAACACGATCTTCCAGCTGTTCTTGGATAAATTTGTGGTGGTGTTTTATTGATGACATCTTGATTTATTCAAGGACCCGGGAGGAGCATGGATAGCACTTGAGGATAGTGTTGGAGATTTTGAAGGCAAAGCAGCTGTATGCTAAGCTTTCAAAATGTGAGTTCTGGTTGGATGAAGTGAAGTTCTTGGGACATGTGATTTCAGCTAAGGGAATTGTTGTTGATCCGACTAAGGTGCAGTCGGTGTTGCACTAGGAGTGTCCCAGAACTGTCACTGATGTTCAGAGTTTTATGGGTTTGGCGGGTTACTATCGAAGGTTCATTGAGGGATTCTCCCAGATAGTGGCGCCTTTAACCCAGTTGATGAGGAAGGAGTAGCCGTTCATTTGGACTAATGCCTGTGAGCGGAGTTTTGATGAGCTGAAGAAGAGGTTGACTACTTCTCCTGTGCTGGTGTTGCCAGATTCTGGTGAACCTTTTGATGTGTACTGCGATGCTTCTCACCAGGGTCTGGGATGCGTGCTGATGCAAAACTGGAAAGTAGTGGCATATGCTTCAAGGCAACTGAAGAATCATGAGAGGAATTATCCCACTCATGACTTGGAGTTAGCAGTTGTGTTGTTTGCCTTGAAGATATGGAAACATTATCTTTATGGTTCTCGGTTCAGCGTTTTCAGTGATCACAAGAGTCTGAAGTACTTGTTTGATCAGAAGGAGCTGAACATGAGGTAGAGGCGGTGGATGGAGTTTCTGAAGCATTATGACTTTCAGTTGATGTATCATCCTGGTAAGGCCAATGACGTGGAGGATGTGCTGAGTAGGAAATCCATCCACATGTCTGGTATGATAGTGAAAGAGTTGGAGCTGGTTGAGGAGTTCAGAGATCTGAACCTCTGTGTAGAGTTAGCTCATGATCACATTAGTTGTGGGATGATTACCATAACTAGTGAGTTCTTGAGGCAGGTTGGACAGAAGCAGTTGCAAGATGTTGAGTTAGTGAAACTTCTTGGGTTGCTGGGTATTGAGAAAGCTGTTGGTTTCGAGCTGGGTGAAGATGAAATCTTGAGGTTCAAGGGCAGAATTTGTCTACCTCATAATGCTGAGCTGAAGAAAGCTGTGTTGGAGGATTTGTTGAAGGCTTGTATGTTAGATCACTTGGGAAGTTAGGACGAGGTCCTACCGTTGGTTGAGTGTTCACGTATAATAATACCTTTCATGCTAGTATTGGATTGGGGCCATTTGAAGCCTTATATGGCAGAAGATGTAGGACTCCTCTATGCTGGTATCAAGATGGTGAGCCAGTGGTTGTGGGACCGGATCTAATCCTACAAACTACTGAGGAGGTGAAGCTGATTCAAGAGAGGATGAAGACTGCTCGGAGTAGGCAGAAGTCATATGCTGATAAAAGGCGTAAGCCTTTGGAGTTTGCTGAAGAGGAGCATGTGTTTCTGAAGGTGACCCCGACTTCTGGTGTGGGTAGAGCATTGAGAGCAAGGAAGTTGACACCGGGGTTGGTTGGTCCCTATCAGATCATACAACGTGTGGTTCCGGTTGCTTATCAGTTGGCTTTACCACCGTCCCTTTCAAACCTGCACGATGTATTTCATGTGTCCCAGCTGAGGAAGTATGTTCGTGACCCTAGTCATGTGGTGGAGCTGGACGATGTGCGGGTGAAGGAAAATCTGACCTTTTAGAAGTCGTCAGTAGCTGTGGTTGATCATAAGCTGAAGGAGCTGAGGTGCAAGTCTATTGTGCTGATAAAGGTGTTGTGGGATGCAGCTACTGATGAGGCTACTTGGGAAGTGGAGCAGCAGTGCAGAGAGCGATATCCGTTTCTATTCCCAAGTAAGTCTGTTTTCGGGGACAAAAACTTTTGTTATTGGGGAGGTTGTGAGGCCCCTTCCTTCTCTCGTTCACTCTCACTCACTCTCTACTCTCTTCTCTTCCCCTTTTTCTCTCGAACCCTGTTGATTTTCCACTGATCTTGGTGGCTGTAGGTGTTAGTGTTGAGTGAGCCGAGCCTCAAGCTTACCTTTCTTCTCCGCTCTTCATCCGTCTTCTTCCATTCAAGCTTATTTCCTTCCCGGAAGCTCGGATTTCTCACACCGAGGTAAGGGAAGCTAGTTTTCTTAGAAGATTTTGTTGGAAATGAGTTCTTAATACTCATGGTGTGGTTGATTCCTTGAAGATTTATGGTTGTATGTGATGAAAATGGGTTTTCAGGGTTTTCGAGGTTTTGATGAAAATTTTGGGGTTTTTGAGGATTGATGGATGCATGTTGAAAAATTTGGTATCTTTGGGTTGTATGATGAAAATGTGATGTTTTGGACCGATTTCATGTGCCTAGGATGTTGATTTTTGTAGGTTTTGGGTGGAATTTTCGAACTGGGGAGAGTTACTGTTTGAATTTGCGTCGGGCGCAGTTCTTCGAGCCGGGCGTGATTTGAAATGGAGAATCTCTGTGTGAATCACGCCGGGCATGGGGAGAACCACGCCGAGCGCACTATCAAATGCGAATCTTATGTTTTGTTACTGATACTGCGCCGGGCGCAATAGACCTCTGTAGGTCTCTGGTTGAGAATTACGACCAGCGCGATTTTAATGCGTTGGGCGTGCATTTTATTTTCATAATTTGACTTTATAGTCTTCATGAAAGTTGTAGCTTTGGATGTTAGCTTTCCAATGGCGCTGGAATCACCCAAAAAGGATTTTTAGAACTCTAGATATGACTGTTTTAATTAGTGAAGAGGGGTCGAGCTGCTAGCTTTGTTTATAGTTGTTGCAGTTTTTATCATTTTTAACAAGGTAGATGAAGGAATTAGGACTTGGTGTTTTCATGAGAGTTGTAGGAAATCTTCTTATCTCTCATATGAGATGAGGATGAGTATGGTAGGAGTAGTATAACTCCTGATGTGCTATTTTCTGTGAAGGTTTCCATTTCACATTTAGTGATTTGGTTAAGTTGAAAGTTGTTTTAGGTGCTTAGGTTGATTGGTTTTGTTTGGGTGGGTAATTTTACAAGATAGATGATTTGTAAACAAGGTGGATGAGCCGTATTATGTGTTGAATATGTTGTATGTTGTATATGTTATTAATGATGTAAAGCAGAGTTGTGCTGTATAATGCCAATGCTGAATTTTGTTGTGAGCCGAGCTGAATTATATGTTGATTTAAGTTGTTGATGATGAATGTTGTTGAGCTGAGTGATGATTTTGATGTGCTATGAAATGTTTATGATGCATTATTGAGGCTAAGCTGTAATAGATGTATATTGTCGTGCTGAGCTGGGCTGTTATTGATGATTTTCATGTTGAATTAAAATATTGTTGTACTATAGACTGTTGAGCTGAGTTGTGAGTAGTAAGTTGTGTTGTATACTACTTAGCTGTGCTGGATGCTGATATTGATGTGCTGCGCTGAGCTGTATGCTGTGCTATGTTGATTGCTGATGTGAGCTGTTGTAGGCCGTAAGGCTGAGCTGTTGTAGGCCGTAAGGTTGAATTGTTGTAGGCCGTAAGGCTGAGTTGTTGTAGGCCGTAAGGCTGAGTTATTGTAGGTCGTAAGGCTGAGCTATTGTAGGAGATCTTCGAGCTGATATGCATGACGACACATTGTATGTTTTATTGTTGTTATGTTGTATGGCTGATGAGTTGTATGCTGATGATGTGAGATGTGTGCTGTTATTGCTGAATGTTGTGGTATTTTAAGTTGATTGATGTGTTGATTTGATGTGCTAATAAGGGTAGCTGTATACTATTCATATATTTATATATGTATATTGTTTCTTTTCACTAGCTTATCCTTTATTGTTTCCATGTGGTTTGGACTGCGATGATCATACTATGTATGGGAGTAGAGCAGGGTTAGGTTGGTGCGCTGAGGAGAGTCAGTTGCTGGCAGATGGCGGTTGATTCTCTTTGTAGTTGTATTTAGCTACTTAGTAGCATTTGCTAGATATATTTTGTACACTTTGATTCTAGACGGATTTGGACCTTGTATATATATATATTCTAGATCCTATATGTATATACTTGTTCGTTTCTGTGTAGTACTCGAGTGTGCTATGCTGTGTGTATTGACCAGGCGGGTCGTTACAATATTGATATAAAATATCTATCATTTAAAAATAAATTAATTTTTATTGATGACCGTAAGCATATAAAAGATGAGTATTCTCTCTTAACATAGCCTAATCTATATCTAAAATTTAAATTTAAATCCTATATAACTTATTAGTTAAAGAATAATCGAGATTTTCTTATATTATTGTTAAAACATTGTGTATAAGAATTATATTATTTATATAGTATATTTTTATAACATTTTCTAAAATATTTTTTAATAATTTCTCTCCATTATATTATTTTGTATTTTTCTCCTTTTTTTCTTTCTATCTCTATTATAATTGAAAAATATTTGGTTTTGTTTTATTGTATAAAAAAAATCTCTTTCTATGTAATTGTGATTGTCATCACTATCTTATTTTCTTAATCATAACGTTATAAAGCAGTGAGCATGACCTATAAATGCAAATGATATTATAGTTCTTTGCTCATTTGATCTCTGATTGATTATCCATATTTTGATTCTTATCGCATACTAATTTCTTCAGAAGTGCCCTTTTGATTCCTTCTTAAAGGGGGTTTGTCCGTGATATCTCACTACAAATTTTAAATGGTGACTTTATGTCTTCTTCTTTATTTTTTCCTTGTCTATTTTAAATGGTGACTTTACGAGTGATCACAAAATGCCTATTAATTTCCAACTTTAGCTTCTTTTGCCTATTTTGATGTATGTATTTTACCAAGTTCATCTTCTTGCCTATTATTTTCCAACGTTGGCAGTTTTCTTTTCTTTCTTTGCTTTATTAAATTTACTTCTTTAATTCATTTTGTTTAGTGTATTGCATGTCAAAAGTGGTGCTCATTCTCCTTCATCGCTGTGTGGTTCTGCATATTAGTTAAGAGATACTTTCTATGCACGTCATTTTCTCTTGCAACTCAAATAAAATATCCTTCTTGTAAGGATTGGCATTAAACAATGTTTTAAAATTTTGCACCACAAACTCAAGATCAGATTGCAAATCTTACATGTCATTGGGTCGTGTGAATGCATGTGCTTGGAATATCGAATATAGGATTATTTAATGGAACGTGGTTTTCAATATCTCATAAAATGAATTGATGATTCATCCAATTAATTTTCTATTATTAAAGAGTTACTTTTTCGTATTTATTTTTCGGCCTTATCCATCACAAGTATAAAAAAAATAATTAATTAGCAAGACTTCAAAACCATGAAACTTGTGAAAAGAGAAACTAATGCGTGCACACCCTCAATTGCGATGACAATACGATCGTGAAAACGTTTAAAACTTTAATATATTACAGCTGAAATTGTATTTGTGAATCACAATTCTTATTAAGAAAAAGTCATATAAGTATAACTAATTATTAACTTTTTCAAAAATAAAAATTTATCAAGAACAGATCCTCTATCTTATCTTTACTGCAATTTGAAACCTTAGTAATAATTATTATATTATTATTTTTATGTGATCATCTTCACCGCCATTTGTATCCTTATTTTTTGTTTGTTTAGCTAGGATTCCCTCTTCATATTAATTTGAATGACAATATAATTGCATGGTTGAAGGCTTCCTACAATGACAATCACATGTTTCATTTCTTTGATGGTGATGTAGAAAAATGTAGAACCATAACTGGTGGATATTATCAGAACCTTACATGCGTTCACATTCTCTTTTCACCACTTACTTAGATTTCATTTGAATGTTGAATTAAATGAGTCATCGACGATGTTGTAATTTAGTGCACAAGCATTCGTTATGGATATATATGGAACTGGGTATGATCTCTCGACCTCAAATTTTATCTACAGGTGGTGGAATCGTAAAATAACTCGCAATCCATGGCTGACATTGAATATAGGGTAAATCAAACTTTGTTCTAATATTGATAAATGTTTTCTATCTTCTTTTATTGTCTCTACAAACTCTCCAAAGCTTATATTAAAATTTAGAAAACTTTCAAATCCTTAACTTTAGTCCCATAACTCCTTAAGGAAAAGCTTCATGAAAAGCGTTTCTTTAAGGAAGAAGAAAGAACTTGTTTTTTTTTTAATTATTTAATAAAAAGATATAACTTGTTCCCAATTATCTACTCTTATAAATATAAAGTGATATTTCAAATCACAACTTCGTGTTGAAGTTGAAAATCATACTTCAGTCTTTAATTAAAAAAACACAATATATATATATATATATATATATATATCAAACTTCTTAAATTACTATTTTCGTAAAGAAACTAATTGTTAATAGCCACAATCATAAATCATGATTATTAATAAGCTAAAATCATAATAAATTAAGTAAAGACAAAAGGATTGGAAGAAAAAAAATAAAGAAAACTATTTGGTACGAAGAAGGATTTTACAAAAAAAAAAAAAAAGTAGAAAAGCTACTATTTTATTTATACATATTATAAAGGAAGTATATGATCAATAATAATCGATTTTAATTTTTATTTTTATCGAACATTATACTCCTCATTTATTAAGAATGAATAAATGAAACAATCATTCATATTTCTTAGGTAACCACCAACAATGATTCATTCAATTTATCGCTTTTTATTTTATATATAATTTTTAAAAATTAAAAGATACAAATTTCCATTTTTTTTATTAGTATATATAAGTTAAGATTAGGTCATGTTCCTGCAGGGTCAATAATTAATCGTTAAATTTATGAGAGATTTACCATGTTGATAAATTCAACTCACAATGTGAGCATATATAAGACTCTACTAAATATTTGTTTTGATATTATTTAATTTGAGCATAAATTAATTTTAATTTTAAGACAGATAATATTTTTAATGAAGGTAAAAATTACTTCTTAATAAAAGCAGAAAACTGTTTATTTAATTAAAAAATATAAATTTAGATAAATATATTAAAAAAGAATAAAAGTATTTATTTTATTAAAGGAACTTTATTTTTGGGAAAAAATTTTAAACAAACATATTCATTTTCCTTTCATATAAGTGCTTATGATGAAATTTATTTAAGCAAATCTCAAGTGTATCAGCTTCAGTTGGTATTGATTTTTATTTTATATTGGTCAAAAGCAAATGAAGGGAAAAATAGAGGAATTTACGTTTATTTTATAATTGCAAATTTTATACTCAAATCATTTTATAGTATAATAAGTTTAATTATTATTAATTCAAACAAAAATATAATGTATGAGTTGCAACAACTTTAGGGGTGTATTGTTACACCCCTTAAAATCTTCAAACTTATCATTTAAAAAATAATAATAACAATGTTGAATAATTATACACTAAAAATGTATTTAAAATTTTGATCGAATCATATTAATCAAAAGCGAAATTTTGAAACACTAGTGTTAAATTATAAAAATAATTATTTACTATCAGTAATAATTATTTGATGATATATAATAAATTAATTATCTTTATTTTATTATCTAACAAAAATATTAATAGCTAATAAATAATAACCACTAAAAATATATTTATAGTACATTAAAATTTACTATTAACAATAATTATTTAATAATAATAAACTAATTATCTATAATTTATTATTTAATAAAAATATTAATGAATAATAAATAATAGTCATTAAAATAATATTTATAAGAGTAATTATTGAAAATGATCAATAAAATAATTCATTTTATTGAGAAAAATTTAAGTCTCATTGATCAGATATAAAACAATTAAATAATATATAAGTGGATGATAACTTTTACCTTGCAAGTAATTTTATAGGGTTGAGTTACACTCATAACTCACTATTCTAAGATGGTATCAAATCATTCACATACCATGTTCAATAATGCTAGACATTAAGGGTCGTCTGTTAGGAAAAACTCAAACCTCACATTGACTAATTAAAAATAAGACAATTAAATAGTATATAAGTTGATGATTAACTCTTGATAAATAGGTAGTTATAAACATTTAAAAACTAATATTAGTAATCATTGTAAATGCCAGTAAAAAAATGTTACAAATATATTTTACTAATTAATATTACATACAATGACTAATGTAAAAATATTGATAAAATATTTTATAAATTCTTAGAATAGTGAATTTGAGTCTAACTCAATCCTACAAAATCGACTTATAAGGTGAGGGTTGTTTTTCACTTATATAATATTTAATTGTCTAATCTCTAGTCAATGTAAGACTTGTGTTTTTTCCTAATACACCTCCTCACATCCATTACTATGAGCTTGGTACGTGGATAAATGGTGGGTAGCCCTTTTTATTAATGATATATCTAAGATTAACGAGACTTTAATTATTTTTTTCCAATACACTCCTTCATGAGTCACGTTCAACACTATGGACTTGGTACATAAATAAATAGTAGGTGACCTTTTTGATGATCTAGGATTGACAGGATTAAATTTTTTTTCTCAATATAGACATTTTTATAACTACTAAAAATAATATTAAATATTATTAAAAGTCCATTTGCTATTGTAGTGAGTGTCACCTTAGAAAAGTCATTTGACCTTAAGTCATTAATGAATGAGGCGACTATAAACATTAAGTTTAAACTATAATTTTGCATATTATTTAAGGATGAAAATAATAAATAAATTATAAGGTTTAAAATTAGAAATCCTATAATTTATTGGGATTAATTCTACATTATTTTACCTTGTGTTATAAATAAAAAATTCTTCATTCTTTTACCTTATTTAAATTTCTTTGGCTACGCAATCCATGACATATATTACGTTAAGAAAAGTACCTGGTTGTCTCTTTTAGATTTAGAATTATTACATGCAAAGAGCTAAATATATAATTTTCTCATAATAGTCTACGGTCAGCCCTACCACAAATATTGTGATATAATTCTTTGTTTAACAGTGATAGAAAGAGAAATTTGTTGATTATGTGCAATATTTTTTTTTTATCATTATGGTAATATATAATATACTATTTATTGACTTTGAAGTCAATAACTAATTTTCAAGTAAGAATCTATCCATATTGTAAAAGGTTAAATGTAACACTTAACTGGTCATATATTGATAATAAGGTTGTTATTGAAATGTTTTAAAGGAATTAGTAATTGATTATAATTTTACATGAGATCGTGTTTTATTTAGTATAAATTTTTTTTAGTTGTTTAATATTTTTTTATTTGTTATCGCAAAAGGGACTTTATATTTTTTTTATTTTAGTCCAAACATTTATGAAGATAAATAAATAAAAGAGAGAATTATGTTGAGGATGCACAATTAAACAGCAACACATAATTTAGACTTACCTGCTGGTTCGTCAAGGATATAATATATGTATGGAGGAAAAAATAAGAATGTGTTCCGATCTCTCCCTCCATATATTATGCTCTTTTTTTAATCCATTAATTTTCCTGGATATTTTGGGCCATGCGATTGACATAAGCACTTAACTTTCGATATTTTTAAGTTAACTTTCGAATTTATGATCTGCTATATATATGCATCGGATCAATTATAAGAGCAGAGAACAATTGGTCTCACGGTACACTGATTTACTGAAACAAAAAGCATATCTGTATGTTATATCGTCTAAATATAAATATCTTTCCTTGGTATTAAATATATAAATAAATTTAGATAGCCATATGAAATTATGAATTACTATTATTATTATTATTATTATGGATAAAGCTGCATGTGTATTAGGTTGCCATGTTCTATATATTCAGTATGTACATATTTTTCCTGAAGATTATAATTAATACAAAGAGGAGAGTGAGTTAACGATGAACCTTGAAAACCGAATAATAAAGCTACATTATTTTTAACACCAACGAAAAAATGGATCATGTGAGTATTAGGTTGACCCAATTCAAAAACAGACTTTAGATTAAAAGATTTGGTTAAATATATTTGATATAAATGTCATCTGTGAGAATATGATGTGTGAACAAACATGGTGGAGTAGGACAAGGATGTCAATGGCTCTTTAGAAATTTAACTGAAGGGTACTAGGGTAGCAAATGTTGATTTACATGTTGGAGGAAAAGATAGGTGAACAAACTAGTATCATAAGATCTAATGTAAGTTTCACATTTGAGCCACATATTTGATTAGAATATAACCTTCAATTTCCTATATTGGATAAATGTTAAAAAATTTCAGATACTTTGAACATGCTTTTCCTTGTCAGAAGCCAAGCCAATTATGACCTCAAAGTTGGAAAGCAAATAGATAAGGGTTACTACGCAACAAGACCAATAATCTCGTCTCCAATCATTGGTGGGGTTTATGCATGGTTGTTCAATTTGCATTATAATGTTCTTTTTTTGATTGGTGGGACTATGACCCTATACAACTTGCATTATTCCCCCCAATTTGATACGCTTAAGAAAGGCCATGACCATATATGCTTCCGTTATTCCAACAATATATATATAATTAATGATTGACATTCAATATAATATTTTAATAAGAATTGTTAGGCACTACTATGAAATTTGATGGCTAATTATGTTTTATTAACAAGTTTCTTTACCTAGTTAAAGTGCACAACATGGCTTTACACCTAAAAGGCATCGTATAAAATATATAATGTTACTGTATAGATTTCATTTAAGTAGATTCGAAATAGCCAAATCTAAGCCTACCAATGCATTCTTATCCAAATGATCAATCATTCAAATATAAGATTGAAGTTTTTTTCTGTTTCGAAAAATAGATGCATGTCATTCTTTTTGAATTTTGGTAAGAATTTACATATATAAAACATATTTTTTACCTAAAATTCTTATATTTATAAAATCCCGATTATTTTTATGATTTATATGAGATTTATTATTATTATTATTATTATTATTATTATTATTATTATTATTTTATATAGTTATTCATTTAACTACCTAATTGGTTCGATGAATCTTCAAGAGTTGAAGATTCATTAATACACTTACTAGAGTTCTTTAACTGAGTGCTAAATTTATGACTAGCTAATAAATTTGTTTCTCCTTTCACCCACATATATGACTATTTATATTTATAAACCACTACTTGAAAAAAAAAGTATTTTCTTACGAATTTTTTTACAAAACAATTATTCGCAATAATTTTTTACGGATATTTTTTACGATAATAAATCTACATAAAAATTTTGCAAAGTTATTTACGAAAAATAATTTGCATAAACTTATTACAAACCTTTTCATGGAAATTAATCTACAAAAAAAGATTTGTAAATTTTGCTACAATTTTGATGATTATATAATTTTTTTCTTGGTAAAAATTCACAGAAAATGTGGTAAGAATTTCTTTTGTTTCTTGCGGATTTTCTTGCAAAAATAAATTTGCATGTAATATTTATCAATATTATAATAAATAGTAGAAAAATTTCACAGATAATTTTAATTTCTTGTAGATTTTTCTACCAATTTTAATTTGTAAGAGAAATAAAAAAAATATTTAAATTTATGACTTTAATAATTAAAAGATTTAATTTAAAAAGTATTATTTTACTAAATTATTTATAAATATATCATTATAATTAATTTTAATTTTAAATTAAATTAAATTAAATATATAAAATTTTGCAAATATGATAAATTAATGATAATAAGTTTTAATTGAATGATAATTCATAAAATTTTAAAATTAAAAGTATTTACTTAAAAAATATTATTTTACTAAATTATTTATAAATATTTCATAAAAATTAATTTTAATTTAAAATATTAATTAATTAAAATTTATTTTAATTAAATTTATAAATTAATGATAATGATTTTTTATTTAATGATAATTTTTAAAATAAAATTATTTAATAAAAAAACTATTTTTTTAGAATATTAAATATTTTAAGAGTTAATATAATTTATAATAATATAATTTTGTAGTTCAATATTATTGAATTAATTTTATTTCTTAGGACATGATTTAATTAATTTTTAAAGAAAATCTTAAGTCTCACATTGATTTAAAATAAGACAATTAAAGAGAATACAACAAGAGACAACCTTCACCTTGTAAGTTAATATTATAGGTTGAGTTAGACTTATAACCTACATTCTAATATAATCTAGATTCTAAAATTTCAAAAGGCCATGAATCACATGTTGGAGGTATGAAAAGCATATTATGAATTCTTTGTGAATGTTTGAAAGATAATAATTAATAATTAATGGTGATTTGATACTCACAATTATGACAATTTTTTTAATTTTAAAATTTGTAAGAAATTTAGCAAAAAAACTTGCATAAAAATTACTTTTGAATTATAAATTCGCAAGAAACTTTCTAATGTAATTTCTTTAATTTTTTCATAAAAATATTTTTTACAAAATTTCTTGCAAAAAAAATTTGTAAAAAATTTTTCTGCGAATTTTTTCACAAGAAATTTCGTAAAAAATTTCTTACTAATTTTAAAATTTACAAAAATATATTATCCATGAAGATATTATCTGGAGATAAAATGTCTTTGTTTTAATTGAGATTTTCAATCCTTAATTATGAATATTTTCCTTTCTCGATTTATTGGAATCAAGATCATTATGATATTCTAGTTTCAGGTTTTGTTATTTTTGGCTGAGATTTTGGTTATATAAGTTAAAACTAAAATCTCTTTTAAGAAAGAGAATGTCAAATTATGTCATCCTTTAATTGTCGAACTTTCATCAACACATTTCCTAACATGTTAGATTTAGTTTTTTATTTCAAAATTATATGTATAAATAGTATTTCTTAAATATTATATTCTATAGTTTTGAATTAAATAATAATTTTTTAAAATAAGTGGGTTGAAAAGTAAAAAGGTTTTAGAAAGTAATGAGTTGGTGTGGTTTTTATTAAAAATAAGTTTGGCGTTTTATTTTTATGACCTAATACTTCCTTATAGTTTTAAGACTCAATTTTTTTCTAATACTATTCTCACCATTTTTTTCCTCTTTAAAATCCTTGTACCATCGAAACCACAAATGAAGGAAAAAGAAGTTTATTGTTAAATTGTCAAAATGTTGTATAATAATATAACATTTATTGTTGTTTTGTCTTAATTTATTGTAAAGTCTTTGGTAATACTTCACTATTCTTTTATTAAGTTTGTAGTAAATAGGAAAAATACAAAATAAGATTAAATCAATTAACCCTTAATAAACAAAATGTATTTGTGACAAAGATGTTACTCAATAATAACATGGAAAGGATAACAAAGGAACAATCAGGAATCCAAACATGACTGGGTTTAATAAAATTAGGGTGTCCCATATAAACGCTACAAAAATGAAAGCCCGGTAGAAATCCACTAAGGGGGGCTACGCAAAATTAGGGCAAGATCAGCTAGGGGCTCACATTCGAAAAGGGCAACCTAGGCAAAAGTAAGGATCAAAAGAAAAATGTCTGCTAGGAAACACACCCAAAGTGACCTAGGCAAAAGTTAGGACGTTAAAGCAGCGACCTGAGTTGAAAACCGAAAGGCGGCTCAAGAGGGATCATTTAATCAGAGCATGACCCCAAGTCATCACTCCACTTTCCAAAAAGGCTAAAACACAATGATAGCTTCTTTGTAGCAAATATGCTTTGTTTAATAACCCTAAACACCAAAGCCCACCTTGGCCAACCATTCTTCTAAAAAACCATTTTGGGAAAAACATCCATTCTAACAACCTTTCTGAAAAAATACAAACATCCCTTCTTTCTTTTCTCTTGACCCTTATGGCATTAAAATGGTACTGAAAATATACACGGAAAATGCACAATGAATACTCACAGAGGAAAGATCGAGATGTTCCCAAACAGAGCTGGGAGACGCTTGACTACACATCAACTGGATAATTAATGAGCCACTAAAAGCTTGGGTTCAAAGGATCACATCTCAACAATGATCAAAAATGACATGGATAAAAAGGAATCGTCATCATTAACCTTAACACGTACAGGTTAATTTCCCGACATAAAAAAAATTGCATTTTTTAGGAATAAACACATGAGCATAAATTGCATCGCATGCATATGAGATAGGGGCATATGGAAGGGCGTTACACAAAAAATAATAATAAATAATAAAATTATTCTTGCCTTGTATTTTCATTGCATCCATGCATCCATGCATTCTACTTGCTATGGGTCAGAAGGAGTCATCAGGACAAAGCACTTGTAAAAGCTCAAAATCCAAGCATGAGTCGAAGTGGTGACAAACAACAACCCCAAGTGATTTTATGTGTCCACTAAGCAAAGACATATCAACAGTGAAATTGAATGGAATCGACCAAGCAAGCAAGTCTATAAGCATGAAGAGGCCATCACGCCTTACTCCTCAACCGAATGAAGGAATGCCAAGACTAGAAATGACTTCCTAACCAAAGCCAGGAGTGGCTTCCAAAGTAATACTCATCAATAAAAATTCAACAAATAACATCATGGGAATAGATCCCTCCACCAATGATGACAATAAAAAAAAAGCAAAAACAACATGAGAAAAAGGCAAGCTTCACAAATGTTGAAAAAGTCGAAGCATTTAAGAAAAAATACCAGAAAAAGGCAAGCTTCAAATGTGAAAAAGACGAAGCTAAACAAAGAAATGAAAAAAAAAACCTACAACAAGAAGGCGCCTGGAGAGGCATCACAATACTCAAGTGGCAGGGGCAACATTGGAATCCCTGCCAATCATCCACTTCTCTGCCCAACAACACAGGGGCACATCAAACATCCCCTGCCCATCCACCTGGGGGCAGTCTTTCATCCTACAACACCAACAAGAAGACATCAAGTTCAACAACACAGTGGGTTACCTGACCTTAGTGAAAGGGTTGCTAGATCCCCAAAGCTAGTACAAAGTGGGTTACCTGACCTTAGTGAAAAGGGTTGCTAGATCCCCAAAACTGGTACAAACTGGGTTACCTGACCTTAGTGAAAGGGTTGCTAGATCCCCAAAACTAGAACAAAGTGGGTTACCTGACCTTAGTGAAAGGGTTGCTAGATCCCCAAAACTAGTACAAAGTGGGTTACCTGACCTTAATGAAAGGGTTGCTAGATCCCCAAAACTAGTACAAAGTGGGTTACCTGACCTTAGTGAAAGGGTTGCTAGATCCCCAAAACTAGTACAAAGTGGGTTACCTAACCTTAGTGAAAAGGGTTGCTAGATCCCCAAAACTAGTACAAATTAGGTTACCTGACCTTAGTGAAAGGGTTGCTAGATCTCCAAAACTAGAACAAAGTGGGTTACCTGACCTTAGTGAAAGGGTTGCTAGATCCCCAAAACTAGTACAAGATCGAAGAGGGTTACTTAACCTCAGAGTGGAAGAAGCTACACATTATCACAAGGGAAACAACGCAGAAGCTCCAAAGAGACGAAGAGAAGACCCGGACGAAATGTTTACGTCTTTTCTTGCCTTTGGAAAAGCAACACATTGCTATTCCAAAGGACAAGTAAAGAGGGGAAGCTGTAGACACCCAATTTCATCCGGGGGCATAAAAACAAGAGAATGGACCTCTGTTATGAAGAGAAGGAGCTCCCGAAGTATGCAAACATCAAGATAGGACTTTAGAAGGCCCAAAAGCCCAAATAAGCTAATTTTATAAAATTGGAACGGGCTGTTCCAAAATCGGAACGGGTCGTTCCCAATTTGGAACGGGCCATTCCAAGTTCTTAAAATGGCCAATAACCCTAATTTGGAACAGGCAGTTCCGAAATTGGAATGGGCTGTTCCAAGATTGGAACGGGCCGTTCCAAACTCTTCAAAAGAGGGCTTAAACTTTAACTGGAATGGGCCGTTCCTAAACTGGAACTGGCCATTCCAAGTTATTTGAATGGCCTACATGCTCTTATTTGGAACGGCCGTTCCAATCTAAGAAATTATGTGTTAATCTCACTACTGGAACAGGCCGTTTCGATTTCAGAACGGGCCGTTCCAATATACAAAATTTACACACAACGGCCATGTCCAGAACGGGCCGTTCCAATATACGAAATTTACACACAACGGCCATGTCCAGAACGGGCCGTTCAGATTTTGGAACGGGCCGTTCTGGACCCTTTCTGAAGTCTATAAATAGACAGCTGGGGCTCATTTCTCAGGACTCCAAAATTTCGTCCAGACTCCTTAGAGCACGAAATTTCTCTCTTTTTCTCTCTCCCCCTCTCTTTTGTATTTCTTGAGATTTTGTGAGGCATTGTAGTGTGAAAGGTTGCCACAAAGCACCTAAAATCTTCCTGTTTTGAAGATTCAATGGAGCTCATTCAAGAGGTATTTCAGTTAATCTCTTTTTATTTATTTATTTCTTCTCTATAATAAATATTGTTATAATAAAAATAATCATGTAGACATTTTAGGATTAATTGTTTAATTTAAATTTCAAGCATGTAAATAATTATCAATAAAAGGGGATTTAATATTTATATTATTGTTGTTTATAATGTTAACTTCGTCACAGGGTACCAATTAAGGGCGTTGTAGGGGTGCTTAATACCTTCCCTACACGTAACCGACCCCCGAACCCAATTTTGGTTATCAAGGCCATTATTGGACCTTTTAAAAATCTTTTCCTTTTCCAATGTTTTGAGTAAAACATTGGTGGCGACTCCTAAGAACCTATTTTCAAAACCATTGATTAAGGATTAGTCTGCGGGCATTTCTTAATTGATGAGATCTTTAAAAGGATGTCTAAACCATTAGTCGCGAGATCGGAAATTTTCGGGTTGCGACACTACCTTCAAAAGGAAGATTTACCCAAGAGGGGTGTTCAAGTCCAAAACTGCATGGACTCCACCACAAGGCACGCCTCAACTCATACTCTCTCTACATCAACAACCAACCTCCTCACCACCCAAACCAAAAAAGGAAAATACCAACAACGATAACTATCCATCTAAAAAAGACTCCAAGCCTCCTACCTAAGGTAGAATTCATCCAACCGTCAAATAAATTCATCCCTGTGCATATAGGTCACTATCACTCCCTCTTTGTGTCCGATTTTTCCGCAGTTGGCCATTTGCGGCTCTATATAGATACACCAATACAGCTATACCTACCACCTCCCTTATACACTAACAAAGACACTCCAATTTTCGTTTACCCTAACCGCATTTGCCCTTGTCTTCCTTCAATCAACCCGAATAAAATGAAGGACCCTGGGCTTCATCTTGGACTAATGCCCAAGTGTTTTGAGTCCTCGCGCTCATAACTCTTAACTCTTTGGATCTCCGAGTTCACTACTTTCACATTTCGAGCCCTGTGCTCAACTCTCAACAGTTTGGACGCCAAGCCATCAAGGATGGAGGTTAGTCATTTTCCAAGGGCAAGCCTAGCCAAGCCACAGGATCTTGCCAATGCACTCAAAAGCACTAAAGATGATGCTAAAAAAAGTATATCATAACTTCATGCACAAGTACAGTTAGGAGGCAAGTTCATCTGGTCTCTTAGACAAAGAGAAGGCAAAGACACTCATGCTACGTGGGTATCGCTAGATGACCCCATGCAAACTAATGCATTTCAATGACACATCTATCGCCTTTCTCCAAAGACGATGCGGGCTAGATCTTGACGCAATTAGTAAAATGTACTTCATCCATTCTACTCTCTTTAACCTAGATCTATACAAGGATGAATGGAAGGACGTGACAGACACGTGGTATAAAGCCCCAATCTATGACTGGTGCAAGGATATTCCACCCTGGAAACCAGGCATGCCTAGGCCTTGGGATGTCCTTTCTGAAGCAGCACCGTCTGATTCACCATTATCTGAGTCTATCAATGTTGAGCCCCTCACAGTGTCCGCCCCCTTTGAGGCTCTTACATCTGCTTCTGAACCTGCACAACAATATGTCTCCCTCGAGCCCTTCAACGAGTTCAAAGTAGACTTGAATAGCAAGATGGATCGCCTATTCAACTTGATAGCGTCTTAGCACTCCAAGGATCCATCTTTCTCCTCCTGATCATTTTGAAAATCTAGGCTAGAAACCACTAAGTTAGGAATGAATAATCCTATGTATTTTGCTCATGTGGATTTTTCTTATTGTCTACATTACCATTTCAATTCGATACATATTTTTCATCCAGAATCTCTTGCTCCATTTATAATTTTATTCATCTATGTTCTGCTAAGCAATTTCGATTTATCGATTTATCTAGATATTTATCCTCGAATTAATTCCTTTTGATGATTACAAAGGGGGAGAAATAGCATCATATTGATCAAAAACAAACATGGCTCGGTGATAATTTAATCAGGGGGAGAGTATATACTAAGGGGGAAAGATGTAATACGTTTATAATAATGTGCAAACCAGAATTCGCTATGAACTATGAAATTCTCTGTGAAAGTTTTATCTAAACCCAATTGATCAATTATATTTGTCATCATCAAAAAGGGGGATATTGTTAAGTCAGACGAAGCAATTCCCAGCAAGGTTTTGAATGAGACAAATATAATACATGTTGTTATCTCTAACAAGTGTGTTAGTGTTTCAAAAAAACATAAGTACAAGAAAGTTGAAGAACAAGCATGTGCCACTCTCTACTATCAGACTGAGAAATCAAGCAAAGCTAAAACTCACACAAAGAAAGGAAAATGACCAGGTATTAGATGAAGACTGGTTTGAAACAAAAGCACAGCACAAAGATCAGATCAGACGGTGTTGCATCAAATATCAGACGAATGTTTGTCAAGCAAAACCAAGAGAAGCGACACAAGAAATCAGACAAAGGATAGCACAGACAAATAAGTATTCTAGACAGAAATAAAAGTCTGTCCATAAATATAAGTTGACCCGACGAAATGAGAAGTCAAAGTCTTGCAATACACGTGGACTATCATATGTAGACGAAGTATGACATGCAAGTACTTGAAGAACCAAGCTCCAAGAACAATTTAAATATCTTCTTCACTCACAGAGGACCACACGAAGTCATCAAAAGTGTGAGGAGAAATAGAAGAAGAAGAAGAGTAAGAGAAAATTAAGCTCGGAAGTAAAAGCATCCATATGCTAGAAAAAGTACATTACTTTTTAATAAAATGACAACGCTCTACGTACAGCTATGTGATTGGAAAAGGAAAAACAGGTTCCTAGCTAAATTCATAAAATGTTGCATTCAAAACAAAGAAGACTTCACGCAATGTCTATGAACAGGAAGCAACATTTAATGCAAGATCTCAAGCATTAAATGAAGGATCAAACTAGTCATGAACGACTATATCTGCTTCAACAGACACTTGCAACGGGCAGATTCTACAAGTATATATATATCACAAATTCAAACCTGAAAAGGTTGGCTGTGAGGCTCAAAGTGGTTCAAGCTAGAAACAGAGTGACATTCAGCCTATGAAGTAAGAAATCAAAGATAGAGCGTATAGAGTCAAATGTACCATAGTGTATTCATCTCTGTAAACTAAGGAGCTCCAAACATGTGTATCTTAGGAACAAAACCTTAGTGAGTGTATCAATCTATGTATCCTCTCTATGAGAGTAACCCATACACTCAAACCAAATCTGTCTAGTTGATACTTATAAAGCCTGAAGAGACTAGGGAAAGAATACTTGTAAAACTTGGAGAGGCCTGTCAAAGAATACTCACTGCGACCCAGAAGTGGCTGAAGAAAGAATACTAGCGTTGATGAGTGAAGTCAACGGGTCAGGAGTTGATCAAGAATACTCACTAGGAGCCAAAAGTGGCTGAGTAAAGAATATTAGCATTGATGAGTGAAGTCAATGGGCCAGGAGTTGGTCGAGATTACTCACTACGAGCGAGAAGTTACTGATTAAATAATACTAGCGTTGATGAGTGAAGTCAACGGGTCAGGAGTTGGTCGAGAATACTCATTGCGAGCCAAAAGTGGCTGATTAAAGAATACTAGCGTTGATGAGTAAAGTCAACGGGCCAAGAGTTGGTTGAGAATACTCACTAGGAACCAGAAGTGGTTGAGTAAAGAATACTAACGTTGATGAGTGAAGTTAACGGGCCAGGAGTGGTCGAGAATACTTGTGACCAGGAGTGATCTGATACCTAGGTGGTTGAGATAATACTCACTAACACTACTACATTTTAACTCTTTAGCAACATTTTATTTCTTACATTTGTTAAAATGTTACTATATATTGAATAAATAAGTTATTTTGTAACATTTTTTGAAAAATGTCATTAGATAAAGTAACATTTTTTTATTTCAATATTATTTTTTTCAAATATTATTTTTTTCAATTGTTTCCAAACTTAAAGTCCCATATTGAGTAAAAACATGTCACATAGGTTATTTTGTAACATTTTTTTTTTAAAATAATGTTACTATAATTGCTTCTAAAATCAAAGTCCCACATCGAATACAAAAAAAAATATTTCTCTCATATCTAAATGTTATCCATAATTAAAGTCCCACATTGAATAAACGAATGACTCATAAAAAGTATATATAATCATATAGTTATACTTAAGATAAATAAACTTTGATATTTGATATATAATTAGTGGTGACTAATTAATTGAGGATGTCTTCAATCTTCTCTTAAAGAATTCTTAGGAGTTTAGGAGACATAAAAAATATAATAATTGAGATTAATATCTAAATTAAAATTAATTATCATTTTATAAAGTTAACAAAAACTTAGCAACATTATTAAAGTGTTACAAAAAATACTACTTTGATAACATTTGAAAAATGTTGCCTAATTGTATAAAAATGTTACTAAAAGTCTTTAGCAACATGGACTATATACAACATCTGATAATATGTTGCTAAAGACTTTTAGTAACATTTTTATACAATTAAGTAACAATTTCCAAATGTTACTAAGAACTCATTGTGTTGTAGTGCAAGAGCCTGAAGTGGCTGAACAAAGAATACTAGAGCTAGTGAGTGAAGCTAGCCAACCAGAAGTGGTTGAGAATACTTGGGACTAAGAGTGGTCGTGACCTGGCCGGTCTATAATACTCACTGCGAGCCTGAAGATGCTGATCAAACAATACTTATACTTCATCATTTATCTAGTGGAACCCTTCATTTGAAGGAGACTAGACGTAACTCAGTTTGAGTGAACCAGTATAAAAATACTTGCATCATGCTCCATTGTTTCATACGCACTTTATTTGATTGATCTTAAATGTTGAAAACTTCGTCCAATGATAATCGTTTATTAAAAATATCTTCAGACGAAAACCATACCTGTTCAACTTGTCACCTTAAAGAATGACTTTCGTTTAAAGAAGAATTTTATTTAAAGAGATGATGAAACTCCCAGACTGAAAATGATTTTGTTAAACCAACCCTGGGTAGTTTCTATTCAGCTTTCACTAATATTATTTTACTGGACGAAAGAGAGCATTATTGCAAAAAAGACTCTTAAAATTCCTTTGTTCACACTCACACACATTCAACCCCCCTTCTGTGTTTTTTCATCTAACTTTAATAATATTTTGATATATTTATAAATATGTCACTATGTCACTTTTTATGTCTTGTAAAAAACACCTGACATAAAAAGTAGGTCAAGAAATATTTAACACTAGTGAAAATAATTAGAAACCAAGCACGACCATCCTTAGGGGTAGCATAATTGCATTCACCCTCACTTTGCCAAGCACACCTATGTTAGTTCTAGAACAGCCATTTTTGTCCCTTATTGTCAGTTCTTGCCTTTGGAACATAAGTTAAAGAAAAGGAAAAGGATTAGAAGAACAAAGAAAAAAATGGATATAATGGTAAATAAACTTGATTAGAAAAATAGTAAACATTTAAAACTTGGAAACAATCGATCTCGAGACAATT
The DNA here is from genome assembly GCF_000230855.2 of Cajanus cajan. Classification (NCBI taxonomy): domain Eukaryota; kingdom Viridiplantae; phylum Streptophyta; class Magnoliopsida; order Fabales; family Fabaceae; genus Cajanus; species Cajanus cajan. Next base: position 16,103,163 of record NC_138519.1, read on the forward strand.
GAACACAGATCGACAATTAATACAATTGAATAGTTGAAACCCTTTGAGAAAATTGGTGGTTAACAATTAATATTTATTGAATATTGTGTATTTTTGACACACATCATTTACATAAATTATGTTTTTGATAGGGTATGGAAATCCAATGTTGGTTTAAAACTAATGTATGACATTTTGGGGTGTAAAGTATTTATTTAACTAATTTTGTATGGTTTTTTTAAAATATTTTATGATTTATGGAACAAAAGTTAATGTGAACATTTTATATATATATATATATATATATATATATATATATATATATATTTACTCCACTCAATAATTTATATTCTACATTAAGTTTCAATAATTTAAATATTGAATTAAAAGTTTTTAATACATAAATCAAGTTTATATATCTTTAAAAAGATTGAAAATCATATGATACTTCATTTCATTAATTCAAATTGACGAATAATTATAAAAATATTTTATATGTTGATTTGAATCAATATTACAAATTATCATATGATTTTTATATTTTTAAAATTTACAAACTTGATCTATATATTAAGAGTTTTTAATTAAATGATTGAATCGTTGAAATTTGATGTAGAACATGATTATTAAGTGAAGTGAGTCTACCAATACTTACTCTTGGAGTAAGTAGATCCCTCTATATAATTTTTAATTTCTTTTAAAAAAATTATACATTAGGTGACCACAGCTTGCTAAGCAAACAGAATCCCTTATGGGTTCTCTCACTAGATGCACCATGTCATGTTGGGCGAACTCTAAAAGAGGCTACCACAAAGTCATTTTATCACTAAGTGACAATCATGTCATTGAGCAAGAAAACAATTTGGGGTAGAGGATCATCAGCCTTGGGATGAATGTTGAGCAAGCATTCATCCTTGTTGAGCAAAAACAAAGTTCTCCAACATGAAAATTCAACTTCTCTCTTCAAGATCAACCATCCTATATTGAAATGCCAACATTCATCTCATAATTCAACATATATTCACCTCATCCAACTTATAAATCAAAGAAAATATAACATGCATCCATCATACATTTCAATCCAAAATGAAACTCAACACTTCTCAACAAAAACCCCAACCTCCATGATCATCATTTGCAAATTCAGCTCAAGTTGCCACCAATGGGTATAACAACCCAAAAATCAACATAAACTACTCAAGGGTAATTAGAGTTACAAACTGCTCTTACCTCAATTCTCCATGAATCAAGGAAAAGGGGAAGAAACTAAGAAACCTTGAACCCCTTGTACGACGAATTCTCTCTCTGATTCTCAACTTGTCAACTTCAAATCTCTACATATGCAATGCTAACACTGCTCTGGAAAGTACTTGGATGCTCCTATAAAGTCAAAAGAAGAGAAGGCTTTAGAGCTTATCTCTCTAAAAATTTGGAAAATAAACTTATGAAATTCAAGTTCTCTAAAAACTATATTCTTTCTCCTATTTTTGGTTAACTGTGACCTCAAAACAAAACAACTCTAAAAACTAAAATCTTAAGAATTCCTTAATCTTTAGAATTTTAAAATCAACAAAAAACAACAGCAACAAAAAAAAACATATATATCGCATAACAAGCAATATATGTGTGTGTATGTATAAAAAACAGACAACACCCAACACAATGTCATAAAACAAACCATTCAAATTGTCCAAAATAAATATATAATGTGCTTAAGGGTCAACCCTTCTATCCACAACATGATCCACACTAATGAACGAATAACTCATTTTCCATTACTTAGAAAATGTTCTTGCAATGAAAAAGGTTTAAAAATTGATCCTTTCCTCAACCTTATTACTCCTCCACTCATGGTTCTAAGCTCAATAGTTTCCAATAGATAAAGAAAAAAAAATATTAGGAAAAGATCACATCTTAAAACTTAATGACTCTAAAATAATGTATTGTGCTCACGAAGACAAAAGTCAAAACTTTTCTTTTATTGAAAAACACATCAACTCTCGTTTTCTAATAAAACCCATTTTTAGAATAACTACTATTTGATTAAAAATCATAAATAAAATATTTATTGGACACTATTAATATATTATTATATTTTGTTAAAATAAAAATTGTGGAGTTTCAAATTTCAATATCCATTTTAATATTGTCTTATCTTCCTTGTATTCTTATCCCCCCCCCCCCCTCTTTTTCCTTCTTTCTATCTTTCATTTCTTAATTTCTTTCTTTCTTTTCCCTTCCCTCTCTTATCTTCCTATTATTTCTTTAATTTCTTCTCCACACTATTATAATTTTCTCCCTTCTTCCTTTCCTTTGCATTTAAAAGATGATTTATTTCTTTCTTTTTTCTCCTTTCCCTTCCCTCTCTTATCTTCCTTGTATCTTTTCTTTATTTTTCCTCCCATTCCTTGTATCTCAATTGAAGTCATGGATATGTGTGAGTCAGTTGATGGTAGGGATGGTTATACAAGCTAACTCGACCCATTTAAGGCCTAATCTACAAAGTTTGTATTTCTAATGAGTCAGGTAAACTCGACTTGTGAAATAAATGATTTTTTTCTTAAGTTTGTATTTGCCTAGCGAAACTTGCGATTAAATCGGCAAGCTTGTAGGACCAATAAAAAAATTAAAAAAAATTCCTTCCTTTTTTATTTTAAGAAAGTATGAGGGAGAAATACATTAAAAAAATATTATATAAAAATATTTTTTTAAAATATAAAATTAAAAAATTATATAAAAATCTTAACATATAAATGTTTATACACTTAAACTAAAACATTAAAGTATTAACATATTAAACTTGTACATTTAATTTAAAATATATTTATACAAAAAAAATAATTTAAAATATTAAAGTAGCAACATTACAATAAATTTTAAATAAAAAATATATTAGATTCAATACTTATTAATTATACTTATTTATTAACCAAATACTAAAATCACTCACATTTAAAAATCTCTCATAAATTTAGATAAAAAAATAATTCTCTTAAATGGGTTTATGGGATTCATAGATTAAGCTCACAAAACCTATGGGTGTTGTGTTGAGATTTTCCGTTGAAATACTTTTGTTATAATTATAAATCAGTTTAATTCTATCAACGGTCTCAAACACGACAAGTATACCGGCCGTTCAAGTAGTAAAATTATCGTATCCATAGGGATTAAAAGGTAACATAAGCATTTATTGACTATTCGTGACTAAAGAATAATTCCATTTTTGTAGTTTGTCATGTAAATGTGAATTGAAAAGCATGACTACTGGAATGTTAAAACTATAAAATATTGGTTTTTGTGTGGAAAAGGGTAGAAATGGTATTATGGTTTTTGTGAGATTGTGAGGTCAGATTTCACCAAACGTCAGACTAATGATTCCTTAATCTCTTGTTACATACATTGCTTAGTCAACCCATAAGTTTACTCAAACCTAATCCCTTAGAGCAAGAGCCTAGGTGTGGATATTGAATATCAATTCCTTGAGTACCCAATATCTACACCCGCATTTCGGGCTAGGGTTTAAGACTACTAATGGGCTAAGCTTCATTCCTAGATACATTTCCCACTAGGCATTTTTTTCAGAGCTAGTTTCAATGGTTATTTTCCAACACCCAATGGAACCTATATCATGCAAAGGAGAATCAATCCAAAGCAAGCATTAAGAATAGAAACAACACAATAATGAATGAACAACATATATATATATATCATTGAAAACGTAAGGATTACATTAGAATTCGTTGGTTACATCTAACCCCACAAAAAATGGGTAGAACCACTCAAAACAATGAGGGTAAATACAAAATAGAGATGAAGGGAGAAATGAAGAACCGAAGGAAAGACCCACACACGAACGGCTCCAAGCTCCGGGAATCCCTTCCACAGCTCCTAAAACGCGCACAATGTGTAAATGAGGAGAGGAACCCCCGAAATTGTCTTCAAATACGAGCTTGGGGAGTCAGATTAGGGTTACGCACCTGACGCATAAGTCTTCGCGTCCGGCGCAGGCCTTCCAGGGAAGTTAAGCACTTCCTGCCTCAGTACATGCCCGGCACAATTCCTTTTACGCCCGGCGCAATGTCTTCCAGAGAGTTTCAGGTACTCTCTGTCTCGATCACGCTCGGCGCGGGTAATGTGGCGCCCGGCGCAGTCAATCTTCTCTACTCCTTAGCTTCTTAGATTTCCAATCCAAAGGATCTTCTATCCTCAATTCTCTAGCTCAATACCTGCACAAAAATGAGGTGTATTAAGGTATTGTTAGCTACATTCTGGGTTAGCTATATCTACACAAAAAATGAATCAAAAAGAGAACAATTATCTTGTAATGGTGCAAAGGATGAGTGGAATTGTTGAATAAGTCTTGTCCAAAAAGAAGCATAATTGAGACTTAACATGTTGCAGACCAGATTTAATTTTTCTTATAACTATACAGATTTTCAAAAAAAAAACATAGATTCGTTAACTGTGTGGACCACAAGCTTCATGGTGACTTAATCCACCTTAACCCTCAAAGTTTTAATTCAATCATGTTATTTCGTACTTAAGAAGTCTTAATATAAAGGTACGTAAGTATAATTAATGATGTATTTTTAACTATTTATTATAATTTTATTTCAGTTATCTAAAATGAGAGATGGTGCGAATAATGTTTAATCCAAAACAAGTCAAATATAAAATAGAAATAAAGTTTAGGATTTTTTTTTATCCTCTTGATCTTTCCATTTATATATCTAGTGTATATCTTGACCATTAAATGGTCTTTTTAAGTTTCCTTAATAACGACTTATACTGAGTGTGTAAAAGTGTAAATTTAAGAAAGTGAGATAATCATCACTACTCAAAGACAGTGCTTTCAATTATTATATGAACATTAAATATTGAATTATTGTATGCTGACATCTTACTTCATTTTGGTGCTTGAAGTGATGTGTAATGACTTAAAATATTTTAAAAACCAATAATCATTTTTTACACATTAACTAATAAGTATGTATAATAAATTAATAATATTCTGCTAACTTTATTTCATCTGTAACTAAAAAAAAAAAAAGAGTTAGTATCTTTCGCGTACACAATTTATACCTTATTTTATCTCTTAGCTATTTTATAAATTACTATTATTTATTTTTTTTAAATTCTACACCACAAACAACTTTCACTTTTTAGTTAACCAGAAAAAATGTAATTAAGTACTAAACTATATATAAAGTAAATTAACTCGTTTTTTATTACAACTGAAATTATTTTACAGATTTATTTTTGCGCACTTTTATTATTTTTGTTGTTTAGATAAATATGTAGAGATACATAGTATTTCTTCCCCTCTAGTTTTAAATAAAAAATATAAATATTCTGTTAATATTTCAATTACTTTTATAAAAATAACTACATTTTCGTTATGATTATTCTCTTATATATAAAAATTGTTGCTTATAACAAGTTTTAAATAAGAAAATATAATTAAGGCTAAGCTATAATACATGTGATATATAAATATACCCCAAAATATATATCGTTTGAATAATTTAAATAGATTTGTATTTTCTTTGGAGAAGTTTGTGTCATGAGACGCAATCTGCCACAGTAAAGCACAAAAATGTAACAATAATATTAAAATAACAACCGAGAAACAAAGTTGAATTGTTTTTTGGCGTTAAAGATGTGTCACTATCACTAGTTGCGTTACCTAATTTCTTTTATATAGAAATAAAGCAATGATCTGTTCATTTTTTTTTTCTTTTCTCTTCCTTTCGAAATTTCATTGCGTTAATAAAACTTAAAGTTGAAAATCACTGCTGTAAATCTCTGTAATTAAACTGTGGTTTGACATCTACAACAAAACTAGTCATCAAAATAAATTATTATTATAGTCAGGTTAACACTGAAAATTGAAGTAATATATACAAAATTTTATGTTTAAATTTTATTATTGTGAGTGTCATTTTTATGGGTAAAAAATAGCTATCAAAATCAGTTTTTAAAACACACTAAAACTATTTACTATGAGTTGATTCACCTCTATAATTTCATGATGAGTTACTTTAATTTTAGGACACTTACTTCATTACTTCTCAAAGGAAAAAAGGGACACTCATTTCATTATGAATTCTCCTTAAAGTTTGATGGACTATTCTATCATGAGAGTGAATTGAACCTTACCTTAAAGCTTACACTTTTATTAAGGAAAAAAGGAAAGAAAAAATTAAAAGGGTACAATAGCTACCTTATCAAGAGGGAAAGGCTTTAACTCACAGTGGAGAGTTATCATGCGTATTCTGTCAAGTTTTGACCAAAAGATTGAAGCTAGGTATCAACCCACTCACTACTTTCTTAATTAATTATATTTTTTATTTATTATTTTTTTATACATATAATTTCACTTTTAAGATGGCTTGGCAAGTTGAAGGTGCTGTCTACGACAAAAGCAATTTATTCTACATAAGTATCGACACTTTTGGGAATTATGCAAAGAAAAAACTTCCTTATTTAACTTTTGTTTTGTGTCCTCTATTATTGGTCTTTGCAGTGTCAATATCTGTATACCACCAAATGAATTAAGCCACGTAAGAGGTCCAAACTGAAAAAGTTAAACCACCCTTCAAATTAATTAAACCAATTTCTTATTAGTCTGGTGTATTCTGCACAAGAAAGTGAAACCAAAAATCCCCAGAATCAAATGCATGATGTGTGATCGATCAATGAAATCTAAGAACTTCCTAGTTGCTCAAAACCAAAGTAAAAGTAAAATATTGTTGGGTTATGGCATTTTGTGTCAATTTATTTATTTATTTAATTGCTTTCCACATCACATGCTGTAGCTTTCTCAGTCAACCAACTACACCTAGCTACTGAAGCCAAATCCCCTTTTACCTTTTGCTATTGTTTTTCATCTAGTGGAGGCTCAAGAGCACCAATAATTAGCATTTATGTTGTAGTGAATGCAGAATCCAATGGTGTGGACAAAGTGTGATAACTGATATGTCAACATTTTTCGCCTATTGAAATGGTTTTCTTTTAACTATATATATATATACACACATATATATGTTCTGTGAGACTAATTCGTGAATTGATGATTAGGTGATGAAACTGATCTTTTGAGAATGACAATTTGAGGATTTGAACCTTTATTATCGTGAGTCAGTAAAGTTCACCTAAAATTACAACTCACTTTTTCTACCACCGACCACGCGTGCTGTTGGGTATAACAACACTTCCATACACTAATTTTGAGTCTAAAAAATTAACGGCATTAATATATAAAACTATTTTCCTTAAAATATATTTTAATACGTAAATATAGCTAAATTTAATTTTAGCCCTAAATTTTTTTTAAAATAAAATAAAATTCATATAACTATATTAGCATGTACAATATATATATATATATAGAAAGAGAGAGAGTGGGAGGAAGGAGGGCAGAGAGTATCTAATGAGAGTTTGTCTTATTATGAGAAAGAAGAAAAATAAATCATACTCTTTAAATTATAAATAAAAATAATTAATAGATAAGATTAAATCTTAATTATAGACATTGTCTTACAAAAATATTATTATTATTTCTTACATAACTATCAATATTATTATTGTCTAATATCATAATTATTACTATTATAGCTAATGACAATTGTGAGGTAGTAACGATGTAATGATAACAATGACAATAATAATAAAGTTAGTGACATTATTACTATCACAACTATTATCATTATTATATTATTGTAGACAACAAAAATAATATTGATAATTGTAATAATAGATAATAATGATGTTGATAAGTATAAAAATAATAATAATAATAATTATTATTATTATTATTATGTAAAATAGTACCTATAATTAAAATTTAATCTTCATCATCAATTATTTTTATAAACAATTTAAAGATTATAATTTATTTCTCTCCTAATAACAAATACTCTCATATATCAATTTCATAGCCAATTTTTGCGATTCATAAATACCACTTGGCTGCTATAACAAAATGAATATATGTTAGAGAACTGATTTAGCATAGCCATTAATCTTTATTTATTTATTTTTAAACAGTTTAATTATCACCACTTGTTAATAACATGAGTTACATGACATATATTTAAACATATGACAACATATTAGTGCTGGCTGAGATATGACATGTTTAAATACATGTTACATCACCATATTAAAAGTGGAAATTATTTTCACAATTTTTTAAAATTTATGAAGACCTAAATTAATTAATAAAAGAAGTTGATAGATTAAAATCAAATTTAAATATATTGACAAAAACTTATCTAAACTCTTAAAATATTTAACACAGTTACATAAAGAACTGGATTAATAATCGATGATCATATATACAAGATAGGTATTACATGAATTAAGTTGATATACCCAATTTTACAATTTATAAACAAGATTTAACACCAAATTATATATGAATATGTTGCAACAAATTTAGCAAAGCTAATAGTCTTTATTAACAATAATGAGAATTTTAAATTGGGAAGTCACAATCAGAGCCAGCCCAGGTGGTTGGAATTATTGAGGGAGGGAAAGTCTGAAATGGAGCTTTCAAAACAAAGAGTAGCCCACTTCCCACCGCAAGTGCCAAGGTTTTGACAAATATGTAGCCATCCTCTCTATATTTTAAGGATTCAGTGACACAGAAAGAATCACTAAACAAGACTCCACCCCCATTTTTCCCTTTCCACCTATTTCCATCTACTTAACTTGTACTTTTCCATGCCATGTAATCTTTGCTTCCAATTATTTCCTCCCAATCAATTAAATAATGCAACCAGAAGCACCAAGATCTACAATTTTGGATGGTCATTTTCACTTAATTATTGTCTCACTTATTTTATTCTATACAATAATAAAAAATAAATAATTAATAAGTCGTGGGTTTGAATAGTACTAAATTTGATTATCTTTTAACATTTTAAGTTTAAGTATGATGGATTAGAAGGAGGGGTTTCATTAAAAATAATTAATTATATTAATTTTTAATATAAAATAATTATTAATAAATTTAATAGATATTTTATACTAATAAATGGTTATCTAACTGTCAAAGGGTGGAAGTTTTCAACCACCCCAGAAAAAGTATTTTTGGGGGCTTATGTTAATTGCATATCATATATTCTATAGATGGAAACAATTAATATGAAAAATATATTGTATTTTGGGAACACAGGATATAGCTATTGTCATGGTCAAGATGGCAAAGGTATTACAATTGCAAAAGATCACTTACTATATAATAATTGATTGAAAACTATGCTGTGCTCATGTTTGTACTTCACAACCCCTCAATCATAGAGGGGCTTAGTCTAAAATTCTCAAGATAATTATGCAATCATGGATACTGACATCTTGCTCAAATTGCTTGATGGATTTATTTTGGATAATTACTACAATTGTTTATGATTTTGGATTTTGTTGGCATACGTGTATGCACTGCATTGTGAGTCGTTGCACAAATAATGGTTGTTCAGATTATATATAACATTGGTCTTCAGAGTTTGGCAGTTTCACGAGATATTACCAACGAAACACATGGAAATTGATAATTTGATTGCTCTTGCTCTTCTTCCTTATCCCATGAAAATGAAAGAAATAAGACATTAAAGGATTTGGGTATTAAAAATATTAAAAATTCATTTTGCAAAATTTCGTGGTAAATTCTAGAAAGAGATAGACGTAAATAAAATCCAAATTTGTGGATCACTTTCTACCAATTATTTAAAAGAAAATATGTGGTTTTCATGGTTGGAATCTCGAGTCTCTTGTCTCGTTTCATTTTTTGCTTGTCTTGCTCCGAATTATTAATGGGAATAATTTCATGCCAAATTTTGGATGTATATTCCATTATTTTATCTCTTATATAGAACTACACTAGCGAAATTTTATCAGAAAGTTAAAATTTTTTAGCTACGTTAGTACGTTACTATTAAAATATTTCTCAAGAGAAAATCAAAAACCAAACTGAAAACAATTTCTTGATTTCTTACATAACTAATTTAACTCTCTCCCTTGATTTATAAAACGGAACTTCTCTTGTTTTAACTTTGTTTCGCTAGGACTTTCTTAAAAAGGTTAAGAAAAGTGAAAAACGAAAAAAATCACCCATTCGGATTTGAGAGATGGCAATGTATCATCAAAATATTATTTATATGAACATGGATTAGATAAATTGAAAAATATTCTCATAAAGTCATAATGAAACTCTGATGTGAGTTTCCTCGATACTAACCAAACACATGCCCAATGAGTTCTTTCGTGGAAAACAAAATGAATATATATATTGTAACCACGTCTAGGATAACATATTGAGAACTATTCAAGAACAATTGCATTGATGTTAAAGATCCAATTAAAATAGTAACAATTAAAACAACCGAGGAAGCCCTCGTTGAATATTGACTTGGTGTCTTTCCCAGAAGGATCACAAAGAATTTAAAAAAAATAAAATCGTATTATAAGGCCTCGTGAACCATGATCATTATTTCATTACCATACCTTAAAATATTTTATCAACCATATACTTTATGCTTAGATAATCACAAAAGATGAAACCAAAATTAAAAGAATACATAAATCAAGACATGTGATGAGTTTCTCATTTATTCTAGTACATTTTGATTTTGTACTAGGAAAACTACAAAAGGATCTTCATCATTAATCAGGTTGCGGAGACCGTAACTTTTGTCCTCTAACACAAAGGACATTGAAAGTGGAGCTCTTATTAGCTGTAAGATGTTCGTTAAAAGTCCACTTACGTGCACCAAGAATCCAGAAGTGTCTAGTGAGTGATCATAGTTTATGTAACCAGTACAAATTTTTTACCCTTTTGACCAAAATACCCCAAAATATCTTTGATGAACCAAACCATTTAAAGGAAAAAGCCATGGACGCTTGCATGCTTTAACAAAGTTACACTGCCCCAAATTTGTTAGGGTAGTGTTCATGTTATATTGAGCTGTACACGACTTGGTTTTGTCACTACCCTTTTTCTTAGTTTCAAAGTTACAAAAAAAAAATTTCTTTTTCATACGATATAAATCCAAAAAGAAAAATATATTTTTAGTTTCTCATTTTTAAAACATAGACTTTTATTTTTTTTAAAATGTGTCAAATTTTATCTTAATAATTAACTTTGTTAATCTAATTTAAAAATGAAGTTCAGTCAACAATACTTTTTTTCTCCTTTAGATTAATATACTGTAATAACATGTTTGGTAATTAGACATCACCATTAAATTGAATTAACAGAATTTATGACAAAAATATAATATGACACATTTTAAAGCATGTAGTTAATAATAGGAATGGCAACGGGTCAGGTACGAGTTTTATGATACTCGTCTCCGTCTCTGCGACATAAACTCATCCTGTACCCGTATCTGTACCTGTCAGGTATGTGATTTTTATCCTCATTCTCGTCCCCGTCGGGTATCAGGTATACCCGTACCCGTAAAAAATTATTTTTATTTTTTTACAAAAAAAAATATATAATATTTTTAAATTATTTTTCTATTATATTATAATTATAATTAAATTATTTCTTTATAACATATTTTAATCAAGAGATTTCTTAATAATTACACAACTATAAATATTTCACATTATAATAAATAATTACACATAATAAAATATTAAATTTTTTAATATAATTAAATCAGGTACGGGTACGAGTACGAGTACGAGGTAGGTATGTATATACTCATACCTGTACCCGTACCCGGTTTAATTTATCGGGTTTTACTTATACCCGTACCCGTACCCGTACCCGGTCAAACCGAATATTCTCCATCAAAGTCGGGACAGATTCAGATATTACTTAACGAGTACGGGTTTATTTGTCATTCTTAATTAATAGAAAGGAAAAATGTTTAATGTCATTTTTTAATAGAAAAGACTATTTTTTTTTTATATAAAGATAAATGATATTTTGGTTTTAATTATCACAATTCTGTGTACAAACTAATTAATTAAAAATTAAACTACCATCTTTAATTAAAAAATGTAAGTATGAAACTAACAAATTTGAGTTGCATTATACATTTTTAGGCATGTAGGAGTCCTACACGCAAAAGGGTAATAATTATATGATTAATTAAAAGATTATTCTAGTTAAACACCATGTCATCTACACTACAGGTGGCTTCCAGTTGTTGTGACAGAGAAGTAACTTCTAATTTTAGGGGCAGTGCCGCAATTAATATTGAAATATTCAATAGGTTGAATATTGACCATGTGTCGTGGTAGTACTACGTCAATGAATTTGTGGACAGAAGTTGATGAGAACTTGAGTTGAGAAGGTGCAACATTTATTTGCATTCTCTTTTTTCCTACCTTTTATTCCGTGCACTTGCTTCACTTTGGCTAAAGAAAGGGGCAAAAGCACTTGTAGCCAACAAAAATTAAAGTTAGAAGCATTAAAATAGGGTTGTTGATGCATCTCACGTTGTTGTTAGTGTTGTCATAAAGAAGCTTAATAATAAAATACTACAAATATTTTCTTTTTTCTCCTTGAAACTCATTGGAGTTATCCTGATGTGACTTTTAAGATTGTAAAATTTTCCTTGGCAAATCATAGAAGGAGAATTTAAAAATGATTAACTTGTGAGTTGCATAATTGCATTCGGTTTCTTGTGGAATGAAAGGTGTATTAAAATATTTAAATAAATTGAATTCAACTCTTTTGTAAATGCATGATACGGGACTTTATAGTTCTCCATAAAATTTTGAATAAATCAAATATTTAGAGTTATTTATAGGAAAAAAAATTACATGAGTTGAAATCACGTGTAATGAAAAAGAGGAAAAAGTAAATAAATAAGTAAAATAAAATCCATTAAACAACTTTTTCACGTGTAATTGCATCTAGTTATTCGTTTTCGATCCAAATATTTAATATAAGATTGAAATTTGAAAAAATATGCGTATATTTTTTCAATGCATTTTGTTTGCTTCCATGTAAATTAAAGTGTCAAGAGGGCGAGTTTGAGTATTTACTATTTAACCTTATCCATTACGAAGATTAAAAAGATTAGGAAGTAAATTAATTAATGAAATTAATAATTAATTGGAAATTTAATGAAAAGGATAGGAAGAAATATAAAAAGATATATAATAAATATAGTGAGGAACTTGTAGTTTTGTTTATTAATAGAATTATGGCAAGCATCCAATCCAAGTTAAAAGACATTTAAATAATTATATTACGATATGGAATTTCACTAGAGGTTAAGTTATATCAAGGAAGATTCGGATGCTCGATTTGAAGCAAATTGGAAAATGAAAGAGAAATTCATGGTGCATGAACTAGGTGATGATATTTTGTGGACCATGGGCTAGGTGTCTCGATTGTCTTCCGACAAATCCATGTGTCTCTTCTTCAAATTACTTAATTATATTAAGATCATGAATATCAAAAGAGGTTGCGTTGTTGAGGAAGATTGGTAAGCTCAATTTCAAGTAATGTGAAAATGAAAAAAGAGAAATTCATCATGAATGAACAAGCCAACTAGGTGTGGTGGCATGAGCTAGGTGTTTAGATGGCTATTGAACAAAATGTACATGAGCACCCCTCCAAAAAAATAAAATATTACAAATGAAAATTCTTTCATTTTTGAAGTTTTCGAGGAAAATTTTTTTTGATGACTTTGCATGCTCATGTTAGAGTATGATCTTTTGGTAGGAAGCGAAAATGAAGGTAGCATGAAGAGAGAAACAATGAGTTAGGCTAGGTTTAAATTGCATTGTCTCATCATAGTTAGGATAGCAATATTAAGATTTTTCTTAAAAAAAATCTTTACACCTGTATCGCAGCAACAATTATCTGTAAATGGCATCATCCGTATTGGTTTGTAATTAATTATTCACATTATTTTATAAAAAAACTTTGGAATTGGATTGATGTGAGTTTCGTCTAGTTAAGCAATATTTTGAATTTAAATATGAAAGAATACATAATTGAAAAAAAAAATTCTAATAAAATAGTCAATCAAATTTTCTGATAGAAATTAATTATGTACATAATTGATGAATATTTTGTATTCATAATATGATTATTAAAAAAATGAGTTTGGTATGGTGATGTAATAAGAAGTAGAAGGGGAAGACTTGCTTGGTATGGCAAAGTTAAAGGGTTATATTGGGAAAAATCCAAGTCCCACATCGACTAGAGATTAGGCAATTGAATAATATATAAGTGGAAAGCAACCCTTACCTTACAAGCCGGTTTTGTAGGGTTGAGTTAGGCTTAATCCACTATTCTAACATGGTATCAGAGCCATTTAGATCCACTTTAAAAATGGGCCACCCACCATTGATGCATGTCTCATAGGCATGAGGGGGTATATTGGGAAAAACCCAAGTCCCGCCAATCCTAGATCATTAAAAAGGGCCACCCACCATTTATCCACGTACCAAGCCCAATAGTGCTGGACGTGAGGGGGTGTATTGGGAAAAATCCAAGTCCCACATCGACTAGAGATTAGGCAATTGAATAATATATAAGTGGAAAGCAACCCTTACCTTACAAGCCGGTTTTGTAGGGTTGAGTTAGGCTTAATCCACTATTCTAACAGGTTAGAGAATACGAATTTATCACCATTTGGGATGATAAAAATCTCAATCTTTTTAAAGGGTTGGAGACTTAGAGAATCGAGGATCCATAGCCATTTAAGATGATAAAAATAAAACTCAATCTTTTCTACAAGCTACACAAGACATCAATCAAGTTTAACAATTTCATTTGATGGTTTCTTTATATAAATTACTCATTCGAAAAAATGATTTTTATTCTACATTTAAGGATGGAAAAGCTTCTAAAAGGAGAATCCGCATGTATTTGGTGTGTATGTAGTTTATTCTCTTAGGTAACACTCAATTAACAGATTAATTATTTTTTTTTAATTTTAGACCAAGGGTATTTTTTACAAAATTATTCAAGTAAAATAGAATCACTACGAGGAATAAAACCCATTATCTGAATATTTAACATGTTTGAAACTAGGATTAAGTTAAAATAATGTTACCTCAATTGAATTATGTTCTAGGTGTGGTATAAACTAGAAACTAATTACCCTATAAATATAACATTTTTTTAATTATTGAAATTTGCATATATGTGGATTACAGGTACGATTAAGAGCTACAAATAAAAGAGAATTATAAAGTGGTCAAATAGTTTGAAAGGAGAAACATAAGATTAGAGTGATAAGAAAGAAGTAAATTCATATTTTATTACATATATAATATATAAAAATAAAAGTTACATGTACTTGTGCTACAACTTAAAATATGTACATCACAAATTTTTAAAGACAACGTACCAAAATTTCATACCATTTTTTTTCTTCTAATTTCATCCAAAGGTGCGTGAATCATGATGAATCTTCAAATATGCTTGAATATGCATGTCTCTAATAGTAGCATTGTAAATGCAGATTAGCATATACAAATTGGGTCGTGTGTTATTATTAAAGACATTCACCAGTTACTTTCCATATTTAATCATGTTTAAAATGTGCACATGGTTAGGAAGAGAAATCAAGCAAAGTGATCTTGTAACCAAAAAACTGGGGAACAAGAGTGTGCTGTTCCTTGCGTACGGTGACAACTAGCAAGAGCCTCCACCTCTATTTTGTGCTCATGCAGCTGGCATATTCCCCTTTATACTTTTTTTATTAGCCAAAAGAAAAGGAAAAATCAGATTTTGGTTCTTTATTTGAGTCAAAAACAAAACCCAAAATTAAAAGAAGAGAAAACCTTTAACCAATTATGTCACTTGTCACTTTCATGGACAAAATGTTATTGGTCCGAATATAACCAAATTTGTCTTTTTAAGTAAGATTTTAAATTAAGTTTTGTAAAAAAAAAAATTATTAAAAATGAATAATCAAATTATTTTGATAAAAATTCGTCATTGACAAAGTTAATGCATACTTTATACAAATAACATAATTATGAAATAAATAAATAAATAAATAAAAGTGGTCCCTTTCTTGCAGAAGTGAAAATTATAATATTGATTGTAGAAGTTCCATTGCCCATAATTATTCAATTTCAAAGCTAAACGTAATTGAAGAAAATAATGCAATATTATATTCAAAGACCCTGCCACAGAAGCAACCCTTTCTCTATATAAACTCCATCTTGCCTCTATTGTTCCTCCCCCTTCTCCCTCTTGCTTCCTTCCATAACTTTGCATTTGTTCAAACTTTGCTTCTTCACACCCTCTTTTTCTTTGGCCTTACCCCTCATTGTTCCCTTTTTGGTAAGCTAATAGCTTCATATATTTTTCAAGCAGTCTTTTTTTTTTTTTTATATCCTTTTCACTCGTTGCCATGGCTTCATGATCCTTAAAAGTTCAAACATAATTGACATTAGTCCATTAGTACCATGATCATGATTTTGAGATTATGGAACCAGATTTTGGATCAAAGAACAATACCATAACTCTGTTGTTTGGAAATGTACACCTGTTTATATGGTGATTTTAATTCTACACATTTTAATTTATCACCTTTGTTTTCCTTGCTGTGATGAGGCTAAAAAATATGCATTGCTGTAAAGCGTTGCATTTTCTGGACAATCCAATTGGAACTTTGGTTGGATCGTGAAAGTTTGATAAATAAGCAAAATTTTAAGCTTTCAAAAGTTTATGCACTTTTGGAAGTGGTTGCTCTGTCATATGAACTCTGTTCAAATGGTATATTAATGGGTTTGTGCCCTTTCTTACAAGTCATTTTCTTGTGGCTTCTAAGTTTTATAATTTAAAGCAACTTTTTAAGGCCTTCACAAGTTTCTTTAAGTTCCGTGCCCCCAAAGGGGCACTGTTACACTGTTTTTTTAATTCAATCCATTCCACTGGATGTGGATTGTCCACTCAGAAACTTCACAAAGCCTTATCCCAAATGGTTTGGACTTTGGATTGTCTCCCCTTGTGGAGACTTTTTGCCACTTTTGGTGCTAATCTGAGTCAATAAGAGCATCTATTTTCTTTGTTCGAAAAAGCTATGAGGATCTGGGACTTGAGAATCAAAAATGAATTCCCCTATAAATTTTGCTTGGTTCAAGTTGACTTGGAACTCACACACTTTTTCTGTTCTATGTTTAAGGCTTTGAAATGGAATTCGAGGACCGCTTCAGACACCAAGCTCAGAGACCAAAATATGATTGCCTTCTTTTTGGTGAGCCTTTTATTGCAATTGGAACAGCTTTAAAATACTAAATTGAAACTCAAAACTTTCATGTTCATGTATGTTGTGTTATAACCATGAGATTGTTCTGTTTTGCAGATTTAGATGATACTTTGTATCCCCTCAGATCTGGTCTTGCAAAAGCATGTCTCCAAAATATTAAAGGTGAGCCACTGTGCCATATTCATAAGTCATGCTATTCTCAGAAATGTCTTTATAATTGGTACTGACATGAGCGGTGTCATTGATCATAGACTACATGGTTGAGAAGCTTGGCATAGACCCTAGCAAAATTGATGACTTGTCCAACCTCCTTTACAAGAACTATGGAACAACCATGGCTGGTCTAAGGGTATGATTTCCTTATCATTTCCGATGAAATTTGATTCCATTATTATATTGTTAAAACACCAACAGCTGATAATTGTTTTTGTTTCATTTTCTATTCAGGCAATTGGATATGACTTTGACTATGATGAGTATCACAGGTACCTTTCTTTGCTTTTTTTCTTTCACCCCATCACTTTCAAACTTCTAAAATATTAGTCTTTTAATTATTGTTTATATTTTTAAATGGTGACATTGGTTTTTTTAATTAATGATTGCAGTTTTGTTCATGGGAGGTTACCATATGAGAACCTAAAACCAGACCCAGTTCTGAGGAACCTATTGCTGAGCCTGCCCTATAGGAAACTTGTAAGTTGATTTATAATTTTATTACCAATATAAAAGAAGTAGAATAAAGGTCACATAAGATAGTGCATAATATTAGTATCTAATGTGGCATCTATTGCTACTCTTGTTTTTGTCAATAGATCTTCACAAATGCAGACAAAGTCCACGCTGCTAAGGCACTTAACAGGCTTGGATTAGAAGACTGCTTTGAAGGAATCATATGCTTTGAGACCCTTAATCCCATCCACAAGAGCACTGTTTCTGATGATGAAGATGACATTGAATTTGTGGGTTCAAGGAGCACCATTACAACTAGTAGTAATGGTTCAGGCACCACTCAACTCTTTGACATCATAGAGCATTTTGCTCAGCCCAATCCCAGTGCAGATTTGCCAAAGACACCAATTATTTGCAAACCATCAGAAAATGCCATTGAATTGGCCCTCAAAATAGCCAGCCTTAACCCACAAAGAACTGTAAGAAAATCACCCTCAAGACTTTATCATATAACATAAGGCTAAAACAATCCTCATCTTCCTTACAATTTGGTCTCTTAAGTTCAAAATGTTTTACTTTAATTTCTTAAATTATTTATGATAGATCAAATCGTTTTGTCCGTCAATCTACTATACTAATTTTTGAAATATCAATCACATAGGCATTTCCTACATTTAGTAATATTGACGGAAAATCAAATTTGGTCTAATAGGACCACTCTAAGAGACTAAGAGAAACTTTTGAAAATGGAGAGACCAAATTGAGAGACAATATATTTTAGCCATGATATGATGTTACTTGTTACCCTTTGTCAATTATTTTTTTTCTGTTTGCTGGCTCACTTGTTTCTTTGGGCTCTCTTTGTCACTTTTCAGTTGTTCTTTGAGGACAGTACCCGCAACATACAAGCTGGAAAACGTGTGGGGCTTCACACTGTGCTGGTTAGTCATTGGAAATTTTATGTTGTAAAAACTCACATCCTTCTAGAAAGTACGATGGTAGCTAACTACATTTTCTATAACACTCTTTTTTATTGGTCTAAATTTATAGAAAATCACAAATTTTATGAGTATCATGACTCATTTAATGAATCTCTCTTTATTTAGTGATAGAACTCGTAAACATTTGTGATTTTCAAATTTCAATCAATAATAAAAGAGTGTTAGCAAGAGTGTTAGTGGGAATGTGTGGAAGCAAGGACGGAGCCAAGGGGGGACCTACGGGTGTCACGGCCCCCCCAACAATTTTAATTTTTTTTTATATACATATATATTACTATATGGCACCCCCTATTTTTAATATAAACTCATATTTTTAATATAAACTCATATGTATATTATTATATGGCACCCCCTATATGGCACCCCCAGTATTGAAATCCTGGCTCCGTCCCTGTGTGGAAGTATTATTGGTTTCCTTTGAGAGAATCTAAACCCACCATGAACTAATTTGATTGCTACTACATACAGGTTGGTACATCCCAAAGATGTAAAGGTGCAGATTATGCCTTGGAAAGCATTCACAACCTTAGGGAGGCTGTGCCTGAACTATGGGAGGCTGATATAAAATCAGAAGTTGCATACCCTGGAAAGCTATCAGTGGAGACATCTGTCACAGCTTGAGATTATTATGTGCATGAAATTATGTCCCTTCAATATTGTTCATTTAATCAATTGAAAATCCAAGAAAAAAAAAAAAAAAAAAAAGAGAGAGAATCCCAAGGGAATTCCCCAACTTCAGATGTGGTAGCTGTAGTTGATGTAGATGCTTTGTAAGGTTGTAATAAATTAGTGTTATTAAAATAAATCCTCCTTTTTGGCCTTATTCTATTGAGAATCTATAACTAATTTGCTTCCTCATTCAGCACAATTCATGGAGATTTAGTTTTCCTTAGGTGATGATTCCATTAAACTATGATTATTGTTGGAAAGGGTCAAGCCAAATAAAACTTCATGCCCAATAAAATTCGACATTAAAATTTGACTAAAATTAAGATATCACAAAATAAAGTGAATGACACAAATTAAAATTGTGATCTTATAATTAAGTAAATTGAGTAAAAAGGAACCGTGTAATGTAAAACTTTGGAGAAAGTATTCCCCTCACATAAATATGTTCCCAATAAGCATTAGTTTTTCAAACCAATTCAAGTGTGAATTCTATATACATTTAACGTGAATTGTCACGCTTGCTTGTTGTGAATTGATCATAGCAATCATAATTGGAAGCTGAAATGGTCAATTACACGTTATTGTCATGCTGCTTATTTTATATAAAACTAACTTCTAAGTAAAGTAGGTTATTGGACGGAGATAAAGACATAAACATGTTTAAAGTGCGTAACATAATTCATAAAATAATGTTGAATGATATAGACACACGTACCCAAGTTGTTTCATAAATTAATATTTTATCTTACACCATAATTCCATGTCTCCACCATCAAGGATGATAATTAATTTAACGAAAAAGTGAAAGAATTGGCTGTGATTGCCAAATCAATCTGAGCTTAATTTTCTTTTACTCTTTAACTATTATAACTTTCATTTACATATTACATGTAAAAAATTTTTTATAGATTTATTGTTGAAAGTAGAAGTGCAGCTTCAATTTATATCTTCAATATTTTAACAATTAAAAAAATATAATTATTGTATCATGTTAGCATTTGCTTGTCGTGTTAACAAAATCTATTAGATTTTTTAATAAAAAGTTAATGTAAGGACTAAAATTATATAATTAGAATATTTAGATACCTAATTTGCTCAATTGAAACTTTATGGACCAAAATTGCATAACCTTCATGCTTAAGAAGCCAAAAGTACATTTAAACAAACAAAAAAAAAACTAAAATAAGTTTACATCAAACATTTTAAAATAAACATTTTGTAAGTGATTCGAACTTTATGATTTATTACAAGTAAAATTTGTATGAAGTCACAATTTACTTTCAAATTATAATCATAGTGTAATAAGCAATTTTCTGCGAAGAAATATATGAAATTAATAATAAAATAAATAGAAGCAAATAAAAGTATAAAATAGATTTTGTCAGAAAATAATTGGACCCAAGATAAACTCCTAACAATCCGAGTCCAGAAATAAATATATTTGGACCTCTCGAGCATTAAGCCGAAATAGAACTTGCCTCATGATATATATAACCCTTTTCTTTTATAATTACATTTTCTTCTCTTTTTTTGAAAAAAAATTATTAAAATATCTTTAATCATTTTTCTATTCTCTAATTTTTAAATTGTACATTACTAACTTTCAATTTAACACTTTTTTCTTCTTTTTCACACAGATTGTTCACTTTCTCTCCCATTTAGTTTTCACATATACTTCTTACCTTTTTCACTCACCTATTTCAGTAAGTAGTTTTAATTCTTTTAGTTGACACATTACTCTCTTCCTTCCTCCCCTCTTACAATTTTTACATGTTCCTGAGCTGTAAAACTGGTGTTTGATGGCGTTGTAGTTACATGTGATTTTCTCGATAATGTTGAAGGTAATGAGTTATATGCACATTTTTCTTCGAATACTTCCTATCCTTTCACACTTTGAGAAAACTTAACATTAAATTTAGTATTCTGAAAAATATTTTCCTGAATATTAATTTTAGTGTTTTGGAAAGTATTTTCCAAAATAGTGAAATTGGTATTTTAGAAAGTATTTTTTGAAATTGTATTTTTTACATACTTACGAAAAGTACTTTCTATAACACTAAATTTATCATTCTGGAAAGAAATTTTCGAAATTATGTAAGTCAACACATTTTCAGGAAAGTACGAAAAGTACTTTTCGAAAATATGTAAAAAAAAAAAAACACACACAATTATGAAAAATGCTTTCTGGAATACTAATTTTACTATTCTAGAAACCATTTTCCATAACACTAAAATTAATGTTGACTAAATTTAATGTTAAGTTTTCTAAAAGTGTGAAAAGGGACAAAGTTTTAAAAGAAAAAAAATGTACATCTGACACCATTGAGGAAGCTGAACATACTTATAACATTGTCATACACCAATTCTAACTTCTACATCCTGAGTATATGTGAAAACTGAAAGAGGAGAAAAAGAGGGTAAGTGTAAAAATTGAAAGGGGAGAGGGGAAGAAAATTAATGTGAAAACAAAAAAAAATTATAACTACTTATTGAAATTAAAATAGGTGGGAGTGAGAGGAAATTAAGAGAGTACATGTAAAAAATGAAAGAGAAAGGGAAAGAGGTACGTGAAAAAGAAAAAAAAAATGCTAAATTGAATGGTGGAGGTGTAAAATTCAAAAAATTAGGAAAAAAATTAAGAATATTTTAGATTTAAAAATAAATAAAATAAAAGAAGATGTACTTATGAAAATAAAGTACATATATCATGAGCCATACAATTTAGTTTCGAAGGTTTGATTTTCAAGGTATAGAATTCAAACCATCAACTATAAATTGAACATTTTTTCAGATTCTACCTAGTAAAAGCAAAAAAGACTTAACCAATTATGCCGGCCTCACAAGACAATGGTTGTTTGGTTTAATTTTTAAAAAATGAATAAAAAATTTGAGTTAAATCAAAATAAAGTTAAAAAACAATTGTTGTTGCAACAAAATTGTTGGGCGAGTATGAAATCGTTGAAAGAAATCCAAATAGTTGCAATTTATCTTAGTGAAATTCAACTCACTTAGTAAAAATGGAAACGAACCCATTTTCAAGACCTGAAGTTCGAATATCATTGAATGATTCTCAAATTGTTGAACAAAAAACAAAGAAAAAAATATTCACAAGAACTTACTAAACGAAAATATAGTTGTGAACAAAATACATAATTGATATTTGAAAGAGATTAACTATGACTTGAACTAAGATTAGTAAAGTCAAATAGTTTTAATTAATTTATTTAGTTGAATAGAATTTTTTTTTGTTTATATTTAAAATCGGGACAATATTTAAAAATCAAAATTACAATAAGGTGAGTAAATTCAAAATTTTGGTTGAATTAACATAGGAATCAAATTAAAATATTAAAAAATTAATTTACCCAATTGTCTTTATAGTCACGTTTGTTTTATCATTGGCCATTTTTGCACTCTCTTCTAAGTTCCCAACAACCAATGCTATAAATTCATCCTAGCCCCTCGTTATTAAATGATTTAATTTGTTTCTTTAAATTTTTTAAATGATATAATTAATAATTTTCGTCCAATTAAAAATTATAATGTTAACTTTTTGTACATAATGTGTCATTTTCACATGTATAAAAAATTAAAGTCGTTAATTTCAATTAAACAGAAATAAATATATTTTGTCATTATTATTGGGAAAAACCCAAGTCCCACATCGACTAGAGATTAGACAATTGAATAATATATAAGTGGAAAGCAACCCTTACCTTACAAGCCGGTTTTGTAGGGTTGAGTTAGGCTTAATCCACTATTCTAACATGGTATCAGAGCCATTTAGATCCACTTTAAAAATGGGCCACCCACCATTGATGCATGCCTCATAGGCATGAGGGGGTGTATTGGGAAAAACCCAAGTCCCGCCAATCCTAGATCATTAAAAAGGGTCACCCACCATTTATCCACGTACCAAGCCCAATAGTGCTGGACGTGAGGGGGTGTATTGGGAAAAACTCAAGTCCCACATCGACTAGAGATTAGGCAATTGAATAATATATAAGTGGAAAGCAACCCTTACCTTACAAGTCGGTTTTGTAGGGTTGAGTTAGGCTTAATCCACTATTCTAACAATTATAAGAAAAAATATACATTTGACTTGACACTTTTAACATTATTGAGGAAGCTGCATACACTTATAATGTTGTCACACACCAATTCTAATTTTTACATCCCGAGTACATGTGAAAACTGAAAGAGGAGAAAATGAGGGTAATAGTGTAAAAATTTAAAGGGGAGAGAATAAGGAAAGTTATGTGAAAACAAAAGAAATTAAAAATACTTAGTGAAATAATTGAGAGTGGGAGGAAGGTAAGAGAATGCATGTAAAAATTGAAAGAAAAAGTGAAAGAGATATGTGAAAATGAAAGAGAAAATGTTAAATTGAATGGTGGAGGTGTAAAATTCAAAAAATTGGAAAAAAAAAGAAGAGAATATTTTAGATTTTTTAAAAAAAGAAAAGAAAAGAAGATGTACTTATAAAAAATAAAATATATATATTACGAGCCACACAATTTAGTTTCGAAGGATTGACTTTCTAGGTATAGAATTCAAACCATCAACAACAAACTCAATATTTTTTCAAATTACGTATTCTTAATGTAAGGTGAATTCGATCCCAAATTCTAGTTAGTAGAAATAAAGAGACTTAATCAATTATATCTTCCTCAAAAGACGATGTTTGTTTGGTTTAATTTTAAAAAAAATGAATAAAAAAGTTGAGCGAAATTAAAATAATTGTTGTTGCAACAAAATTGTTAGGCAAGTATGAAATCGTTGAACGAAATCCAAATAGTTGCAATTTAACTTAGTGCTTAGTATTAATGACAACAAATCCATTTTTAAGACCTGAAATTCAAATATCATTGAACGATTCTCAAATTATTAAACGAAAAACAAAGCGAATTAAAAACTCACAAGAACTCATTAAATGAAAATGCAGGAGAATAAGACGCATAATTGATATTTAAGAAGGATTTATTATGATTTGACCTAAGATCACTAAAATCAAATGGTTTTAATTAATTTATTTAGTTGAATAGAATTACTTTTTTTTATATTCAAAATTGAGACAATATTTAAAAATCAAAATGACAATAAGGTGAGTAAATTCAAAATTTTGGTTGAATTAGCATAGGAATCAAATTAAAAAAATTGAAAAATTAAAAAATTAATTTACCCAATTGTCTTTATAGTCACGTTTGTTTTATCATTGGCCATTTTTGCACTCTCTTCTAAATTCTCAGCAACTAATGCTATAAATACATCCTAGCCCCTCGTTATAAAATGATTTAATTTGTTTCTTTAAATTTTTTAAATGATATAATTAATAACTTTCGCCTGATTAAAACTTATAATGTTAACTTTTTGTACACAATACGAGTCATTTTCACATGTATAAAAAATAAAAGTAGTTAATTTCAATTAAACAAAAATAAATATATTTTATCGTTAGAAGAAAAGATGTACATTTGACTTGATACTTTTAATACTTATGAGGAAGGTGCATACATTTATAACGCTGTCACACACCAGTTCTAACTTCTACATCCCGAGTACATGTAAAAATTGAAAGAGGAGAATATGAGGGTAATAGTGTGAAAACTGAAAGGAGAGAGAATAAGGAAAGTAATGTGAAAACAAAAGAAATTAAAAATACTTAGTGAAATAAGTTGGAGTAGGAGGAAGGTAAGAGAATGCATATAAAAATTGACAGAGAAAGGGAAGGAGGTATGTGAAAAAGAAAGAGAAAATGTTAAATTGAATGGTAGAGGTGTAAAATTCAAAAAATTAGAAAAAAAGAATATTTTAAATTTTTTTAAAAAAAGAAAAAGAAAAGAAGATGTACTTGTAAAAAA
The DNA here is from genome assembly GCF_000230855.2 of Cajanus cajan. Classification (NCBI taxonomy): domain Eukaryota; kingdom Viridiplantae; phylum Streptophyta; class Magnoliopsida; order Fabales; family Fabaceae; genus Cajanus; species Cajanus cajan. The sequence continues at coordinate 16,128,543 of NC_138519.1, forward strand.
ATAAAGTATATATATCACGAGCCATACAATTTAGTTTCAAAGGATTGATTTTCTAGGTATAGAATTCAAACCATCAATGACAAACTCAATATTTTTTCAAACTATGTATTCCTACCCTAAGGCGAATTTGACCCCAAACTCTAACTAGTAGAAGTAAAGAGACTTAATCAATTGTACCGCTCTCAAAAGACGATGCTTATTTGGTTTAATTTTAAAAAAATGAATAAATAAGTTGAGTGAAATTAAAATAATTGTTGTTGCCACAAAATTGTTGGACAAGTATGAAATCGTTGAACGAAATCCAAATAGTTACAATTTAGCTTAGTGAAATTCAACTCACTTAGTATTAACGACAACGAATCCATTTTTAAGACTTGAAATTCAAATATTATTGAACGATTTTCAAATTATTAAACGAAAAACAAAACGAATCAAAAACACAAGAACTCATTAAATGAAAATGCAGGAGAATAAGACACATAATTGATATTTAAGAAGGATTTATTATGATTTGATCTAAGATCAGGAAAATCAAATAGTTTTAATTAATTTATTTAATTGAATAGAATTACCTTTTTTTATATTCAAAATTGGGATAATATTTAAAAATCAAAATGACAATAAGGTGAGTAAATTCAAAATTTTGGTTGAATTAACATAGGAATCAAATTAAAAAAAATTAAAAAAATTAAAAAATTAAAAAATTAATTCACCCAATTATCTTTATAGTCACGTTTGTTTTATCATTGGCCATTTTTGCACTCTCTTCTAAGTTCCCAACAACCCATGCTATAAATTCATCCTAGCCCCTCGTTATTAAATGATTTATTTTGTTTCTTTAAATTTTTTAAAATGATATAATTAATAACCAATTAAAACTTATAATATTAACTTTTTGTACATAATACGTGTCATTTTCACATGTATAAAAAATTAAAGTCGTTAATTTCAATTAAACAGAAATAAATATATTATGTCGTTTAAAAAAATAAAAGATGAAGTAAAACCCTTTAATATTATGGAGCCAAATTAAATAAATTAAAAAAAATGAAGAATTAAAGAATAATTTGTCTAATTTTCTTCGTAGTCACGTTTTTTTCCTCTCATTTTTGCACTCCCTTCTATTCTAAGTTCCCACAACCAATGGTATAAATACACGTGGCAATTTCTCCTTCCTATTTAATGTTTCCTTACTCCAAACATCTAGAAGCTTCTCTTTTCCTTTCTTTTATATTCCTATTCTCGACTTTTTTTTTTAATATACTGTTTTTTTTATTTATTTATTTAAATAACACAGAGTGAAATATATTTACCTAAATATACCACTTGATTTTTTAAGTGAGAAATCGGTTACTGGGTAACCGATTTCTCAAAGGGATTTTTCCAAAATTTTGAAAAATCCCTTTGAGAAATCGGTTACCCAGTAACCGATTTCTCAAAGGCCCCTTTTTTTTTTTTTTTTTTTTTTTTTTTTTTTTCTTTCGTTTTCTGTTTTCTATTTTTTTTTTATTTTTAAGTTTTTTTTTCAGATTTATAATTTCTTTTTTAGTTTTTCAGTTTAAAATATATAGATATTAAAAAAAATTATAATGAAATTTTAAATAATTAATTTAGTTATTATTTTAAATTTAGATTATAAAAATGTATTTAAAATTAAATTTAAAGAATAAAATTAAATAAAATTAATTTTAAATAGAATAATTTAGTTAAATTTATAAATTATTTTAATAATTATTTTATTATTTATTCTTATTCTAAAAACTTAACTAAATTATTTTATTTACAATTAATACAAAATTTTAAAATAAGAACACATAAATCATACACTCCACGATTAAAGGGCAAACTTTTAATACGAAACAAACTCATATTGGCAAAAGAATTTTTAAAAAAAAATGAAGAAAAAGAAAGAGGGTAAATAATAATAAATAGAAAAAATATACAGTAAGAATAAGAAGAAGACTACAATAGTAAGAGTTGTAAAACACAGACCACATAATGATTACATGAGTAAAATCAGAAGACAACATGAAAAATAAAAAATCTGAAAAGAAGACAAAAGAATGGAGAAGAAGCCATGGAAAGCCATGAAAACAAAAAATTCATACCTCATAAGCCTTCAAGTGTGAAAAGTTGAAGGTATTACCGAGAGAGTGACAAGAAACGGAAAAGGTGTGAAGAATAAAAAACAAAATGAAAAACCATGCAACAGTTATGGGAGTGAAAGAAAAAAAAAACCAATCATACCCTCGAGAGAATATGTTTCACTTTGGGTCATTTAAATAAATAAAAAAAAAAAACAGTATATTAAAAAAAAAAACTCCCTATTCTCCTTGTTTTTCTCAATTTGAACATATCCACAGTCCCAATTGCACTGTATCATTATATATCTATGGCAGATTCTTCCCCGAAAACCGTGCTTGTAACCGGAGCTGGTGGTCGCACAGGTGCTCTCTTTCTTCCCGTTGCTTTCATGCCATTTTATTTTGTTCTTAATTCACACAAATGTCATTGATTTGCTTACATTACAGAAATTTGTAATTTCGATTATTGTGAATTATTTTGGAGATGGTTAATAGAGGAACAATTTTCGTGTATTTGCCATCAAGACCACTCCCTTTTAGATTTAAGAGAAATCAAAATTGTTTGAATTGTCTTCCTAGGACCAAGGCCCTTTTGATCAGCAAGAGTCCTGTTCAATCCATTTTGCTGCAGTGAAATCGACCACTTTACACGCTTCAGTTGATAGTTGATACCCTTGAGTTGATAAGGCTTCAATTTTCCACCTGTCAGTCGAGGCATGAACTCTGAATTGTGGCGAAGATGTTGTGTTGCTTTGGAAATAAATAATTTCGAAGGAGTGAATTCTGATTTGAATAGTTTTATTAAAATAAATAAATAAATCGAAAGGGGGTGGAATTAGAAGGTGAATTGAAAATTAAGAATGTGTTTAGTGTTTTCTTTTGGTGTTTGGGATTGGCACTGTTGGACTTTTGGTCTGGGGGAAAGGGGAACTTGACGGTGATGCAGGATAAGTTATTTGGTAGTCACCAAGTATCTATGACCCAATTAATCACTATATAACACTTGATTACATAATACATAGAGAATTGTTAAGGATCATGTGATTCAAAACCACACAATTATTTCTCGTGATGCAAGCTGAATGGGAAGAATAGGAACAGTTTGGTTGATTTTGAGGGTGTGTTGTGTTGTGTAAGGTGTGGCTTGGCTAATCCAGGTTTTACCCCTCCCTTTTTTTTTCCTTTTTTTTTTTTGTTTTTGCTTCACTTTATGGTTTCTTGAGAAAATGGTGGAATGGAAAAGTGGAAGACATTACACTTACCATGGGTGAACAAGAGAATGTGGAGGTACAATACAAGAGGGCAATTTTCAACAGCAAAGAATGACTGGTGATAAAAAAGAAAAGTTCATTCACAGTACAATACTACGGAGGCCGAAATGCTGACAAGATGGAAAAAGATCGGTAGACACTTCAATGTTAATTGACACCTAGAGAGAGAAGACACAGAAGTATAAATATGTTGTAATAAAAAGAGAGAGGTTGAGAAATAGATGTTAAATAGGTGTTTGTAAGTAGGTTTCATATATAATTGCTGTGACAAGATCTAAAGAAATTGAGGAGACTGAAGCTTATGGACATGAATGAGGACTGTAAGAAGGAGCAGAAAGAGCTCATGCCTTTGCTGGCAAGTGGAAAATTGAAGCCTTGTCAACTTAAGGGTGTAGAGTGGTTGATTTCATTGTGGCAAGATGGATACCAAGAAATTTGGGACTTTATTGCTTTTAGTGTATTGGATATGGTTTTGAGAAGAGTGAATTTAACTTTTCATGTTTGTTGAGAAATAATGAAAATTTTTAAGTGTACTGCTGAAGTGATTGGTATTTGTTTAAACAAAGGTTGACTGAACCAACCGTACAAAAAAATATGAAAAATTAAAAATTCATGGGGAAAAGAAGTGATTAGATTTTAACGGACACTATTAGTAAAATCACAATATCTTAAAAAATGATCAAAACTATAAAAAATGAGAGGGGATCAAATACTCCAAAAGTAACTTTAAAAAAGTTGTTTAATTCTATCCTTCATTTTCTTTTAATCTAATGGTTCTAATAAGTAACTTTTCCTTGACTGTTAGATTAAAAGGAAATAAAGGGTGAAGATAAGAAATAATTCTTTAAGAGTTACACTTAGAGTAACTTGATCCTTGTAAAGAAAGATTAATAATAATTTTTTGGGGGGTAGACAACACTACCTTATCTTTTTTGATCTTAAAGCTGAAGCCAAGGCTAGTCGTTAATGACTGCAGTTTTTAACCTCTTTTCGTATTCATATATAGTTTTTGATAAAGTGAGGTACAATTTTTTTTTTCTCTAATCGACGATTCTCAATGTGATTCTTTGGCTAATTCAGGACAAATTGTGTATAAAAAATTAAAAGAGAGGTCAAACCTGTATGTTACCAGAGGCCTTGTTAGAACACAAGAAAGCAAACAGAAAATTGGTGGTGCAGATGATGTTTTTGTTGGGGATATCAGAGATGCAGGAAGTATTACACCTGCATTACAAGGTACAGATGCTCTCATTATTCTCACAAGTGCAGTACCACAAATGAAGCCTGGATTTGATCCAACCAAAGGTGGAAGGCCAGAGTTCTATTATGCTGATGGTGCATATCCTGAACAGGTGCTATTACATATTCCCTATGCATGGTCGGTTCATTTATATATGTATACACACATTCCTTAATTAACACTATAGCTTCATATTTTAGGTTGACTGGATTGGGCAGAAAAATCAAATAGATGCTGGTAAGAATCTGTCTTCATTCCATTTATTGTGTAAATTTGTCCATACCTGTGATATTAAAATTGGATTATCCCTGTGAATATAGCCAAGGATGCAGGAGTTAAGCATATTGTGTTGGTTGGGTCTATGGGTGGAACAAACCCTAATCATCCTTTGAACAGCTTGGGAAATGGGAATATATTGGTTAGTCATATTCTTTCCTATACTTTATACTGGATTCTTTCATAACATTATGGCCTAGTTTTTTCTTTCTTTTTCTTTTTTATTTTTTCTTTTTCTTTTTTTTTATTATTATTTTTTAATTTAAACAGGGATTAAGTTTCATTTCAAAGAAGAATGCTAGTTTAGCCATTTTCTCTTCTTCCCTATCGTTATATTTTCCTCCTTTGATAGACTGCTTATAGTTACATATTGATCTCAGATTTGGAAGAGGAAGGCTGAACAATATCTGGCTGATTCTGGTGTTCCATACACGATCATAAGGTACACATATTTCTATCCATTTTAAGACATATAGTTGTTCTAGGTCTCTCGGGTTTGTTCCTTTTTGTTTTATGTTGTTGTAATGGAAAAAGTACATCACCCTTTAGACTGATTGGCCATTTCCTTGAAATTGTATTTTAAATTGAAAAACTCCGTACCTAGTACCTAGACTTGTAACCTTAGCAACTTCAGGAAACTCTCTTGAATCAACTCGAGTACTCGACAATATTTTGATATCTTGTTTGGTCGAGTTGAAAACTTTTAGAACTCCTGATGTTATTCTCAGGGGCAGACGCTATTATCTTATCTTGTAATCTCGAGTGAATGTTGATATTTGATGCTTGGCTTGTATATGAAAGATTTTAAATATCTTGAGCATCTCCAGTGAAGGTGCTTAAGTTGGTTTATTAAATTAAGTAATTTGGAAAAACCATTGGAACAAATGGATTCTTAGTGTTCTTATAGAAGTTGATTATATAACTAAAAGCAACTATCACAAGGTGTCAAGGTTGCTTAACCATTCAAAAGTATTTGTTAAGTTGAAATGAGTTATTGTATGAGTAGAGAAACAGAATGAGACCTACTAGAAGTAAGTTAAGAACTTCAGTTGTGTTTTACCATTGGAGTAAAATTAGTGAGTATTCTTAAATCCTTTGTGGCAATAAAGGACTCACTTAGAAAGAGTTAAAAACCCAAATTGAGTTCTTGCATTAGAGATGTTCTTAAGGAACAACTGATAATATACATACATCACTCCATCTGATGCTTAATAATTTAAATACTCTCTCATCTGTTTTCATATCTACTACATATAGTGGCGCGGGTGTCTTGGACGTTCTTTATTATAATTATTTTGCATATATTTTGAGCAAGCTTGTTTCAATATACTTGTTGCCAATGAAAATTAAAATTCTTGGTGAATAGCATGCTTGTGGATGTGTTTAGTTTGTTTGCATCTGTACAACATTTCCTCACCATTTGTGCTGAATCAGGCCTGGTGGCTTGCTAGATAAAGAAGGAGGCCTAAGGGAACTCATTGTGGGAAAGGATGACGAGCTTCTTCAGACTGAAACCAAAGCCATACCTAGAGCTGATGTTGCTGAAGTCTGCGTTCAGGTATATCTTTTTAGAACTTTATTTTGGCCACAAGTAAAAATAATCAGCTTCTCCATGTGCTATAAAAGTTCCTCAAATTTTCTGTTCTTGTTAAGGTTTTTGAGTAAACTATTATTTTGGTCCTTCACTTTGCTAGACGTTGTCAAAATAGTCGTCCTAACATTAATAAAAGATAGCAAATACATCTCCTACATACATTCATTAGTCTTTAATTTTAATAACTTTCGTGATTTTAGTTTCCGACATAAACTTACTGATTTATAGTCTCTAACTTTTATAATTTATTATCATTTAGATCATGACAGAGATCAAAATGACTAACAAAATAAAAGTGGGAGATTTGTAGTATAATTTTATGTCAAAGATTAATTTGATACCCTACAAAGTGAGGGAGTAAATTGATAGTTTACTCAAATGTTTTTATGAGATTTGGAAGCGGGATATCAATTCTTGGTTTGAATGGTTTGACAGGCACTAAACTTTGAGGAGGTTAAATTCAAGGCTTTTGACTTGGCATCAAAACCTGAGGGAGAAGGTACACCAACGAAGAACTTCAAGGCATTGTTTTCCCAGATCACGGCTCGTTTTTAATACTGAATGCTGTGGTCATGGTCTATAAATACTTATTGAATAAGGGTGGGATACCCGGGAATCATTAGTGCTATTTCAGCAAATTACTGTCTTGGAAATCATGTTAAAGATTGTATAAACACTAGAACAAACTATAGAGCTCAATAATACATAGAGAGAAAAAAGTCTGTTTTTAATTTATAATTTCTTTATATGTTTTTATTTAAGATGTATTTAATTGCCAATTTGCCATAATACAGTAAAGCTATTGCAAGTATGCGTTACTCCCTAGTTACTCTTCCTTCCAATAGCTCAGTTTACATTTTAAAATGTTGGTCAAAATAAATATTTTTTTGGCTGATCTATCAATGTCATCAGGCCATTTCTAATCCAACATTTTACTTTAATTATTATTTTTATTTTATTGCACAAGTTAAGTATATTTTACTACTACACATTTTTTTTACTTATTTATCATTTAAATACTATTTTTTTAACCTAATGATTTTAAAAATTTTGCTAAATGGGTCTTACTAGTGACTTTAAACTACTTTATTTTATTGTTATATAATTTTTTTAATATATATTTTAATTTTTATGTACCTTCTTAGTTCTACACAGAGACAAGTACCAATGCTTAAATGAGCACTGCACTCTCATAAGATCTGCTTCCAATGGTTGAGTCTATTCAAGATGCTATGCATAATATGAACCGCTTTGAGCATCACTTATGGAAATGCTCTTATCGTGTTCATAAATACAAATCCAACAATGATTATCTTTTTAGGCTAAAAATCTATTTTGGTCCTTTATAATCTTTTGGGATTCATCCCAAGTTCCACATCTGTAAAATAAAGGAACATTGGCTAGTTTATAAGGGTGTCCACCATTTCATATAGTATGAGGCATTTTGGGAAGGAGCCCAAAAACAAAACCGTGCGGGCCTAGCCCAAAGCGGACAATATCATACTATGGTGGAGAAACAGGCCCGTTCTTCTTTCAGAACGACCCGTTCTGTTTTTAGAACGGCCCGTTCTGGATTCAGAACGGCCCATTCCAAAACTGTGAATAAAATATTCTATACTTAATTGTGTTTTTGATATTATAATTATGCAATTTTGATCTCTAAGGTTTTAATTGAGTAATTTCAGTCCTTAAAAGATTATAGTTGTGTAATTTTAGTCTCACAATTTTTAATTGAACAATTTTAATCTCTCAAATATCATAATTGTGCAATTTTAGTCTTTCTCATTAAAAATTTAATAATTTAATAATTTTAAAATTTTAATATATATATATATAATGTTTTAAAACTATATAATTGTTTGTTTATTTAAATTAACGTATATAATTTTTTTTAATGTATCAAATGATATATATTTATTATTACTAAATAAATAAAATTTATATATTATTAGTATTTTAATATTACTGATAAATTAATATCAATAATATTTTTACTATATTTATAAATAAACTAATAATTTGATAAATATAACTTAATATATATTATTATACTTTTACAAAAATATAAATATATAAGATCATATATATATTTCTAATTAATATACTTATATTTTTGTAAAAGTATATTAATATATAACAAGTTATATTTATCAAATTATTAGTTTATTTATAAATATATTAATAATATTATTGATATAATATCAAAAATTATAATATACGTTAATTTGAATAGATAAATAATTATTTAATTTTAAAACATTATATATATATATATATATTAAAATTATTAATTTTTAATGGGAGAAACAAAAATCATACTATTATGATATTCGAGGGACTAAAATTGTTCAATTAAAAATTGAAGGACCAAAATCGCCAATTGTAATTCTTTAAGGACTAAAATTATGCAATTAAAATCTTGGAGATCACAAAACTGCACAATTGTAATACTTGAGAGATAAAAAAGCAATTAAACCAATATTCTTGATTAATTTTATTAAAAAATATAATAATTTTGAAAAATATTTTTTTATGGTAAAAATTTCAAAATTACTTTTATAAAATATAATTATCTTATAAATAGAGTAATAATTTTTTCTTTTTCTTTTTTTGTTTGAAAAAATATTTAAATATCACTTTATAATTTTTTGCAACTTATTTAAGATTAAAAGAATAAAATGATAAAAATTAATAAGATAAACATAATAAAATAAAATATAAAAAAATATTAATATATTTATTTTATTAGATATAATAACATAATTAAAATATAATTAATAATATATATTTTATAAAATTATTAATATTTTATATATATAAAAAATAAAATAAAACCGGAACGACCCGTTCTGAAACCGGAACAGGCCGTTCTGGTTGCATTTTCGGTGTGTTAATTTTGCACCAGGAACGGGCCGTTCCGGATGCAAAATTAACACACCAAAAGTGCACTCAGAACGGCTCGTTCCGGTTTCAGAACGGGCCGTTCTAGATCCAGGTGTTTTCAAAAAAATTCTCATCCACGTGGCATCCACGTATGCATCTACGTGACGTCCACGTGGCCAAAAATTAACACCGTTAAAACAATTTGGACGGAAAGTCCCATATTAAAATCAATTAATTAATTTGAGACTAAATTAAAACTAATTAATTAGTTTGGGATCAAATTGAGATTAAAAATTAATAAGAGACTAAATTGAAAGAAAAAAATTATAAAAAACTAAAATAGGTTTTTAGCCATCTTTTTAATAGCAGGAAGAATAACTTCTTCCCAACAATTCAATCTACTTTAGTGATAAAATGATATTTTTTAATTGAGATTACATATTGAAGGCGGAGATCAAATTTATAAATACTACAGTACCCCTTTCGTTTTTAGCATAGTCGGTGAAAAAACATGGTATTGATAGAAAAAAGGAAAATGCAAAGGACAAAGAAAAGTGAGTTAGGAAAAAGATATGGGGAACATTGCGACACGTTCCAGGTGGTTGGAGACATTATCCGGTAATACTATTTTTTTTTATCTATTAAAAAGATCACAACATAATTCTTGTTTTTAAATCTTATAAATTCTAATTTTTATCATACGATTCTGTTAAAATTCAAATCACACAAATAATTTTTTTTTAAAAAGAATCTTATAAATTACTATTAAATATTTTTTTTAAATCCAAAAATATTTTCTTATAAAAACAAAAACAATAGTTTTAAAAATCTCAATAATTTATTGTCCTCGTATTACTATTGTTATTATGAAAGATTTTGGTACTTCAAATTATGTGAATAAATAAATTTTAAAAATAAACTCTAAATAACATAAATTTTAGATTAAAAATTTATATAAATAAATTAATAAAAAGATTAATTCAAAAAAATATCAAAATGTTAATTTTTATAACAAATTTTGTTTATATATAACAGAATTAAAAAATTATAATAGTACTATAAAAACATTAAAATAGAAAAATAATAAATAATATAACTGAAAAACTAATTTATATTATAAATTCAAAAAATTAGAAAAAAAATTAAAACATATTAACAAAATATTAATATTACACTATTTAATTATAATACATAATAAAAATTTAAAAATATAAAAAAAATATAAAAATATAGAAGTTTTATAAAAATAAATTATTAAAAATATTAAATAAAAATAAAAATAAAAACAAAAACAAATAATTACAATAAAATAAAAAATAAAAAAATTAGACGACCGTACCGGTAGTGGGTAACGTAGAATTTTCCTAACAATTTTATAGTGACTGAACGTTGCGCGCAGGAGGCAAGGCCAACATAGCAGTGGCGGTCATGGCCACTCTTTTTCTACCTCTCAACCCCTATTCTCCCACCCCAATTCGAAACCCTAATCTCTCTTCTCTTCCTTTCCAAACCCTAAGACATCATCGCACCCCATTCCTTCGTGCATTTAACGAAGATTCCAATCCTGAAACCGTCCAAGGTACCCTCTCTCTCTCTCTCTGTATGCTAAGCTAATTCACTTGCCACCGAATTTACTTTTGACTGTTGAAATCTTTCTCAGATGGCGAGGTGAACAATTTGGGAGTCAAAGCTGCACTGTCCATGTTGAGATTCTACAAGAGTAACTTTTTTTTTCTTTTTTCTTTCGTAATTTCTATTAAAATTTTTGCAGTAAGTAACGGAAATGACCATGAACTTAAGGTAGGGACCTATTTACGATTCCAAATGGTCATTCTCGTTACAGGAGTTGTTATTGGTCCCATATTCACTGATATTTTATTTTGAGTAAATTGTGTTTTAGGTGCTCAGTATTATGTTCAAATTGGTATTAGTCCCAGTTGTATTGGTTTGGTTCCAATACTTCAAAAACTATGATTTTGATTATCGTATATTTGATATTTGGTAATATCACTTTTTAGGGATCTTAAGATCCTGTTGATTCGCGAAATTTTTTGGTGGAGAGGGTGGTGTTTAGTCTAAGACAGGGAGAGCCTCTGTGCTCAAAGAGAACTTACAAAGGAACCTAGATACTAGAATGAGGAACGAAATTCACCAATGATAAAGAAGCACAAAGATACGATTTTCAAAATCATCATTTTTGAATTATAGGGACTAAAGTTAATTTTATCTGAAAATTAAGAGACCTAAATCACATTTTTCTCTCTTGCAAATTTCATATGACTTTTCATTTTTTGTTGATGTACTGTTTGCTTGGTTTAGTTTTTTTCTTTTTCTTTTTTTTGGTAATTAAATGTTTACATTAAGATAAGACTCGACCTCATGCAAGGTCAGAGTCACCTACCAATTTTTTTTGAGAATTTTTAGTGGAATTACAAATTGTCTATTCCATCTTCAGCACAAATTTGTAGGTAAGGGTATAAAGTATAAGGGAAGCTAGATTTGATCCTAAGTCCTAGCTAGTAAGAGCCAAGGATATAAACGTACATATTGATTGGTGAGCGAAGGATATTAACATGCATAGTGATTGGTGATTCTGAATTTGGGGGGCATTTGGAATCTTGAAAGAGCTTATTTAAGCTTATAAAAGTGGCTTATAATTTTTCTACAAACATTTTCAACTTATCAAGTTTCACATAGAAGCTTTTATCAAAATAAGACTTTTTTATAATTTTTTTTATTAAATTTCAAATTTAAGCTCAAGGATAAATCTTATTTGATAAAAGATTATTGAATAAAGACTTATTAACCTGTTTTCTGAAACATGCCATTGTTCATATGTGCAGGGGAAATTTCACCAATTTTGCCAAAGAGTTGTCGATACATTCCAACATGCAGTGAGTATTCCATGCAGGCTTATAAGAAATATGGAGTGATGAAGGGTACAGTTTTGACTGCATGGCGTTTGTGTCGTTGCAATCCCCTTGGTATTGTATTATCAATAAATTTGATTCCTTATGGTTTTTCTTCTGAACTTGAGCTACATTTTTTGTTTTAAATGTGTTACAATTTAATTCCTTATGTGTTTAGGTGGGCATGGTTATGATCCACCTAGATGGTTTGGTGAGGTTAGTCCACTGGAAGATGCTGATGACGACTGATTAATATTGATGGCTGATTTTAAGGTGGTCATCGCTACTGACTGAACATTTTGATGTTCATAGATGTGCTAATGTTGTGAGTTTGTTGTGATTTGCATCTGCCTTTTCTGCACGACTTTGTACTAATGCAAAATAAGTTCTGTTCTTACCGCATCAGAGAAATTGCATTAAGTAAGAAGAATGATATACCGGGTCCAAATAGTGCTGATGATAATCACATTGAACTTCTTTGTACAGCCAAAGAGAAAACAGTGCTGAAACAAAGAGAGATCTGGTTAGTGATTCACTGAATATTCAGTCCAACATGGGGATAGTCAGTCATCTGCATAAGGAATATATGTTGTTATGTGTTGTGACAATTTTAATGAGACAAATGGTTTTAATTTCTTGTTTTATATTTGCGGAATGCTAGTGACATATTAATTGACATTTTCTTTTTAACGTGGTATCTATTATTGGGTGAAATCTCGTAGTGGTTCCCACTAAAATCTTGGGTTCTCTATCTACAAGTGGTGGTGTCAACATAGAACTTCACCTAACAATACTACTCTGTACAAAGAAAGGATTCAATTAGGAGTGATACTTTTTTTTGGTTTAATTATAAAACATTATCATATTGCAATCTTCAATATGTTTACCTAACAAAACCCTTCTGTTTAGGAAAAATAAAAATAAAATAATCATGTATAACTGATCGGTGAAAGTATTATTTTCTGGTCTGTATGCTTTATATAATACGAACTGCATTATAACTCCTTTTAACCGGCCTATAAGCTAGTTTGACTAAAATAAGTTTATTCAGTATGAAAGCTTATTTTAAGAGCTTATAACTTATTTCTATAAGTAAATTGAAATTGGAGTAGTTTAAAACATACAAGTTTCTAGTTTTTTATTTTTTATTTTATTTTATTTTTTATCCAAATCTGTTTTTACTCTTTAATTTGGAGCCACTTTGATTACATCTTATTCTCTTGCTCTCATTATTTCAAATAAATAAATTTGTTATTTCATAATAAATAATAATCGTTTTGTTTATCAATTAATCTTATTAAATGTTTTCAATTCAATAAATTAAGTTATAAACTTTCCAGTAAATCTTATGAAATACTTTCAATTAAATCAGTTAATTTATAAGCTTTCCAGCTCTTAACTTATAGCTCTTTACCAAACACATGATCAAATATTACATAATACATTCACATATTGTTGTCTGACTATCGTTTTTACTCATTGCTATTGCTCAGTAAGTATTCCATGGTCGGGATCTTATAGATATGCTCACTGTTGTGAGATTGTCTTTCCTTTCTTGCCTGTTTTTCAGTTAACTTCTATGCTAAATTACTGGTGGCTTTCAAGAAAGAGATTGTTATATGATAACATTCTGGGAAAAAAAGATGACCTTCCTCAGGCTGAATTCAGGAAACATAAGTAGTGCTAATGTTGCGGAAGTCTGCATTCAGGTATTGTCATATACTAATTACTTGTATAAAATTTTGCTACTAGATACCAGATTATTTAAAATGTTGCTAAATGAGAACAATAATTAGTTATAGACATTCTTTATTATACAATTAAGGCCAAACCAGATAATTTATTTCATATAGTAATTTATTGCAAAATGAACACATTATTAACTTTTATTTTTTGTCAAGAACTAAGCATTGACATCAAGTTCAGTAACTATCACATCCATCTAAAGATGGGAAGCCCCCATTGGCTTGTCCTTTATTTAAATTTATTATCGATAAGTCAATAATTAAAGGGGGCATTCTTGCAGTCTCAGGCTATCACTGGTGTCTCCACTGCAAGCTTCTCAGTCCCCGGGATTGCAACTTGTGGTTTTATGTTAGTCTCCCACAGTTCAGGCACTACCTCCTTAAGATTGTGAATGCTTTCCACTGCATAATCAGCACCTTTAACTCTGTGGGATGTACCAACCTGGATGTAGTACCAATCAATGTGTATAGAGCCTCAAATTAGTTCTTGTGCATTCAGACTCTTATAAAGGAATCATTGCTTAAAGTAAGGGTATGATTGATATATATATATATATATATATATATATATATATATATATATATATATATATATTTTTTTTTTTTCAGAAGTACTTATAGGAGAAAATATGAAAGAAAAAAGAAAGTAGCTTCTCTAAAAGGTAAAGCTTATGCATACATTAAAAAAATGTTTTTTTTTGAAAAAAATTAACGAGAGTTTCTGCAAACTAATTTTACTATTTTAGCATATAGATAAACTATTTTTTTTTCTATTTTCTTCTATATGTAATTCTGAAAAAGTTTGTCCAACTAGTCCTAAGTCAGTTTCTACCACAAAACAAAATTTCCAACAATTGCATACCAGCACAGTGTGAAGACCCACTCGTTTCCCAGCTTGTATGTTGCGGACACTATCGTCAAAGAACAACTGAAAGTGACCAAAAAAAATCCATAAGATGTAAGCAAAGAGGTAAAACTAAGAAAGGTGAAGTTATATTAGTTCCTAGAATTAAGAAAATATTAAATAAGTCTTTCAAAGTGTAAATTGACAATCATATTAATTCAAAATTAAAAAAATTTATGTGATTAAAGTGATAATGCTAATATATATAACAAGATCAAAATGAATAAATGATAATAAATACTTGAGTTTAGAGACTTATTTGACATGTTAGGAACTTATCATGTTTTTAGTTTCAAGGACTAATGTATAATACTTGCCACTTTTAGAGACTAAAATGAGTATTTAATTTTGATTTTTAATCTTCAATTATTATTCTATTTTTTTTTTTAATTTTAGTTCTCTTATTTTACTTTTTTAAGTGTCCATATCATTATTCATAAATAATGTGACGTACATGTAAACATGTCACGTCAATAACTAGCGTATAATAACATGTAACACGATATTTATATACATTTCATTTCATTATTGGAAGCATTTTCTAAATTTAAAGAATTAAAGTCAAAATTGGTTATATTGATAAGGACTGAAACATACCAAAGTAGAAACAAATATGTCAAATTAACGAAATTAGATGATAAAGTCAAAAGGGTCATTTTCTTACGGTTCTTTGTGGGTTAAGGTTGGCTAACTTGAGGGTAAGTTCAATGGCATGTTCTGATGGTTTACAGATAATTGGTGTCTTTGGAAGGACTGTAGTGGGATCAGGTTGAGCAAAATGCTGTATGATGTCAAAGATTTCAGAGCTTTTTACACCATTTTCAGGTGTTACATTTGGATTTGTGGTCTTTGAACCCACAAACTCCACGTCATCTTCATCATCAGAAACAGTGCTCTTGTGGACAGGATTAAGGGTCTCAAAGCATGTGATTCCTTCAAAGCAGTCTTCCAACCCAAGCCTTTTGAGTGCCTTAATCGCATGGACTTTGTCTCCGTTGGTGAAGATCTATTCACAAAACAAAATCAAGTGTTGGATGGAATTACAAATAATTAGAAAAGGAAGAAAAGAGAATATGCTAATGAGGGTGTCATTTGAAATTAATACTATATGCTAATCATCATTAAATAACATACAGATAAATCATAAAATATGTGGTTAAGTTTTAATTCATATAGTTTTTTTTTTTTTTACTTGTAATCCTTATGTTTTAAGGAAAACACATTTTTAGTCCTTGCTGGGCTTTTGATAAATGTGGGGACAAGAGTCAATAATTTGTTTTAAAAGACTAAAATAAAAATATGTTATATTTTCAGAGATCAAAAATAATTTTAACCTAAGATGATTTTTAAATATTTTAATATTTTGACTGGAATATGGTCAATTACTTAAAAGGACTGGTGTGGATGTTGCATGACCAAGGATAATAATATTTAAAATATTTTCTGAAGTTATGTGTATATAATTGTTAATAGTAATAGTATGTTAAGACACTTTCTTGATATTTGTATAAGAACAAAATAGTTTAGATTATGCACTATTCCACCTCTTCCATTTTGATTATATATAACTTACAAGCTTCCTATAAGGCAGGCTAAGAAGCAGATTTCTTAGAACTGGGTCTGGCTTCAAGTTCTCATAAGGTAATTTCCCATGAATAAAACTGTCCACAGAATTTCAAGAGTCAATACCATCATTTCCAAAAAAAAATGAAAACACAAGGATTGGGGGCAAAACAATCACTCATATGCCATTTGAAATTGACGGAACAAAAGAAAGAAGAAAAAGAACCTGTGATATTCTTCATAGTCAAAGTCGTATCCAATTGCCTGAATAGAAAATGAAAGATGAGACAATGAATAAATTATTAGTATTTTCATAATGAATTAAATATATTTTTATGTATTAAAATCTTGTCAATTTTCACTTCTAACTTTAAACTCATCTAGCTTGAAACTTTTCTGTGTTAGTATCTTTAGCTTTGGTTTCAAGATTCTTTTTTTCATGAATGAACATTTTAAGCATTAAATAGAACTAAATGAATTTTGTTTAGAATTTAAAAATAAAATTTGACAAAAGTTTAAAAACTAAAAATATATTTATTCCTTTCAGATTCAGAATTTAAGGATTAAAACTTATTTAACAGGAAATGATAAGGAAAACAAAGAAAATCATACCCTCAGACCAGCCATAGTAGTTCCATAGTTATTGTAAACAAGGTTGGCCAATTCTTCTGTTTTACTTGGTTCTATGCCAAGCTTTTCAACCATGTAGTCTAAGATCAATGGTACCACTCATGTCAAGACTAAATGAAGAAGAAAGTGTAAAGAAATTAATGAGAATACTATTGCACAAATGTGGCACAGTCCCTTACCTTGAATATTTAGGACAATTTCATTTGTAAGACCAGAATTGAGGGGATACAAAGTATCATCTAAATCTGCAAAATAAATTTCTGTTGTAGCAGTATGCTCAAACATAAAATTTGAAGGTTTAATTTCTCTGGTATTTATAATTTCATTGATTTTACTTTTTAATTTTTATAATTAAAAATAGTCCAGGTCAGTTCTTACACCATTTATTATTATTATTTTAATCTGTAATTTCATATACTTTATCTTTTAGTTTTTATAAGAACAAATAATAAAAACTAAAAGGAAAAAAAATGATATGTAAAAGATTAAAATGAACTGTTTTTAACTATAAAAATTAAAAGAAAAAATTTATAAAATGTAAGGACAAAAAGTAATTAAACCATATTTGAATTTGGTACTAAAAAAGGTTCAGATTGAAAGGCTTACCAAATAGGAGGCAATCATATTTTGGTCTCGGAGCCTGTTGTGTGATGCCATTCTCATTCTCCATTTCCATCAGAAAACCAAAAGCCTTATACATAGAAACAGAAAACTAAGTGAATAAGTTTCATGGAAAATGGAACTCACCAAAAATTTATATGAGATTTCCTTTTGATTCTCAATCTAAAGTTGAAATAAATATAAAAATAAAAAAATAACACTTTTCTGCAAGCATGTTTTTGAGCCTAATGACAACAAAATAATAAACACAAGGGGAAATAGTTATGGTGTTTAATTAGTCTAAAGTTCAAACATTTGATCCATGCGAGTGAATTTTGAGAATTTCAAATAACACTCATTGTATTCATGTACTGATTGTTGTAGAAAATTGCTGAGAACACGATAAGACAGAACTTTGTGATCTATGATAATGGAGTCATGGATGACTAATTAAAATCAAAGCAAAAGCATCAAGGTCTGAAAAGTAAAACAAAAAACCGAAAATGTGCTCTGAATGAAAGTAAAACACACTTTGATTATGTAAATCAAACTCCAACCAAAGCATGCAAGACCTCAAATACTCCCTTCTCACTATTCACTCTGCATTTTCTTTTCAAGCCTTGCTAGAAGTATTTATATATGTGAAATTGATGGTGATAATGTAAATAGCCATAAATTAAGTTCATGAAGAAGTGGGGTAAGGCTCAACCTCATGGACCATGGCTCATGCATGCTTCCACAAAGTAACATGCATTGGTTGCAAAGAAAGCCATGAAGACACGTAGTCTATTGTCTTCACTTTACACTTCAAGATATGCCACCTCCCATTTTCATGCATTGTTTTTGGCCATTTCCTTTAAAGTCTCAATGAAGCCTCCCAATCTCAACGTCTAATAACAATGTATGATTAAGTGACCTAAACTCCTTGATTAGAAGTATCTTGAATTTGATTCTTATTATGGTTGTTGAATGAAAGGAAAAACTTATATATTTAGTCATAATTTTTATTTACATAAGAGTAAGTCCATTTCTACTAAAACTAACGACTTGTTATAGTTTTTTTCTCATCTAACTTACTTTCTTTAAATTGAAATCAGAGATGAACCCCCCTTCATTTATACTTTGAAAAAAATTATTATTTTAAATATATGATTATATTGAAAATTTGGTTGAAAATTAAATTATATTCTATATTTTTGATGATTTTATAATTTAAAAGAATAATATTCATAAGTTAGATAAATAATTGGTATATTTAGTAATTATAATCTAATATTTATTTACATTTATTGCTAAAAAACCAAAATCCCCCTTCCCTTAAGTAATAATAACTTGGATCCATTGCTGATTAAAATATAAGCAACAAAAAAGTTTAATTAGAATATAAATAAAGTTTAATTAACTTTTTCCTGGTTAACCATGGACCGATTTAATCTTTACCCATACTTGTTTCCATCTTTTTTCATTCTCTCTATTTTTCTTTCTCATTCATTTGACAACTATTTTTTTATTGCCTCTCCTTTTACTTGTATTTTTATTTTGTTGGAGAGGCCTAAAGGTTGGAGATAATATAATTTCTATAATGATATCATTTATAAAATATTTCTTATTTAAATTTAATTTAGATTCTGTTTTCAACGATTTTTTTTATCCTGGATAATAAATTTTAATGAATGACATTTTGAAGAGAAAATTAAACAAAATAAATATTGTTAACCAGCTTTTTATCAAAATAAATTAATTTTGTTTATTTATTTTTACTTATATTTCAATTTAGTAAAAATATTATAGAAAATTTTGTCTTCAATAATGTTATTTATAAAAGAATAATGCATTACTATATTAGCATCACTGTTACTTCCTCAGTTACTGCATTGTTTCAATGTCCCATTAGCGTATTAGATTACTGTGCCACACTGAAATGGGAATGCAGGATTGTGGGTCTTGTACAATGGCAACTTATTTTTCTTTTTATATATCAAATTTTCTATTTATTTATTTTAACTTCAATTCAATTATCATCTCTGAAATAAATTAATTTTAAAAATATGAGTATTTTAAAAAAATAATAAGAATAAAAATGTTTTAAAAAATTATTATAACTAAAAATTCTTATATTTGGCAGGTTGTAATTCAAACTCCTACTGATCTTTTCAGCTCATCTTAATATATTACAAAATACAAACAGAGATTTTGTCTCTAAAAGCAAGTTAATATATTAAAACAAAGTTATAATTTTTTATTTTCCAAAATAATTATATATTTTTAAATATAAATTTAAAATTAAATTAGTATATTTAAAAATAAGAACAATATTAAAATATTAAAATAATATTGTTCAAAAATATTATTTATATAATTTTGTAAATATATAATTTTAGTTCTCTATTAAAAATTTAATCTTTCTAATTTTTAAAATTAAACAATATTAATTCATCGTTAAAATATCATCCAAAATTAAATAGAACACGCTAATGCGTCTATGATAGAAAGTAGAAACTACCTAACAGTTAGCTAATTAGGTAGGAAAATAGTAGTATCAAAAATAAAATTGTTTTGAATAAATTATAATTTTAATTAAAATAAAAAATAAACATAATATATTTTTAGTAAGAAAGCAATATTGTTGGTTGAAATATTTGTATTATGTTAAGTCTCAATTACACTTCTTTTTGGACAAGACTTGTTGAACAATTCCACTCATTCTTTGGATCATTGCAATATAATTGTTCTCTTTTTGATTCATTTTGAGTGTAGATATAGCTAACCCATACCCTAACACACCTCATTTTTGTGTAGGTATTGAGCTAGAGAATTGAGGATTGAAGACCCATAGGATTGGAAACCTAAGGAGTTAAGGAGCAGAGAAGAGTGACTGCGCCGGGCGCAAGACCCGCGCCGGGCGTGATCAAGGCAGAGAGTGACTCAAACTCTTTAGGAGACATTGCGCCGGGCGTAAAAAGAATTTGCGCCGGGCGTGTCCTGAGGCAGATAGTGCTCAACTTCTCTGGAAGGCCTTGTGCCGGGCTCAAAGACTTATGCGCCAGGCGCGAAACCCTAATCTGACTCCCCAAACTCGTATTTGAAGACATTTTCGAGGCTTTGCTCCTCATTCACACATTGGGCGCGTTTTAGGAGCTGTGGAAGGGATTCCCGGAGCTTGGAGTCGTTCGTGTGTGAGTCTTTCCTTCGGTTCTTCATTCTCTCTTCATCTCTATTTTGTGTTTACCCTCATTGTTTTGAGTGGTTCTACCCATTTTTTGTGGGGTTAGATGTAACCAATGTACTCTATTGTAATCCTTACGTTTTAATGATATATATACATGTTATTTCATTCATTGTTGTGTATGTTTCTATTCTTAATGCTTGCCTTGGATGGATTCTCCTTGCATGATATAGGTTCCATTGGGTATTGGAAAATAACCTTTGAAACTAGCTCTGAAACAAATGCTTAGTGGGAAATGTATCTAGGAATGGAGCTTGGCCCATTAGTAGTCTTAAACCCTAGCCCGTAATGCGGGTGTAGATATTGGGTACTCAAGGAATTGATATTCAATATCCGCACCTAGGCTCTTGCTCTAAGGGATTAGGTTTGAGTAAACTTATGGGTTGACTAAGCAATGTATGTAACAAGAGATTAAGGATACATTAGTCTGACGTTTGGTGAAATCTGACCCCACAATCTCACAAAAATCATAATACCATTTCTACCCTTTTCCACTCACAATCAAATATTTTTATAGCTTACATTCCAATAGTCATAACCTTTAATTCAACTTGCATGACAAACTATGAATTTGGAATTATTCTTTAGTCACGAATAGTCAATAAATGCTTATTTTACCTACTAATCCCTGTGGATACGATAATTTTACTACTTGAACGACCGGTATACTGTGTTTGAGACCGTTGATAGAACAAAAGTGATTTAAAGTGTTAACAAAAATAGTTTTAACGGAAATCTCAACAAGTTTTTGGCGCCGTTGCCGGGGATTAGCAAGACAATTTAGTATTTATAGCTATTTGTGACTTGTTATTGTTATTTTTATGTTAACAATGAATTCTTGGAGCTAACCTATGTACTCTAGTCTTCTGCTCTCTCTTGTATGCAAGGTACTAGTGAACTAGATTGACCAATCCTTCTGAGCAGTTATTGAGCAATCCTGAGATTGAGCACAAGGCAAAGAAGAACAATAACAACAAGAGGAGAAAGAGAATTAGAGTAATTCAAGTTGGTCACAGTCAGGCTCGGAACAGTAAACAAGCGCTTCCTGGGAGGCAACCTAGAGATTTGAACTTTGTTTATGTGTTTCTCATCTCATTCGTGTTTTAGATTTCAGTGTTATTGTTTGTTATGCATAGTTGTTTTGTGTTATATGTTGTTCTGTGTTATATATTGTTTTGTGGTATATGTTGTTCTTTGTTATATGTTAATTGTCAGAATCATGCTTGAGTGAGTAAATATAGGTTACATGTAACGTAAAAAAAAATGGTTGATTCAGTACCCAGAACTGGCCGTTCCCAAACTGGAACGGGCCGTTCCAAACTACTGAATTGACCTATAAAACTGATTTGAGAATGGGCCGTTCTGGAGGGAGAACAGGCCGTTCCAAATTCCAAAACGGGCCGTTCTGGTTGGAGCACGGGCCGTTCCGGAAGGAGAACGGGCTGTTCTGGATGATTCCCGGAACGGGCCGTTCTGGGCGTGGATTTTGTGCGTGATTTTGGAGTTCGAAACGGGCCGTTCCGAACTCGGTACGGGCCGTTCTAGCCAATCCGGAAAGTCTATAAATAGGGGTTGGGGGCCTTTAGGAGAATGTGAGTTTTTAGAGAGAAGGTCTCTGGGTCAGTGAGCTCCTTTCACTCCCAAATTTCTCTGTTTGACTCCTTTTCTCCTCTAGATCACTAACTCCTTCTGTCTTTTCTTGAAATTCAGATTAGAAAGCTTGCTTTGGAAGGATTGAAGTTCCGGGTTGAGCTTTGGAAAGGAATTCTATTTCGTCACAATTGTTGGCTTTTTGAGCCAATCTTCAGGTGAGGGAAGCTAGAATGTTTGTTGTTTAGGTTGCATGTGAGTTTAGAAACTCAATAGGTGCATGAATGTTGAGAATCCATAGATGGATTGAAGAAAATATCATTTTTGAGGTTTTGAGAAAAAGGAGGATTTTGATAATTTTGATGCATAGTTTGGATGCATGAGAGATTTAAGTCTATTTTTAAGTCCTATGGAGCCTATGCTTTGTGTTTTGTGTTTGTATGTGGCTGAATTTGTTAGTTTGGATGAGATTTTTGGACTCTCTGACTGAGATTTAGGCCGGGCGCAGGTTGAGCGCACCGGGCATGGAAGAGTTTAGGGCTCTCGGATTGGATGTTGGGCCAGGCGTGATTTGGTTGCGTCAGGCGTGGAGACCCTTAGGAGTCTTTATCTCAAGGACACCGAGCGTGAGTTGAACGCGCCGGGTGTGGATGAGTTTTAGGACTCTCAGGTTGAGATTAGGCTGGGCGAGCTCAGGCTACGCCGAGCGTGAATATGTTTATAACTAATTGATGCTTATGCATGTTTAAAGTTGAAGATTTGGATCATGTATGTATGATATATGATGTATGGTGATGTGTGATTCATATGTATGCATAGTGATGATATATATGAATGTTTGAATATGATATGACATGTGTATATGTTATATGTTTATTGATCATAATGGTGGTAGACCATGTATGATGTGTGATGCATTATTGCATGTGATGCTTTATGACATGAGTATGTTTATTGATCATGATGGTGGGTAGACCATGTATGATGTATGATGCATTATTGCATGTGATGTCTTATGACATGTGTATGATTGTTGATCATTATGGTGGGCAGACCATATATGATGTATGATGCATGATTGCATGTGATGCCTTATGGTATGAGTCTAGCCTAGGACTTGAGGAGAGGAAAAATATTTTTGAACTGGAAGATCTCACATAGAGTCTCTTGAGAGTGGTGCTTGGATAGGCCACTGATATATGAGAGTGGTGCTCTGGGAGGCCACTGGATTTGGGAGAGTGGTGCTCAGATAGGCCACTGGGTTGGGTGAGTCTCCTCTAAGTCCTTAGCTAGTGTTGGAGCGGGGTATGAGGTCGAGGGTTATTCCCTTAACCAAGTACTCGGGAAGGTGCGTGGATCCTTGCGGATAGTCGGTGGGCGAACTTCACAATTGACTTGGTTAATGCAAGCCAAGGTTGTGGTAAGCCCGTACCCAGCTGTGCTATACCTGACAGTGGATCTGGACTTCCAATTGTGTAAGTGACATCATCCGAGTAAACCTGAGTGAGGATTATATATCCTGTTTAGCTGTGACCGAGCGGGCGCATTGGGCGTAAAACGGTTGGGGTGGTTTCGATAGGATGGAATGTCACTTATCCAGCTCTATTGTTACGGAGATCTCCTAGGTGTATGCGTGACGACGCATTAGATGATTGATATGCATTGATATCTGTCATGAGATGCATTTATTACATGATTATTAATATGATGAAGTGTGGTGTTTGACTTCATGATTGGTGGATTGTACTTTATGCATGAGTAGTATTGGATAGAGTATATGGTGTGACTCTATGAATATGATTGATAGTTAGATGATTGTGTAGTATAGATTGTTGTTCTATACTTGTATGATTATCTGTGTTTCTAGCTTACCCTTCTGTTTTTCATGTGGTGGAACTGCGATGATCATACTTGGTATGGGAGCAGGTCAGGGCTAGCTTGGAGTTGAGGTGTCCGCTGCGAGACGGGGAGTTTTGATCCTCGTGTTAGAGTTACCATTTTGGGTAACGGTTTTGTCTGTGCTTGACCGGCACTAGGGAATATTATTTTTGAGATGACTGTACATATATGACATTTTATTTTGTATTTAAAAAATTTAGTTATTTTTATTCTGATCTATACCTGTATGTATGAGTTATCCAACTTAATATTTTCTTAGTTCACTAGTAGTAGTGCGATTCCACTAAGTGTAGAGACCATGGCGGGTCGTTACATTACATCTCGTTTGAAATGTGAGGAATGAGGTAACTCTGGTTCTGGGTGGGGATAAGGACTTCTCTTAAAGAAAAATTTGGGCAAATTGACCACCACCACGCCGGGCGCGCTTAGTTCACGCCCGGCGCGATATCAGATTTTGGAACCTCGTGGATTTTTACTGATACTAAGCCCGGCGCATCTATTCTGCGCCCGGCGCAACTTTCCTGACAGCCAATATTTATCTATTTTCAATCATGTTTCTTTATGTTCTGTTTGTGTGCTTTATGTTGCATTGTCATAGTCCATTTCCGTGTGCATGCATGTGCTTAATTTTGGTTTAAGGATATTCTCCATTTTTGCTATATTTGCTTGGTCATCACTGTGTATAATTTTTGTGCTCACCATATTCTTTAATGATTACACTCCGCAACCACTTCCGGTTACCAGGACTTTCAGGCATATACTGGTTGGCCTGGGAACCAGGATCCTAAGTTTGGGGGAGTGGAGCTGCTGATGTTGATGGAGTTAATGATGGTGGAGCTGTTGCTAATGATGATGACCAGACTCCATAGATGGAAGCAGATGGAGCTTACCTTAGTTTACCTCTATTTATTGCAATTTATTTTTCTGTCTTTTATTTTCAGTATTTTAACTATTTTTATATCTACACTACAAGAAATGTTACATGTTGACACACAAAAATTGTCACTATAAGTACAATATATGTAGATATATGTCTATTTGACATATAGTTACACACAATTTTAGTGTTGATTTTGAATGAGATTTAACAACATATTTTGTGTGTCACTATAATCTATACCCACACTTTTTAATAATAAATCAACATATATTGTAGTTATTATGTGGGTAAAAGTAATTTTTAGTGACATATATAGTGTCACTATAGGGTGTGTGTAACGGTATGGTAATTTTGTTGTAGTGCTAGTTTCTTTTTGGTGATTACTCTGTTGGTTCTTTTTGTGAATATTCTGCTTTAACACGGTTTTTTATCTTGATTGATACTTGTTGTGCTTGTGGTCGATCCGGGATTATGGTTTGCTTGATGTTTAGGGTGTGTGTACTTTAGAAATTTTTAAGTCACGTTAGAGCTTTAGTCCATGATTAGTTACATACGGGTTTCAATGTTGATCATAGAACTGAGCTGAGTTTGATAATTGGTGGATGCATAGCTGGGTGAGGTTTGAGCCTAAACACTGATGAGTGAACTACGCTTAAGTTGCATGATAGACTTTGCTTGAGTTTCCCTGGTGGTTTGCTTATGTTGTGCACTTATATGATCAAGGCATTCATATTTCCTTATTTTGCTAACCTTCTAAGCCAAAAAGCCATCTCCACTTTTCACTTGACTCATACCTTCCTAAGCCTAAACACCACACCTTCCACTATCCCAAACAGTGAAAAATTAACCATAATCTTTGCTGTGGTTAAGAGAGTAATTAATGACACCAAACAAGTTTGGGGGAGTTGAAGAATGAGGAACTCTGGGAAGAGGAAAGTATGTGGTCAGCCATTATAAAAAAAAAATATTAAGATGCAAAAGTGTAAATATGCATCACATAAAGGCTAATGGCTTGGATCCGGTAAAGGGCATGTGCCAAAATGTTGTATTGGGGTATGGAGAGGGACATCATTGTAAAATCTCAATTGCTCTCTTAAGCCATAGCACCTTCAATCCTTGAAAAACCATAGAATTGCTATTGCTTGACCCAGATTGCCCTAATAAAGACCTTGTGATAAGTGCCTGCATTTGTTTTACCATTGGTTTCATTTTGGAAACGAAGAGCAAAGTTGAATCATGTGGCGTGAGTAGTAGATTTGAGAGAAACACTCACCCTGATACACTAGTGTGCATAGAGAGAAAGACTTTCCTAGTGAGGATGCATACACAGATAGTCATTAACTTTTCTCAGCTCTTTGATCTCTTTTGAAACCTTTGTTTGCACCTTGTCATGTTCCATTGCAATAATTGTGACTGAAAGTCCATCTAAGGCTCATGCTTGCGAAAAGAAAATACAAGTGAACTAGGATGTAGAATTTGACACACATGCATTGCTTGTTATCTGCTAGATTAATTACCTGTTGCTTGAGGGAAAACAAGGTTCTAAGTATGGGGGAGTTGTTAAGTCTCAATTACACTTCTTTTTGGACAAGATTTGTTGAACAATTCCACTCATTCTTTGAACCATTGCAATATAATTGTTCTCTTTTTGATTCATTTTGTGTGCAGATATAGCTAACCCATAATTTAGCTAACAATACCCTAACACACCTCATTTTTGTGCAGGTATTGAGCTAGAGAATTGAGGATTGAAGACCCATAGGATTGGAAACCTAAGGAGCTAAGGAGCAGAGAAGAGTGACTGTGCCGGGCGCAAGACTACCCGTGCCGGGCTTGAGCAGAACAGAGTGCCTTATCTCTGCAAGTTATATATGCGCCGGGCACAAGACTACCCGCGCCGGGCGTGATCGAGGCAGAGAGTGACTCAAACTCTCTGGGAGACATTGCGCCGGGCGTAAAAGGAATTTGTGTCGGGCGTGTCCTGAGGCAGATAGTGCTCAACTTCTATGGAAGGCCCTGCGCCGGGCGCAAAGATTTATGCACTGGGCGCGAAACCCTAATCTGACTCCCTAAGCTCGTATTTGAAGACATTTTCGAGGCTTTGCTCCTCATTCACACATTGGGCGCGTTTTAGGAGTTGTGGAAGGGATTCTCGGAGCTTGGAGCTGTTCGTGTGTGGGTCTTTCTTTCGGTTCTTCATTCTCTCTTCGGTTCTTCATTCTCTCTTCATCTCTATTTTGTGTTTACCCTCATTGTTTTGAGTGGTTCTACCAATTTTTTTGTGGGGTTAGATGTAACCAATGTACTCTATTGTAATCCTTACGTTTTAATGATATATATACATATTGTTTCATTCATTGTTGTGTATGTTTCTATTCTTAATGCTTGCCTTGGATTGATTCTCCTTGCATGATATAGGTTCCATTGGGTATTGGAAAATAACCTTTGAAACTAGCTCTGAAACAAATGCTTAGTGGGAAATGTATCTAGGAATGGAGCTTGGCCCATTAGTAGTCTTAAACCCTAGCCCGTAATGCGGGTGTAGATATTAGGTACTCAAGGAATTGATATTCAATATCCGCACCTAGGCTTTTGCTCTAAGGGATTAGGTTTGAGTAAACTTATGGGTTGACTAAGCAATGTATGTAACAAGAGATTAAGGATACATTAGTCTGACGTTTGGTGAAATCTGACCCCACAATCTCACAAAAATCATAATACCATTTCTACCCTTTTCCACTCACAATTAAATATTTTTATAGCTTACATTCCAATAGTCATAACCTTTAATTCAACTTGCATGACAAACTATGAATTTAGAATTATTCTTTAGTCACGAATAGTCAATAAATGCTTATTTTACCTACTAATCCCTGTGAATACGATAATTTTATTACTTGAACGGCCGGTATACTTACCGTGTTTGAGACCGCTGATAGAACAAAAGTGATTTAAAGTATTAACAAAAATAGTTTTAACGGAAATCTCAACATACTACAAACAAATTGGCATAACTAAGTAATTGTCAAATAATATCGAACACATTATTATTTTCTTATTAATTTTAGATGACATGTTAATAATAAATTAATATTATTTAATCTTAAAAATTAAGATCAAATTTACAATAAAAGATATGGGAGAACGAAATTGCACAATGCAACTATACACGGACTAAAAATAGATTTAAGTTCAAAAATTAAAAATAAATTATAAAAAAATGTAATTAAATTACATTATTTCTAAAAAAATATAATAATTACATTATTTAATTGTAAAAAATACATTACTCAATCAAATTATACACACAAAAATATTTTTAAATATATTAATTTATAATATTATTTTTTACATTAGTTATCTTAATCAATATTCTTTATTTTGTTAGTTATTTTAGAACTAAATTTATTAGGATAAGTTACAAGACTGAAAACGAAATAAAAAGCCAAGAATTTAATAATGAGAATTTTTTTACAAGGATTAAAATAAGATATAACAATAATATCTGCATGACTTAAAACATATTTAAATCATTATTATTAAATAATAAATTTATTAAAGATTATTAATTATTATTTTAATTATAAAATTTAAAATAAGGACAACATAATTTAAACTTAATTAAGGTCTTATGTATATTATCAAAATTTTAGTTATATATAATAAACATCAAGTCTATGCAGTACACAAAATAAAATACTAGTTAACTCTAAAGTTAAAAAAATAGTTAATTAGGTTATTAAGTTGGTTCATGTTGAAAAAAGAAAAATATAAAAAAAACCTAATTATAACTAGTTTTGTTCAAATTTAAAATAATCCAATCAATCCAAATTAATTTAATCAATTTAAATTAGAATACCAGTACTTCAAATCATTCCGATTTGTTAAACACCCCCAACTTTTAGAATCTTGTTCAGCCAAATTGAGATACAAATGCATCGCAAATTTGTGAAGAAAAGTTAAATCACAGTATTGTTGGTCAACTCAACAGCTACATAGATTACCACTTAAAAAATTGTGAAGAAAGGAACAGCAACCTACTGAAGATTTGATCACAGATTGCATCCAAATAGAGTAGAGTTTGCACACCATATTTGGCCAATCAAATTCCAGCAATAATTCAATTACATGTGTAGCGGGAATCTAGCTGAGTAAAATATAATTTACACTACAATAACATAGTTGACGTGCAACTTTAAATGCTATCCCACGTACAATTTCTAAGTTTTATTTTTTTCTTTTTTTTATAACTTGTTTACTGCTCTTTACGCTG
This sequence comes from Cajanus cajan, assembly GCF_000230855.2. NCBI lineage: Eukaryota > Viridiplantae > Streptophyta > Magnoliopsida > Fabales > Fabaceae > Cajanus > Cajanus cajan. Next base: position 16,158,110 of record NC_138519.1, read on the forward strand.
TTGGGATACACTATAGTTGATAGTATTTTGTATAAATATAAAATATTGGACTTAGAAATTAAAATAAGTGATGATCAAGGCTTGTCAAACGGTTGAGATTTGTTACCTCACTATAATTTCTCATAGAAGTTCTGAGTTCTAAAGCATTTGTGAGATAATGAACATGTGCTGTGATTCAACTGTAAATTTTGTTACATTCTATATTTCATGTTCATCTTAATACAAGGAGGAAAATTTTATTTTTAATGACTCGAATCTCCTATAATTTGTTCAAACCTTTGGAGGATGAAAACCCCTAGCTTAGGTAACATTAGATGCAGATCTGACAGGTCATACTTTACCTAACTAAATAAGACTAAGAACATGCATTTAACATTTGAGTCTACTTATATTTATCTAATGGTTCCAATTTGCTGATTGTGCAAATGCTTGAAAAATCCAACTAGGGAGAATCTAGATCTCTCAACAGTCAACTCCTAAAGATTCCGGACTCCAGAGTTTGATGATCTTCCCTGGCAATCCCACCAGCTGGTAATCTTCACTGCACTCAACTTTATTTTCTCTCTATCTGATAGGTGATTCGACATTTCAAAGGGTACAAAAGGGTGTAAAACAGCAACAACAGAGTGATAGATAAACAAGAAAAATGCATCAAGATAGATACCACAAAATGAGCAACAACCATCAAAGAAAAGGTCTTATCACATGCCAACTGACCTCTCAGCTTGAAGCTTCGCATATAGATCATTGACCACACATATTGGGGGTTCCCTATTCAATTATCACATTAATCAGATATATTAGTTCAAAATTCACTGAACAACAATGATGGAAAAAACTACATTGTAAAATAGAACTGAGAAGTGGGGTAACTGAAGTAAAATACCTGAGGTCCTCTGCTGACAAACTAATCCACAAATTCTATTGAGATCCCTTGTATAGTATTATTCAATACTCATGCAGGCTTCCAACAAGAAAGGGCATAGATGATGCGCCCCTTCCAACCTTGCAACAACCACTGGCTATCTTCATCGATCAAAAAATCCTTGTGGTAGCTGCACCTTACTTTCTCCATTGCCATCTTCACTGTGTTGTGATCAAAAGATTGTTGCAAAAAACCGGCCCGCAGAATGCGTGCTTGCCACTGCTTATAGCTCTCTGGCCTTTCCACTCTTTCAGACCCTTCACAAGCTATGACATTCAATGCTTCCCTCCCGAATATCTCTTTCTCTATCAGCATCCTCTCCCAGTCCTCACGTGGCACAATAGTCTCAAGCATATCAAACAGTGATGAGTAGTGAAACAGTGCCTCCCGGAATCTGGTAACAAAGAAAGGGGCATTAAATGCCCCATTCATGATGCCATGAATAAACAACTTTGGGTTGATCTTCCTAATCAGACTGAGGAAATTGTTCCTCGGACTTTCCACTACAACAGATTCATCCAGCAAGTTCTTACCTCTATATAAACAAGTAACAACAAGGAACTCATCCCTATCAATCTCAAGTTCCTCAAGTTGGATAGTGTCCCATTTCTTTGCTATGGCTTTATACTCAAATGGAACATTAAAGGATTCAGCATAAGCTGCCAAGCGACGTCCTGTTTCTATAACTCTTTCTGCTGGCCTGAAACCGGGTTGTGGGAAGTCTATTCCAGTGATCCGTAGCTTTGGTGGTCCTCCTGTTCTCCATGAAAGTCGTTGTATAAAAGTTGGCCATTGGAAACCATAAAGGATGCCAAAATCTATAACATGGACCTGCATTGATTGTGCTGAAGATGCCCTTATTGTGACGTTTGAGGTAAAGTTGGAGATTTTCCTAAAGGGGCATGCAGCAAGGTATAGATGGTAAGCTTTTAGAACATTAGCAGCTGATGTTCTTATACTAACAAGTCCTTTGTAAATTTGGCTGCCAATACCAGCCAAACGCGCCTCAAGGCCATCTGCAAAGATATGAGCTAGCCTTTGATTTCCATCCCCAAAAGGGGTTGAGTGTTGCCTGATCTGCTTAAGCAACTCATTGGCATTCCTATGGTCATCTGCCGCAACAGCTTGTGCACACAGAACCAGAAGTGTTCTCAAATCAACCACTTCCTTCTTCCCACCTTGTTTCTTACTGCGCCCCTTCCCATTGCTGGATGCTTTTGATTGACCTTTTGGCAACATTCCCTTGTTGGTCTTATTCTGCAAAGCCTCGCGGCGAGCCACAAAATGTTCCTTTCCATCCCCAGTGCTATGAAGCAGAATTATATCAGCCATATCTGACCGCAATGTTGGTTCAGGAAAAATTGCCGCTTGCTTACTGCTTCTGTTTTCTTCAGCATCTGTTTCTTCCATTTGAGGATGTTTCCTTCCTTTGGATCCACCAACAACACATCCCCCCTCCTCCTTCTCCTTCTTCTCCACTTTAACTGACAAATCATCATTTTCTACTTTTGGCTTTGGTTGTGACAAATTATCAAACAGCCAATTTGCACTTGGAAGGAACTTACTAGCCTCCTCAACACCTTTCTGGAATTGCCAAATGGATTGACTTTCACTGCTCAGATCAGGAACCTGAACAATATTGTTTGGAGAATCTACAAGCCCTTCCACACTATTGGAAGGGTTGTAAGATGCATGTGAAATGCTACTACCATGAAAACTATGTGCATGAAAGTTACCTGTGTTTGGTGGTAAAAAATGGTTAGTAAAAATGCTCATGAGATCCCCATTAGTATCAGGACAATTGTCATAATCTCCATTGAAGTCACAACCTCCAACCCCATCATTTGGATTGATAAGGCTTGGATGTCTTGGAGAGGGTGGGTACTTTTCCCCCAGCACCTCATAGAATGATTTCTCAGCTGCTTGAATATCTAAAGAATCTTGAAGCATGCATGTCTTGTCCTCCATGTCTTCCTCCATGAGGATCTGGTTGATGTAACTCAAAACTGCATCAGAAAAATCACAGTCCTCTGGAGAATGCTCCTCATGGGTCACAGTGGAGGATGAAGGTGTGTTAGCTGGCATTGTATTTGGATCAGATTGAAGGTAATCAAATTTCCTACTTCGATCAAAGAAGAGATTTTCAAATCTGGGTCCAGTGCCAAATCCCTGATTCTGAAGAGTTGGCAAAGATTGATTTCCTAAGCGAACCTCATTTGTGGAACCAGAAAATCCCATAAGGTGTGGATTCATTGTCATCTAGTTTACAAGATTCTCTTATAAAAATTTAAACTCAAGTCCAAATCGATCTTCAAAAACAAATCTTCTTAGTCTTCTACTCTCCAGTACTAGAAGCATATATATACCCTTCAATAACCAACAGAACCATTAAAAATTTAAAATACTCACAAAACAAATGAAACCTGAAAGCTATGCATAGAAAGAGAACAAGAAAAGAAAAATTACGGTGTCACAACCAAAAATCATCAATCGAGAGAAAAACATGGTCAAACACGTTTCAAGTTTTTAACAGTTAGATGACACCATGACTCAAATTTCAACATGAAGAAGATGATCAGTGATATTAATTGTCACACTAGGAAAATAAAGCTAAATAATGAAGCAAATGGAACCCCACTTCAACAAGCACAAAAAATGAAAAAGAAAGATAAAAACAACCTTAGAAGTGAAAAGGAAATGTTACCTTTTGGACCCAAATCAGTTTTGAGACAAAACAACATGGAAGTACGAGAGACAGAAAGTGTGCTGCCAGAGAATAATGAGAACTTATGTTTATGTTTATGTTATGTAGCTGAGTTGTTTTGTTTGCAACAGAGAAGGTAAAGAGAAACAAAAAAGAGTTCGGTGGGACTACTGATAACATGAGGAGGAACAATTAGAACCGTATATTTGGTCACTCTTCTTGACCACTGGATGCCCAGTCCATCCAAATCTTCGAAGTATTGATTCCAAAAAGTGTAAGAATTAATTCGATCTGAATCATTATTTTGGATTTTTGATTGCTCAAAGTGTGAAGTGTTTGTCAAATTAGTTTATGAAAGAATATAAAATTTATGATGACATGTTAATTTAAATATATATTCTCTTTTGTTTCAGAATATTATTCGAATGGTAGACTTGAGGGCCGCTTAAAGGCTGGAGTTGCGCCCCAAGGTTGGAGGAGAATGGTGGCATCTATTACAATTCTGATAAAGAAATCACCATAAAATGTTATGAAAGAAACTTTCTTGAAGAAGAGGCACGAAGAATCCGAAATCAGAATTATATTAAAAAACTGTGTTTAATAATGATCAACTACAAGTATATATAGTTGCTGTAATACAAGAGAAAACAAACTATAATTAAGAAAAACAGACTAACTAACCTCCTAACTGAATTAAAAATACAAATAAAAAATAGAATAAGAAAATAGAATAAGTTAAGTCATCATGACACCCTCCCTCAAGCTTGGAGTGGTAAAGTTTGAAAGTCCAAGCTTGCACACAAAATCTTGGAACATTTTTGGTAAAAGAGGTTTAGTTAAAATGTCAGCAAGTTGTTCAGATGAAGTGATTGGAGCTAGATGAACAAATCCTGCTTGAACTTGATCTCTGACAGTGTGGTAATCAATTTCCACATGCTTAGTTCTTTCGTGGAATACAGGGTTAGCAACAATGTATAAGGCTGACTGATTATCACAAAACAAAGATATTGGAATGAGATCTTGTAGTTGAAAGTATGTCAACAGCTTATGAAGCCATTAAGCTTCACAAACGCCTAATGCTAAGGCTCAATATTCATCTTCAGATGAAGATCTAGACACCACATTTTGTTTCTTGCTTTTCCAAGAAACTAACGCATTGCCCAGAAAAAAACAGAAGCCTGAAATGGATCTCATCATTGAATCAGGACAAGTGGCCTAGTCCGAATCTGTGTACCCTGTGAGCTTAAGATCTGATGAGGATGGAAAGAATAAACCTTTTGTTGGAGTAGCTTTCACATATCTAAGCACTTTCTAAGCAGCTTGAAAATGTGCATTGTTTGGTTGGTGCATGAATTGGCTTAATTTTCCAACAGCAAAAGCCAAATCAGGTCTCGTGTGGGTTAAGTAAATCAATCTACCAACTAGTCTTCTATATGATGATGGATCTGAATAGAGATCAAGTGGATCATGATGAAGCCTAGTTGTGTGATCCATTGGTGTAGAACATGGTTTGGATGCTAATAGTCCTGTATCTTGCAACAACTCAAGGGCATACTTTCTCTGGCAAACAGAAATGCCTTGATCTGATCTAGAAATCTCAAGACCAAGAAAGTAGCTCAATTGGCCAAGGTCCTTGATACTAAATTGTTTGTCCAGAAGCCTCTTTACCTTCACAATTTCTGTTTCATCACTACCTGAAATAATCAAGTCATCAACATACACAAGCATGGCTATAAAACCAATATTAGTTCTTTTAGTAAACAATGAATAATTTGACTTTGACTGAACAAAGCCAAACAGTCTGAGTGTCTCAGTGAGTTTAATGTTCCATTGTCTACTTGCTTGTTTGAGACCATAAAGAGACCTTTGTAATTTGCATACTTTGTTAGGAGAAGGTAAGATAAGGCTAGGAGGTGGTTTCATATAAACTTCTTCTACTAAGTCACCATGTAAGAAAGCAGTGTTAATATCTAGTTGATGTACTGACCAATTAGAAGCAGCAACTATAGCCAAAAGAACTCTAACAGTGGTCATTCTTACTATAGGACTAAAAGTGTCAATGTAATCCAAACCTAGTATTTGTGTAAAACCTTTGGCTACTAGTCTGACCTTATATCTTTCAACTGATCCATCAGCATGATATTTTACCTTAAATTAATGTAAAACCTAGTAACAGTCCAATTTTCACCGGGCCAAGAGCCCAATTAAGGCGGTTTAGTAGCCCGAAATGGGCCGTTCCAAAATTGGAACGGGCTGTTCCAAATTACTAAATAGACATACTTTTGGTAGCCCGAACGGGCCGTTCCGGATTTGGAACGAGCCGTTCCAGACTATTAAATTTGCCTATGATTCTTAGTTGAGAATGGGCCGTTCCAGAGTTGAGAACGGGCCGTTCCAAAATATGACCGCTGTGAGTATTAAATATACCCTAGAACGGGCCGTTCTGGATTGAGAACGTGCAATTCTGGATGTGATTTTTACCCATGATTTAAGTGTCCAGAACGAGCTGTTCTGGATTTGGAACGGGTCGTTCCGGCGAAGCCTGATGCCTATAAATTGAGCTCTCTGCCACTCCCAAAAGGCACACCTCTCATTTTCTGATTTCTTTTCTTCTGTTCTCTCTTCTTTTCCTCTACTTTCTGCTTCAGACCGAGGGGAACCCAGCGAGGGAGACCAACCAGATCTTGTGTAGGTTCAGCTTCTACATATCATGGTACGGGAGAAAAGAGGATTATTTATATATAGAGTTACACGAGGGAAATGGGTAGAGGAAGAGTCCCTTAGAATTATGAGTAATTTTATAATTATTTCTGTTTGGAGAATTATTGGTCTTATGTGATTCTGTATATATTTAGGACTACGAATATATGATTTATTTGTAAAAATGATGCTATGGGAGAGAGAACGAAATTATAGAAAAGTGCCTGTAAGTTAGGTTTAGGAAAAATTAGATTATTTCTGTTTGAGGAATTAATGATACCATTAGATTCTGTATGTGTTGAGGATTAGAAATATATATTTAATTTGTAAGAATGATGATTTGGGAGAGAGAATGAAATTATACAAAAGTGTCTGTGAGCTAGGTTTTGGAATAATTGGAGATTTTATCGTTTATGTTAAAATTATATTAAATTGATAATTCTATTGATTATTTTATTAATTTATGATTGTTATTGTTATATTAATTGATAAGAATTGATGATCTAGATGTGAATTGCTCGAGGGGTGTGTAAACCCTTATTTTGTTGGACTTATCTGTTGTGTATGTGATATGGAATTGTGTATGTAATATGGAATTGAGATATGAGATGAGATTTTGTGTGGATATGATTATGATTGTGATTGTGGTACCTCACACTAATGACCAGGGATGAGACGAACCTTGAGTAGTGATGCTTCAAGGATAAGCGTGCCCTTGGCATGGTGTGGGATGAGTGAGGCAATTAACACGCATCACTTATGTCAAATATGGCAGTCCTGACATAGGGTTAATTGCAAGACTTGTGTGGATTGTAATGTGATTGTGGTTCCTCACACTAATGACCAGGGATGAGACGAACCTTGGGTAAGTGATGCTACAAGGATGAGCGTGCTCCTGGCATGGTGTGGGATGAGTGAGGCAATTATCCCGTATCACTTGTGTCAGATGTGGCGTGGCCTTGACATAGTGTTAATTGTAAGATTTGTGTGAATTGTGATGGATTAATGTAATTGTGAATTGAGATGTGAAGATGATGAATGATTGATAAATTATGATATATATAGATGCTTGTAAATATTTCATTAAGTAATGAGTTATGAAGAGATTATGTTGTGGTATGTTTGTATGTGCTTTACATATAGATGTTTTCTTTTCTCACCATATAATTTGTGGATGTTTTAGGTGAGGAAGATCCGGCTATGAGTGGCATCTAGAATGCCAACATTTGAATTATGAGTATGCTCTGATATTGTTACATCAGGGCAGAGGATTTCTAGGACATGAATTGTATTTGTATATGGAGTTGAACCTTGTCTTTTGAAAACAATTTGTAAACTCTTAAATTTTACCTTACAAGTATTATTTTCCTGTTATTTTGGATTTTGAAGAAAGAACAGTTATGAAGTTTTATGTGAACCCTTTTACCAACTTTGAAAGTTTATTTTTCTTAATTTAATTACATTATTACGATGTATGTGTTGGGGTAGTAAGGGTGTCACATTTAGTGGTATCAGAACAGGCCGATCCAATCGGCCGTGAGTTATGAGTCTACTATGCTTGTTTGGTAGATGAATGATAGAATGAATTGATTGTGGAATTTATTGATATGCTATTATGATGATTGATTTTGTTTGTTGTTATTTAATTGTGTGTACTCTAACAATGTTTTGCATTATGATGAGGATAATGATGATGTTTCCCTTGTCTTGTTAGTGTTGTGCTTACTTGTGTATTGTTTTCTCAGAATTTGGCTGAAAGACATGATATAGCTTAGTTGATGCTATTCATGATTGCTTATTTGTTTTGATACTTCTTACTTACGTAATAAGTAATGGTTGAGTGGTATCGCTCGTATTGCGAGCATATGTATCAGTAGTAGTGGACGAAACCTTGTGCTAACCAACTAGAAATTATTGGGACCTTAGATTTGGGTCAGACATTGATTTGTCGAGAGTTTACGGTTAATGGAGTTTCTGAAATCTATAGATGTAGCGATTGAATCCAAGGAGGTTGTATCTGAGGATTGGAGTTTTGGTATCCTTGATGAGAGATTGAAATGTTGGTAATTCCCTTGAGTGTTGGTGCTGACATGTTAACCATTTATGGTTTAGGTAGCATGTGAGTTTTATTTTCTAAGTCTATTGTGCTAAATATGTGAGTTATTTTGGTTTGGGATTGTAGTGGGAAGCTTGAATGTGAAGTTGAGGTGTGAGTTTGGAAGGGTTGAGGTATTTTTGTGGCCTTAGATATATTGATACACTATTGCTGTTTGGTGTAGAGGATATTTTCGCTGCAGTTTTGTTGTACCAGTATGAGTACCCTATTGACAGATTTAGATTTTATGGTCTTCACAAAAGTTGTAGCCTTGGACGTTATCTTTCCAATGGAACTAGAATCAGGTAAAACGGAGGTCTAGAACTCCAGTTATAGCTACTTTGGTGATCAAAGGTCTAGCTATAAGCGCCAAATATATCTGCTGCGGTTTTTGAAATTTTTAGCTAAGAAGATTATCTTTTAGAATCTTATGTCTTCATAAGAGTTGCAGATTATTCTCTTAGCTTTCTTTTGAGATAGTTTTGAGATCATTTGGATGAGTAGAACTCTCTAGGTATCATTTTCTTTGATCGTTGTTGAAGGGATATGTATGGTGTCATGATATTTTTGAATCGTTAGGGAATGCAAGAATAAAAATTGATTTTTGTCATGATTCTGAGATGTCATGTGGATTGAGAGGTTGTTTAAGGTTGTATGATGTTATGTGGTAAAGTTGCTTCATGTACATGTTATATGGAGTAAATGGTGATTGATTCGTACATGCTTAAGAATGATATATTTCGATTGTTTGAAGTGGGTATTCTAATATGATTTGATATGCATGTATGTTGATATGAGGATAGATGACCTTATGGATCAATTAGCGGGTGTTTAGTAAGGTTGACCTTAAGGTGTGATATCATCAAATTAGAGTTGAGAGTGAGGATTTATCCTAGATAGTTTTAGGCTAAATTATCTAAGTATGATTTTGGATTGTATAAGACGAGTTTTATAGGTTCTGTAATTTCTAGCAGAGGTATAACGTAGATCTACCTAAGGTAGAAGTTGTGCTTAAGTGGGAGATACCAAAATTTAGTTAGTGAGATTAAGAGTTTTCTTAGATTAGCTCATTGTTGTTGGATATTTATTGAGTAACTTTCTAAGATAGTATTACCTTTGAACAGATTGACTAAGAAGAATGTTGTTTTTGTGTTAGATAGTAAGTGTGAGAGTAGTTCCCAAATTCTTAAGGAAAGATCGACTAGAGCATTAGTGTGAGCATTGGCCGATCTTAGTAAGCCTTTTGTGGTATAGGTTGATGTTTCTAAGATAGGTTAGGGTGGAGTGTTGATGCAAGAAGGAAAGGTAGTAGCTTGTGATTCTAGACAATTGAAAACTCAATTAGAAGAATTACGTTACCTATGATTTTAAGTTAGCAGTTGTAATATTTAGAGACACTGCCTATATGATTCTAAGCTTGAGGTATTTATTGATCATTAGAGCTTTAATTATCTATTGACTGAAGGAGTTAAATTATGAGACAAAAGAGATTTTAGTTTAAATTTCTGGAGGACTAATGTTTCAAACTTAGTTGTTATCTGAGTAAAGCCATTATGGTGACCAATGTTTTGAGTAGGAAACCTCTATATCTATCCTCCCTTATGATTAGAGAGATGAATCTTTTTGGCTCAAATTAGAGATTTAAGTTTGGCTTATAAGGTTACCCTTAGTAGTGTGAGACTAAGTATGACTTGAGTAATGAATGGATTGTTGAAGGAAATTGGAGAAGCATAATTAGTTGATTCATTTTGGTGACAAGATATGAGGCTATAGGATAAGGTGATGGATAAGAGTTTGACTTGGGTGCTTAGTAACCTTGAATTAAGAAAGATGATTTTAGAGGAAGGACATAAGAGTACTCTTAACATCCATTTAGGAGCTACTGAGATGTATCGGGACCTTAGGAAGATGTATCAGAGTGGCGCAGCGGAAGCGTAGTGGCCTAAGATAAAGAGAGGAGTAGAGGAATTTGTATACTCGTGTTTAGTATGCTAGAAGTCTTTAGGAATTGTTGTAGCACTTAGACGTCCCATTTTAGAAGCGAGATGGTGTGTAGATAGACCTTAGTTATAGGTTTGTCTAAGATGCTTAAGAAATTGATTCTTTTTGGATTGTAGTGGATAGACTCACCAAGTTTACTTGTCTTACCCTTGTTGATAATAAAAATTCCATGGTGAAATTGATAGAGTTGTACATCTATAAGGTAGTGAGGTTGTATAGGAATTAGAAAGAAAGATACGAGGAGTCTACCATTGCAAAAATTTTGGGGACGAAATTTCATAAAGGAAGGGAGAATTGTAACAGCCTAATTTTCACTAGGCCAAGAGCCTAATTAAGGTGGTTTAGTAACCCGAAACGCACCGTTCCAAAATTGGAACGGGCAGTTCCAAATTACTAAATAGACCTACTTTTGGTAGCCCGGAACGGGATGTTCCGGATTTGGAACAGGCCGTTCCAAACCATTAAATTTGCCTATGATTCTTAGTTGAGAACGGGCCGTTCCAAAAGATGACCATTGTGAGTATTAAATGCACCCCAGAACGGGCCGTTCTAGATTGAGAATGGGTCGTTCTGGATGTGATTTTTACCCATGATTTAAGGGTCCAAAACGGGCCGTTCCGGCGAAGCCTGATGCCTATAAATTGAGCTCTCTGTCACTCCCAAAAGGCACACCTCTCATTTTCTGATTTCTTTTCTTCTGCTCTCTCTTCTTTCCCTCTACTTTCTGCTTCAGACCGAGGGGAACCCGGCGAGGGAGACCAACCAGATCTTGTGTAGGTTCAGCTTCTACATATCAAGGTACGGGGGAAAAAGGGATTATTTATATGTAGAGTTACATGAGGGAATTGGGTAGAGGAAGAGTCCCTTATGATTATGAGTAATTTTATAATTATTTCTGTTTGGAGAATTATTGGTCTTATGTGATTCTGTATATATTTAGGACTACGAATATATGATTTATTTGTAAAAATGATGCTCTGGAAGAGAGAACGAAATTGTAGAAAAGTGCCTGTAAGTTAGGTTTTGGAAAAATTAAATTATTTATGTTTGAGGAATTAATGTTACCATTAGATTCTGTATGTGTTGAGGATTAGAAATATATATTTAATTTGTAAGAATGATGATTTGGGAGAGAGAACGAAATTGTAGAAAAGTGTCTATGAGCTAGGTTTTGGAATAATTGGGGGTTTTACCATTTATGTTAAAATTATATTAAATTGATAAATCTATTGATTATTTTATTAATTTATGAATGTTATTGTTATATTAATTGATAAGAATTGATGATCTAGATGTGAATTGCTCGAGGGGTGTGTAAACCCTTATTTTGTTGGACTTATCTATTGTGTATGTGATATGGAATTGTGTATGTAATATGGAATTGAGATATGAGATGAGATGTTGTGTGGATATGATTATGATTGTGATTGTGGTACCTCACACTAATGACCAGGGATGAGAAGAACCTTGAGTAGTGATGCTTCAAGGACAAGCGTGCCCCTGGCATGGTGTGGGATGAGTGAGGCAATTAACACGCATCACTTATGTCAAATATGGCAGCCCTGGCATAGGTTAATTGCAAGACTTGTGTGGATTGTAATGTGATTTTGGTTCCTCACACTAATGACCAGGGATGAGACGAACCTTAGGTAAGTGATGCTACAAGGACGAGCGTGCCCCTGGCATGGTGTGAGATGAGTGAGGCAATTAACCCGTATCACTTGTGTCAGATGTGGTGTGGCCTTGGCATAGTGCTAATTGTAAGATTTGTGTGAATTGTGATGGATTGATGTAATTGTGAATTGAGATGTGAAGATGATGAATGATTGATAAATTATGATATATATAGATGCTTATAAATATTTCATTAAGTAATGAGTTATGAAGAGATTACGTTGTGGTGTGTTTGTATGTGCTTTACATATAGATGTTTTCTTTTCTTACCGTATAATTTGTGGATGTTTTAGGTGAGGAAGATCCGGCTATGAGTGACATCTAGAATGCCAACAGTTGAATTATGGGTATGCTCTGATATTGTGATATCAGGGCAGAGGATTTCTAGGACATGAATTGTATTTGTATATGGAGTTGAACCTTGTCTTTTGAAAACAATTTGTAAACTCTTAAATTTTACTTTCCAAGTATTATTTTTCAGTTATTTTGGATATTGAAGAAAGAACAGTTTTGAAGTTTTATGTGAACCTTTTTACCAACTTTGAAAGTTTATTTTTCTTAATTTAATTACATTATTACGATGTATGTGTTGGAGCAGTAAGGGTGTCACACTTTGACTGAACAAAGCCAAACAGTTTGAGTGTCTAAGTGAGTTTAATGTTCCATTGTCTACTTGCTTGTTTGAGACCATAAAGAGACCTTTGTAATTTGCATACTTTGTTAGGAGAAGGTAAGATAAGGCTAGGAGGTGGTTTCATATAAACTTCTTAAAAAACATAAATTATGACAATGTAAATCATATTATCCTAAAATAGCTATAAAACATAAGTTTGTCAATGCTATCTAACTAACTAAACTAACTAACTATCAAACTATAAACATAATATCTAACTAACTAAACTTAGAAAAAAAGTTGCCCATTGTTCTCTTATCTTGAGCAACTCATCTTCGGGCAATGGAGATGGATCTTGAAAGAACTGAAACATTAATTTAAGTGTCATTGATATGCAATGTTAATTATCCTAAAGGTAAATATAGTTAAATAAATTTTGATATGAATTACTTGCGCCCAAGAATCAATAATACCCGCAGAAACTATGGCTCTCATCCAATACATGATGTAATAGCCACATTCAAACGAGTCTTGTTGCTTATTACACTAAAATGAGAAACAAATAACTATTATTTCCAAAGTCAATAAATTTAAATATTATTGAATGTATGAATTAATTTGCTAACCTTAGGGTATATGAAATGCAATGACTTTGATGATCTGACTCTTCCACTTAAAATATTAGCTCCAGACACGATTCTAATTAATTGAAATAAAAACAAATGTTAGCCAATATATATAATTACAGTTTTAAAACATAATGAAAAAATTTAGTTACCCTTGTAATTGACATTTAATTTCATGGCTTGGTTTTCGATGTAGTGAACAAAACCACACCACGGCGTATTCCTTAGGAATGATTACCATTAACTACCAATGGGACCTACATTGTATGACAAACAAATTACTTATAAAATTACCATGATTAAAAAACCAATTAAAAAACTAACCCGTTAATGTATGGAGCCATGTATATATCTCTTCTTGAGTCACTCATCCATGTTTGCATATATTGCTGGATCTGGACCTGAGTGTTTCCTGATTTTTGGATTGATTGAGGCTCAATAAATCCATATACTTCTGCTTGTGCTTGCTCCACACTCAATTTGTCCATGTACCTAACACAAATAATTATTATAAGTTAAATGTAATTATTGTAAATTTAGACTCATAAAAGAAAATATGACTTACATGGCCCACAACTGTATGATAGATATATTTAACATGGAGTTTCCCCCAACAATCTCTAATGCATCAGGCAGAGATATGTATAGTGGAACATCAGAGCTATCAACTCCAAAAACTCTAATGTCCCACTACAATTGAATTGGCTTCTTCTTTAATCGTGGTAATATGATTAGAAGCTTAGATATGGGATCACCCTCAGCTTCTGCGATATTAGCATCATCAACATGAGGTTCTCTCATGACCTCCTTACCACGATTGATAAAATCCTAAAGAAATAATCAAAATTAGTTAAACAATAATAGAATTATAAGAATATAAAAGAGAAATAATATAATTACCTTTGCCCGTGCTGAAAGCGGCATGACTAAACGTTTTGACCAAGCTAAGAATGTGTCGGTTGCCTGCCCCACTAGTTGAACCTCTGTATTGGGCAAAGGCACTGGAGCAGTAGCATCTTGAACTTGGTCAACCACAACCCGTGTCCAGTCTGGCTGTAGAGGGACACCATGGATGGTTGAGACACCCTCAAATACTCGGCCAATAGCCACTAACCATGGGGGGTCATCCTCAACATATAACTCACACTGGTTTGGTACATCAGTGTGAGTCTGATCCGCAAGCAGAACGGTCCATTCTAGATGAACAAACAGAAGAAAGTAAACCAAAAATTTGCGTAGACAAGAAACTAACCTCAAACGTGTAATGTGCAGACACTTAGAGAGTTATAAACGTCCAATGTACACACAAACTCACTGGGAGACTTAGAGAATGAGAGAAAAGGGATTATTAGTTTCTGTAAACAGGGAGCGCGGGAATGAAAAATGAAACTTGGATGAATATAGGGCCATATTCACGTCGGGTATGTGGGGTGCGACGTAAATTTACGTCGGACTAGGGGGGGTCCAACGTAAATTTACGTCGGATAGTGAGAGATCCGACGTTAATGAGCTAATTTACGTCAGACCCCTTTGTCCGACGTAAATTAGTTCCCGTTATTTACCATTCTGCCACCGCATTTTTATAACGTCGGTGGTTCCTTGTTCCGACGTCATTTAGGTGACGTAAAAGCGTCTTTTTGCACTAGTGAGTGTTAATATCTAGTTGATGTACTGACCAATTAGAAGCAACAACTATAGCCAAAAGAACTCTAACAGTGGTCATTCTTACTATAGGACTAAAAGTGTCAATGTAATCCAAACCTAGTATTTGTGTAAAACCTTTGGCTACTAGTCTAGCCTTATATCTTTCAACTGATCCATCAACATGATATTTCACCTTAAATACCCATCTACAACCAACAACCCTTTTTTTAGAAGGAAGGCTAGTTAATATCCATGTTTTCTGTTTATCCAAAGCATCTAATTCTGCTCTAATAGCTTCTTTCCAACAATCATGATTAATAGCATCTTGATAAGACCTCGGTTCAATGATTGAAGAAATAGATGAAACAAAAGATTGTTGTGCTGCAAAATAAGATGTATAGGGAAGGTAATCAGAGATAGGATACTTGACTGTAGATGATGATTGGTCAACTTTTGAAGCTGCAAGAGTGCAATAGTAGTCCTGCAAATATCCTGGTCTGTTTTTCAGCTCTTTGAGATGTTCTAATTTCAGGGATATTTATTTCAATGTTAGGTTGATCATTATTGCTGGAATTTGTCATAGGTAAAGTTGAAAAATTATGTTCATCTTTAGTTTCATCAAGATTATCATGAGTATGACTAGGAATAGGGTCACAATTAGTTAAAGGCATTTGTGTTATAGGTACAACAGGACCATCAGTAGATTGAATTGAAAAATCCTTTTGTAGTGGAAAAATATTCTCATAAAATTGTACATCTCTGGAAATGAAAGTTTCTCTTGTTTTTAAATCAATAAATCCTTTTGTGCCTTAACTGTATCCAAGAAACATACATTTTCTTGATCCAGGTTCAAGTTTGGTTCTATTGTGAGATAAAGTAGAGGCAAAAGCCAAACAACCAAAGACCTTCAAATGTGAGAAATCAGGTTTTTCTGAATAAAGCACATAATAAGGAGAATTTTGTTGCAAAAATCTAGTAGGTAATCTATTAATTAAGTGTACAGCATGTCCAATAGCATAATTCCAAAACATTTTGCTTACATTTGATTGAAACATAAGTGCTCTAGCCATACTTAAAATATGTTGATGTTTTCTCTCGACTACTCCATTTTGTTGTGGTGTATTTACACAAGAGGTTTGATGTACAATTCCCAATTTAGCATACCAATCCTTTAAAATAAATTTTGATCCATTATCAGTTCTTATAGTTTTAATGTTTTTCTGAAACTGAGTTTGAACAAAAGAGACAAAGTTCTGTAACAATAACTTGGTTTCAAACTTATTTTTCATGAAAAATATCCAAGTGAATCTAGATGTGTCGTCTACTATAGTTAGGAAGTATTTGTGACCAAAAATATAAGCTACAGATAAAGGTCCCCAAATGTCTACATGGATTAAATCAAACACATTTTTAGATTTGGTTAAACTATCTAGAAAAGGTAATCTTTTGTGCTTAGCAAGATGAAAAATTTCACAAGGCAAAAAAATTTTATTGCATTGAATTTCAGGATAAGATCCCTTGAGAGTAGAAAGTTTGTCATGTGATATATGTCCTAGTCTCAAATGCCATAAATATGATTTGTAAGTAAAAAAATGACTTGTACAGTGATGAAAAACATTGGACTCAGGTGAGGAAACCATGAATACAATCTTGCCCGCAACTCAACTGCACCAATCATCCTCATGGAGTGATTTGCTTGAATCTGACAATCAAAATCAGAAAAGGTAAGTGTGTAGGAAAGAGTTTTAGCAAGCTTGGAGACCGAAATAAGATTAAAATGAAAGTTGGATAGCAGAACAGTTCCAGATACACAAGTACTAACTTGTGATCCATTTGGAAGTTGGATCAGTATAGGTTTGATTCTTCTATAGGATTGAAAAAATTTGATGTTTTTACAAACATGATCTGTGGCTCTAGTATCTATGATCCAACAATCACTATTATGAGAATAAAGGAAAGACAGAATCATACCTGATGGCTTAGGAGAAGAAAAGATAGAAGGACATGCAAGTTGATTCACAGAGTGATACTGGGTGTGCTACCTGATTGTTGAAGAAGGGCTAGAAGGGCTTGATGCTATTTTGGAGTAAACATGTTCCTTGAATTATGGGAGACTACTCTCTGAGATTGGACAGATTGATCATCATCAATATCCTCATCAGAAACTGATTGGTACTGGTTCACAACTCTGCCATGCTTGTGGTGTAGTGGAGGACCATGTTTCTTATAACATGAATCAACTAGATGACCAATCCTCCCATAATGAGAACATACCTTTGTGTTGCAGTCTTTGTTTCTTTTAAATGTTTTGGATCCTTTATAGTTGTTCCTTTCATTATTAGAAGTCACTGCCAATACCTGATTATCATTGGTACCATGGAGTTCTCTTTCTTGTTGCAAGAGCATTGAGAAAACCTTTTGCACCGATGGAAAATGGTCCATCAACATTGCTTGAGATCTTACATTGGAATACTGCTCATTCAATCCTTTAAGAAATCGTATGACATATTCTCTCTCCCTGTATGACTGAATAGTTGGGATGAGTTTACAAGAACAAGTAGTAGAGCAAGTGCACGAAGGTATAGGACAGAAATGATCTAATTCTTGCCATAGTCCTTGTAAGGTTGTGAAGTAATGGGTAATGGATATATTACCTTGTTTTAGTGAGTATATTTCCTCAAGCAATTAAGAGATTCTAAAGACATCACCTTGGTAGTAACGTTTCTTGAGATCATTCCATATTTGAGAAGCTGTTGGCATCCAAATTACACTCGGAATTAGGGATGTATCCAGCGATTGTACGATCCAGGAAATACCCAACTTGTTGCAACGATCCCAAGCTGTTTGATTCACTCCAGCAGTGGTAGGTCGAGCAAGAGATCCATCGACGAATGCGAGTTTGTTTTTGGTTCCGAGAACAAGCAGCATAGATTACGACCAAGAAAGATAATTGTGATCATTTAGAGGTGTAGAAACCAAACTGATTGACGAATTTTTGTTGGAAGGAAGAAAATATGGACTGAGAGGATCAAGGAGAAGGTTTGTTTGAACAGTCATGATTAAAGGAAGAAATAGAGAATAGAAGGGACAAGAGAAATAATTGAAGATTTTGAAGAAGGAGAGAAAAAAAAGGGGGAACAGATCAAGAAATCAGATCTTCAATTGATGGAAGAGGGAAGAAGGTGGAGCAGGAAAAAAAATACAGAGCCTCAACACAGGCTGATACCATATTACAATTATGATAAAGAAATCACCATGAAAATATTATGAAAGAAACTTTCTTGAAGAAGAGGCACGAAGAATGCATAATCAGAATTATATTGAAAAACTGTGTTTAACAATGATCAACTACAAGTATATATAGTTGCTGTAATACCAGAGAAAACAAACTATAATTAAGAAAAACAGACTAACTAACCTCCTAACCTCCTAACTAAATTAAAAATACAAATAAAAAATAGAATAAGTTAAGTCATCATGACAGTATCTACATGCAAACACTCTCACACCCAAGTTGGCACATGGTCTTAAGAAAATGATTTATGACTTATTTTAATATTATAAAATTGGTTTATAAGATTAAAAAAATATATATACAATTAATTGATTTTATTTTTAAATGATGTATGATTTCTAAAATATCTTTCAATTAGAAGATTTACGAATGATCTATTAAATTCAATAATAAAAATTGTTAGATATCTTATAAAATTAATTTATAATATAAGAATTTTTTCTCAATTATATATATTATTATAATTTTATTTTTAAATGATGTGTCTAACATATAAATAAAGTAATGGTAAATATAATTTTGTAGAGTATTATTAGGTGACGTTTTTATAGATTGTGTTAGCAATTATTGGAGTGAGAAATGTTGTTATCATCATATTCACTTTGTTACCAATTGTGACAAGATTAGGAAATGTTGTCATGCTTTTCATGAGTAAGTGGGCAATTACACGATCAAAGCACTTGTATGATTGAGTCAGTCTTCTATGATGTTGAGATAATTGGGTTAGTCGGTTATTGAGGGATTATTTAGGTTTAAGAAGTTTTAGGCATTGAAATGTATGCTTCTTAAGCCCGAATTGACCTCCAAAATAGTATATCACCCTTCTATATATTTTTATGTTTGATATTGTCACAATCCACATAGAAAGTTAGTTTTTCTTAATATATTATTTTTTTTCCTTCATATTATCAGAAAATAGTACCAAACAATTTAATATACGATTGATCACTAGTAATCCTATATAATATATTATCAACTAATTTAATCATTAAAAATTGAATAACTTAAATTGTAATATATATAATAAACTAACAAACATTATATGGTAAACTAGACAATGTATATATTACCTAGAATTAATGTCATAACTAATTTAAACTTCATAGATATAATGTAAATTAATTATACATCTAAAATTAAACTAAGCAAGTTCATACATAACTAAAATAAAGCATTTTTATTCAAAATTTGGAAAGCACACTGCGCATCTTTGAATGAAGTGGAGTTGTTGAATATCTACAAACTCAAAATGAAAATAAATTAAATATTGATTGATGAATCCATAACATGACAACTAAATTAAGTAAGTGAATTGATTTTAATATGCATTACCACCTTCCATAAATCAATAATATCCTGTAGAGAATTATGAGTATATATATGTTTTATTACATAATATTTGCACTCAGTCTTTGAAAAAAAAAAACTAAATAAAAATAGTACAGGCCATATTCTCTCATAGAACATAAAATCACTAAACCTTCATGCATTGAACACTATGGCTGCATGCTAAAAAAACACTCATGTAAAAGTAACTTTACTTGGTTGTATCCCTTCTTCCTTCCTTATTTTGAACACTGCCAAGGAGGAATTAATTAATCATACCACACTAATACCATAGGAATTGATCATTGCATTCTTATATGGAATGTCGTCAAATACATTTCGATATAAATCTAATGAAAACATTATCATCAAACAACCCCTTCTGGCTTCTGCCATATAAATCCATGAAGTTGTCTTTTTTCCATTTGAAATAATTAACTTGTGGATTCCCAAGGCAACATTTGTGGAGAGCATTCCATGAAACATGTGAGGAGCATAAGAACCGTCGCTGCAATTTAGAGAACAGGAGAAATATATGAGAGAGAAGAACAAGTGAGACTTATATTTTTAAAAAATAAAATGTAAACAACAATGATACTCCTAAATGATTTTAACAGAATAAGTGGTATGGATGGTTTGGTCACTGGAAAAAAAAATATATAGCGGAAAAGAGAGGGTTCTACGAGTAAAATAGAATACAATTGAGTAAAAAAAAGCATATTCCATTATATAAAGTTATGCTCTTTTAGATTATATATATGTTCATACTTAAATAGTGCAATTTAATTTGATGAAAATGTTTGATATAAAACCAAAAATTGCAAAAACAAATGTCCGTAGTCGTTGTAAAGTATTCTACTAACACATTAAAAAGATATAAGAAATGTGTGAATATATAATTAATTGAATACATCAATATTTATTATTATATATATAAATATTTAAATATTCATATATATACAAAAAATAATTTTAAAATATATACATATATAAAAAAACTTAATTATAAACTTAAAACCGTATAACGTAAAAGTCATTGATTACACTAGTCAAATTAAATAACAAATAAAGAAATCAAATGAATAGAAAAAAAATAGAATAATTTTTTTAATGAATACAAAAAAATGAAAAAATTTTAAAATAATAATTTGATGAATAAAAAATAAAAAATAAATCACTTATATTGGCTAAAAAATCAAAATTCTAATCCATCATTCTATCATTCTCTCTCTCTATATATATAGGGAGCATATGAAGTGAGAGAAAATTTATTATGAGAGATGAGAGAGTTAAAATATAATCTTTAGATTAATTTTCTCTCACTTGGTACGCTGAAATTTGGAGATTCGTAAAATTAATCTAAGGGTTATATTTTAACTTTCTCATCTCTCATAATAAATTTCCTCTATATATATATGAGCAGGGATCATTTTACTCTGGGAGTAAATCTACCTAGACTTACTCCGTTCAATAACTCATGTTCTACATCAAATTTCAATGATCTAACTGTTTAATTTAAAGTTCTTAATGTATAGATCAAATTTGCAGAATTTTAGAAAATTTGAAAATCATTTGATACATCATTTCATTAATTCATTTTTAAGTGACATAAAATCCTGATTAAATACCAACATACTTTTTTACTTAAAAAAAAGTCCTTTAAAATTCTATGAAATTCTAATCCAATACACCCCTTTAATTTATCACTTTTAAATATATTATTGATGATTTGAGGGATTAAAATAATATTTTTTAAAATTACAGGGACTAAAAACAACTACTTTAAATTTGAGGGAACAAAAATAAATTTATCTTATAAATTTGAGATATTAAAAACATATCTAAGCCATGATTTTAATAAATAAATTATAAACAACGATGATAGACTTTTTTTAATATACTAATTTTTTTATTACCCAAATAACTCATCCCCTAATTATTTACTTAACTAACTCATTTTTTTTTTACTTAAGTGAGAAATCGGTTGGGGAACCATTTCTCAACTAGGGTATTTTTTTTTTGTTTTAAATTTTTTAAAATTTTTTTAATTTAATTTAAAATTCAGAATTTGATTATTGTTTTTAATATTTAAATTTTATATTTTTAAAATTTAATATGTTTAATATTATTATTATACTTTTATTTTAAAAATTATTTTTAATATTTAAATTTTGTGTTAAAGATATAGATAACTTAAAAAATCATTTTATAAAAAAATAAAATTATTTTTAAATTTAATTTAATATTCAAACTTAAAATTTAAATAATAATATATTTTTAATATTTCAAATTTATTTTAAAAATATAGATAATTTTTTATTTTAATTTAATAAATCATTTTTTATATTTTTAAATATGTAAA
This sequence comes from Cajanus cajan, assembly GCF_000230855.2. Taxonomy (NCBI): domain Eukaryota; kingdom Viridiplantae; phylum Streptophyta; class Magnoliopsida; order Fabales; family Fabaceae; genus Cajanus; species Cajanus cajan. Next base: position 16,180,075 of record NC_138519.1, read on the forward strand.
AAAATATTTTTTTTATTTTTCTTTAATAATTATAGATAATTAATTAGAAATGAAAATATTTTTAAAAATATTTTCAATTAAATTTATTTTATTTATATAAAACTTGTAAGTTATATAACAAGATATATATATAAAATTATGTATTATATATTAAATGTTGTATTATAAATCTAAAAATATTGATACGAAAGCTTAATTTTTTGATTTTTTGAGTGATTTTTAAAAGGTGTTAAGAATATCTTTTAGACCTGAAAATTGTACCATTGGATTCATTGACATAAAATATATAGAAAATAGTAATGTCAAGGAAAAAAGTAGCTTAGTAGAGGCATAATAATAGGCCACAAAGTGAGTCAATTAATTGGTATATTTTGTTGATGTAAATAGAATAATTGATAATATTTTCATTGAGATGAACAGTTTTGAAATAGTTGTGCCAACATAATAGGAGATCAAATGATAAGATAAATAAATAAGAAGAACAACACAACCACAATCCACCAAATTACATAGAGAAGTTAGGTTAATGATGTTTATGCTCACCAGTTTCACACTTTGGAGGTTGTCGGTTCCTTATTGGGTCTCAACGACCAATGTGTGATTATTCTAGTTCAAGTTGGTCCCGGTCATGTTTTATTTGAGCATTATCCATAGTAGGATTCAACGAAGCACTTCCACCAACCTTAAAGTGAAAGGAAAAAAATGATAATACTCACATCAATGGAGTCTGTCACTATTCTAACTATTGTTTATTATAATGGACAAATTATCTCCACTTTGTATGGAACTACGCTTGTTAGCAATGAGGTTAAAACCTTACTAGTAAGCAATACAATGACTTCTCATCAACTTAAGCAGGCTATTAATAATAACCTTAATCTTCCTGATAGCAAAGTTGTCACGGATATCCATTACCGATACCTAATTTCATGTATCAGTGGTATATATCAATATAGAGCGTGTCATTTTAGGGATGATGAAGATGTGCAATATATGTTTTCATTTTTCACAGAACTACACGACCTAACAAGTCTCCAATTATATTTTATGACGACATATATTGGATTCTTGCATGGGATGGATACGATTGACAACTACTTTCACCATGCAATGAAGTTGGATAACTAATATGCTATGGTTTTGTCTTTTGTTCTTCATTTACTATGTTTCAAGTATGTTTAACTTGTTTGTATTGAATTTATTTTCATTTTAATGATGTAACCGCTATAGTTATTGTAGTTAATATATTATGTCATTGATTAAGAATGTCTTTATTTCAGAGCGTCAAGAATCTAATGCCTTTAGCCATTAGTGTCATTGATTCAGAGTGTCACTGATGTAGAGTGTCATTGATTAAAAGTATCTTTGTCTTAGAGGATCAGGAATCCAATGTCTTTAGTTATGTGTCATTGATTTAGAGTGTCTTTGTCTCAGAGTGTTAGGAATCCAATGCCTTTAGTCATGTGTGCCAGAATGTCTTTAAAAATGAATGGACCACATTAATTCATGAAAATGCTTGAACCCTATCTCCACCTTCTATTTAAATGAGAGAATTCTTGGTTTCAAATCCAAATTGTCACTAAGCCAAGTATTCTTGTTTGTAAATCCAAATATACAAACCATTTGTCTACTACAATGTCTGATGGGATCCTTGCTAGCATTGATGGACATGTGGTGGTCAATGTATAGGACACCTTGACTCCTTGGATCAAGTTCTTCAAGGATGATGCATGACTTAGGAAAAATGATCGAAAATGGAAGATGGGGTAAAGGTATTTGATGAAAGGTTTGAGAGGGCACTCCAGGATTTGGCTCACTCAATGGGCGATGAAGGCCACTTCACTACAAGAAAAATCAGGATTATCTATAGAAGAAATTCGTAGATAAGCATGAAAATCCGTAGGTAAGTGTCAATTATCTACAGATTATCTACACAAAAAAAATCCATAGGTAATAAGGTCGTAGATAACGTTACCTACAAATTTTTTTTGTTTAATTTTAATAAATTTATTAATGTAACAATTCTCATATTTGGCCTCTTAAGGATGCTATTTCATGAAACTTCACTTTTCAACGTGTTTTGTCCTTACTGCACATTTTCTGGGAAACTTCCCAAAAGGTCACTCATCCCTATATTACTCCAAGTCAAGCACGCTTAACTATGGAGTTTTGATGAGGTAAGCTACCAAAAAGCAAATGCATGTTATCAGTATAAGTAGTATAAATTAATTTATTTAAGTCATAGAACACTCTATAATTCATATCAAAACATATCTATTCTTGAAATTTAATGCATATTTACACTCATAATCATACAAGGAATGCAATAGAACAATCTAAAAGCAAATTAGAAAGCTTTTATAAAGTGCCTATTTTTGTACGCATACATTAGGTAAGCGATTGGGGACCAATCTGACTAGCTAACAAAGATTCCCACACCCCAAGTGAGGTTTCTCACTCCCCCTTACCTGGATGAGCAGAAGATGAAGTACGTGCGGTTCTCCAGTGATCTTCTCCTCTTGGTTCTCTTAAGTCTTCAGAGCGCGTAGAAAAGAAATGGGAGACTAGAGTCAAGAGAAATGAGAAACGTGAAAAATAACTCTTGACAACTCCTTTCTTAAAAATAAATAATGAAAATAAATAATAATAATAATAATACTATTTAGAAAATATTAAAAGATAGAATGATTTCTTCATTTTGTTTTTATTCAATTAGCTTTTTTTTAATTAATTAGCTAAGATTTAGTTACTTTTAGATATTAGATTAGTTTGTTATTCTATTTTTCTTTTCTTGCTATAATAAGTTTCTTGAGTTGTATATATAATACTCTTAGCATTGTATCATTTGTACCAATCAATATAATCATTGATATTCATGAATCTCTTTCTCTCTTTGATCTTTAACAAATTCGTTCACCTTTTTCTTCTTGAGTTTAGGTGCAAACACTCACATGGTATCAGAGCCAGTCTTCTGCCATTGCGTTCTATGAAAGCTTGCTTCTTTTCTACAAACTTGAAATTCTATCCATTGTTCTTGTTGTTCCTTCTTGATTGCATTTTACAATCTTTCTTTTATTTCTCATAGTGAACAGTGAAAATACAAACCCGGCCAATGCAAACCCCAATAGTCTCTCAGATCACCTTGTAAATCCAACAAATCCTTTGTTTCTTCATCTAGGAGAGAATCCTTCTCTTGTTCTCGTCACTCCTTTACTCAAAGATAACAAATATCAGCAATGGAAACACAACATGATCGTCCCTCTTGAGATAAATAACAAAGAACAATTTGTGCTAGGTACACTGCCTTGCCCAGCTTCAATCGATCCTCTTCATGAAGCTTGGAAAAGATGTAACAAAATGGTGATGTCTTGGCTCACACGCTCTATGACGCCTTTGATTAAACAATTGGTTATGTGGATGGATACCACTTTTTACATATGGATCGATCTTCTTGAATGTTTCTTGGATGGTGACAAGTTCCGAATTGCTGATTTGCAAGAGGAACTTCAAAAATTGCAAGCAAGGTGATTCTACAGTGTCACAATACTATACTCGTCTTAAAGCTTTGTGGAAAGAGCTTTCAATGTATCGTACTCTTCTGTTTTGTACGTGTTCTACTTCATGTAATTGTGGTTTAATCTCAAAAATTCAAAAAGAACGTGATGATGATTACATTATCAAGTTTCTTCGTGGCCTCAACGATGGTCAGGTTCGTTCCCAAGTCATGCTCATGGAACCCATGCCTAATCTTATGAAAACCTTCTCTTTAGTTCTTCAACAAGAACATGAAGTCAGTGGTTCTTTCTCCAATATTTCACAAGAATCTATTGCCAATGTGAATTTTCAAGATAATTCTCATAACAGCTCTTTCCCAAATCGTGGTGGGTTTTTCTAATTCTTGAGGAAGAGGTAGTTTCAATAAATCTTCTGGACGAAATAACAAGTATTGTGATCATTGCAAAAGGACCAATCATATACATATGAGAATTGCTGGATTAAGCGTGGACTTCCACCGGGTTATAAAAACAACAAAAATTATGTTGGTCCTTCTAAACCTTTTGCCAGCATTATCGCTGCTAAACCTTCTATTATCTCTGATTGTTTTATTCTAGAGGTAAATAAGTCAGGTGCTCCTTTTGGTTTCTCAAAGGAACAATATCAAGCCATACTTGCTTTGCTACAACAGTCACAAAAGCCCTCCCTTCTAGAGCCAAGTGTTCATCAATGTACTATCAATCCATCAGGTTCTGTACCTTCCTCTTCTACTTGGATATTGGATAGTGGTGCTACTAACCACATTTTCCCCTTTAAATCTGCCTTTACCACTCTTACACCAACTTCTCCTATCTTAATTCGATTGCCCAATCAACAATTTGTTACTGCTAAATTTTCTGGCACAATTGTTTTGGGAAATCTTATTCTTCATAACACTCTCTTTGTTTTTGACTTTTCTGTTCAATTAATTTCTATTCCAAAATTAATTAATTCCAATGATTTTCTTGTCATTTTCTATAAAAACCATTATGTTATTGTGCAGATAACTACCTTCTAGATGATTGGAGTAGCTAAAGAGTATCAAGACCTATTTCATCTCTTAGGAAATAACAACTTGAATGTATCTGATTCAAGTATTCTTTCTTATCAATCTTCATTACAACATACTGCTCTTGTTCTTAATGCAAATATTTGTACTTTGTGGCACATGAAATTGGGTCATCCCTCTAATAAAATTCTACAAGTTTTAGCTTCTCAATATTATGATATTTCTTTTAATCCTGTGGATGCTTGTGATGCCTGCTCTTTTGCTAAACAAAAGAAATTACCCTACTCGACTAGTACTAATAGAACCATGTCTTTTTTTGAATTAATTCATGCTAATATTTGGGGTCCCATTACTATTACTTCTATTGAAGGTTACAAATATTTTTTAACAATAGTTGATGATTATAACAGATTCACTTGGATTCTTTTTCTTAAAAACAAAAGTGATGTCAAAACCGTTCTTCCAAACTTCATTATACTAACTGAAAACCAGTTTTCATGCAAATTAAAAAGATTACGATCTGATAATGGAAAAAAGTTCTTCATAAATGATTTCTATAATGCAAAAGGAATTTTTCACGAAACTTCTTGTGTTGAGACCCCCAACAAAATGGCATTGTTGAGAGGAAACATCAACACCTTCTCAATGTTTGTAGAGCCTTGTTGTTTCAAGCTAAAGTTCCTAATAATTTTTGGTCTCATGCACTCAAACTTGTTGTTTATATTAATAGATTGCCTACCCCTTTTCTCAATCATAGATCTCCTTATGAACTAGTTCACTCAATTAAACATGATTTATCTACCCTTAAAGTGTTTGGATGTCTATCATATGCTAGTTCACTCACCTCAGGCAGAACCAAACTTGCTCCTAGAATTCTAAAATGTATTTTCTTGGTTATAAACCTAGAACTAAAGGTTATGTTTTGTATGACTTACATTCTAAGTCCATTTTTACTTCCAGAAATGTTGTATTTCATGAGAACATATTTTCTTATCATACTTCACAATTAGATACTTCTCAGATTCTTATTAATCATACACATTCTACAATTGACATCATTCCTTTTGATTTCCCATCTACTTTACCAATTTCACCTGCCACAATTGTTGCAAATAATGATAATGGTTCTAATGTTGTTAATGATTCTGTTGCTTCTAATGATAATCAAAATACTCAAATTGCTATCCTAACAGAGTATCTCTCAAAGTTAAAAACAAGCCTTGATACTTGCATCAATACTATTGTGGTGCAGCCTTTGCATCTCAATCTCATTCTACTCCTTATCCTATGCATTTATTCCTTTCTTATGCTAAATGCTCACTTGATCATGTTTCTTTTTATCAAAACATTTCTGCACAATTTGAACCTAGGTTATTCAAAGAAGCAATTAGTCAAAGTGACTGTTGGCAGCAAGCTATGGCCTCTGAACTTCTCGCTTTGGACAAAAACCATACTTGGACCTTGGCTCATCTTCCTCCTGGCAAGAAATTAGTTGGATGCATATGGGTTTACATAATCAAACACAAAGTAGATGGTTTAATTGAGAGATTTAAAGCCAGACTAGTGGCCAAGGGCTTTACTCAAACAGAGGGGGTTGATTACTTTGAAACTTTCTCACTAATAGTGAAACCCACTACAGTTAGAGTTCTTTTGGTTGTTGCTAGTGCTAACAATTGGTTCTTACATCAATTGGATGTTGATAATGCATTTCTTCATGGAGACTTGCATGAAGAAGTCTACATGAAACCATCTTCTGCTCTTTCTCTTCCTCATCCAAAGCTTGTTTGTAAACTTCAAAAGTCTCTATACGGCTTGAAGCAAGCAAGCCGTAATTGGAACCAGAAATTAACTTCCAAACTTCTCTTCTTGGGTTACAAGCAAAGCTTTGCAGACAATTCTCTTTTTGTCAAAACTCAAGGTTCAATGATCACATTTTTATTGGTTTATGTTGATGATATTGTCCTTAGTGGAAATAGTCTTTTTGAGATCCATTTTGTGAAAAACCATCTTCATTCTAAATTTCATATTAAAGATCTTGGTCCTCCCAAATATTTCTTAGGTCTTGAAGTTGCTCGATCCAATACTAGATCTGACATTGGCTTTGCTGTCCAACAACTCAGTCAATTTGTTTCATTTCCAAGAGAATCGCATATGCAGCAAGCAATGAGAATTCTTAAGTACTTGAAGAATGCACCTGGTTCTGGTTTCTTTTATCCATCCAATGCTCCTCTTAGGATACAAGCTTTCTCAAATTCTAATTGGACAACTTGTGCCACAACCAGAAGATCCATTACTGGTTATTGTGTCTTTTTGGGAAAATCGTTGGTTACTTGGAAGTCAAAGAAACAGTCTACCGTATCTAGGTCTTCTTTTGAGGTTGAGTATAGGGCTTTGGCTAGCTTCACTGACTTGTGAACTACAATGGCTCCAATACTTGTTTAATGATCTAGAGATTCCTGTTCCAATTCCTTATTCTACATTCTGTGATAGTCAATCAACAATTCAAATTGCTAAAAATCCAACATTTCATGAAAGAACCAAGCATATAAAGTTGATTGTCACCTCATTAGACAACAAATTCAAGAAGGCCTTGTTAGATTGCTTCATGTTCCTTCTACAAGTCAATTGGCTTATGTGTTCACAGTCGCAACCCGAAAATTTCTGATCTTGCGACTTATGGTTTAGACGTCCTTTTAAAAGTCTAATCAATTAGGGAATGCCCGGAAACCAAACTAATCCCTAATTCATGGAGTCGCCACCAATGTTTTACTCAAAACATTGGAAAAAGAAAAGGTTTTTGAAAGTACAAAAATGGCCTTGATAACCAAAATTGGGTTCGGGGGTCGGTTACGTGTAGGGAAGGTATTAAGCACCCCTACAACGCCCTTAATCGGTACCCTATGACGAGGTTAACAATGTAAACAATAATAATATAAATATTAAATCCCTTTATTGATGACTATTTACATGCTTGAAATTTAAATTATACAATTGACCCTAAAATGTCTACATGATTACTTTTATTATAACAATATTTGAAATAAGGGAATAAACAAAAGAAGAGAGAATCGACAGAAATACCTCTTAAGTGAGCTCTATTGAATCTTCAAAATAGGAAGATTTTAAGTGTTTTGTGGCAACCTTTCACACTACAATATGCCTCACAAAATCTCAAGAAATACAAAAGAGAGATGGAGAGAAAAAGAGAGAAATTTCAAGCTTTAAGGAGTCTGAACGAAATTTTGGAGCCCTGAGAACAATGCCTGAGTATGCTATTTATAGACATCAGAAAGTAGCTAGAATGACCCGTTCCAAAATTGGAACGGCCCGTTCTGGATCCGAACATTATGTGTTAATTTTGTATCCTAGAACGACCCGTTCTGAAACCAGAACGACCCATTCCAAAGGTAAGTTTAGCACATAATTTCCTATGCTGGAACGGCCGTTCCAAACTAGGAGTTTTAGGCCTTTTAAATAACTTAGAACGGCCCGTTCCAGTTTAGGAACGACCAGTTCCAGTTCAGGAACAACCCATTCCAAACAAGGATTTTAGACCTTTCTTAAGAATCTAGAATGGCCCGTTCTAGTTTAGGAACGGCCCGTTCCAGTTCAGGAACAGCCCATTCCAAACAAGGATTTTAGGCCTTTTTAAGAACTTGGAACGGCCCGTTCCAATTTTGCAACAGCCCGTTCTGGGCTACTTAAACAAGCATTAGAGCACGCCTAACTGAAACCTAAGCCTCATCACCAACATCATGTGGATGATCACCTACAACACAATTTAAGCACATACAAAGAGCAATAGGGGATGAGAAACATCTCACTCAAGTTCAGGTGCAGAAATAAATGTTAGACAATGCACACACACAACAAACATAATACAAGTCACAAGCACAAATCACATATAAACAATACACATACACAATCAGTATCTCATGCACATTAATTTATCATGTAATGATGTCATGGACTCGACTCATAAATTCATGCATGTGACGCCAGTCACATATCACATATCACTGGCGTGCTGCCTAAACAACACACCTAAGGTAGTATAGGAGTACATGTAAGGAGCTACCCATACATTCTCAACTATAAGGATGTATTGCTAGGGTCTGATCGGTGTGGTTAGTGAGATTGATCTTAGGGTGTGATATGATCATATTGTAGTTGAGGGTGGAGATATATCCAAGACGGTTGTATGTTAAGTTATCTAAGTATTACTATTTTATTTTATCTTATTTTATTTTATTTTATTATTATTTTTTTATTGTATGAGATAAGTTTTCTAGTTCCTGTAAATTCCAGTTGAGGTAAACATGGATCTGTCTCAGGTAGAAGTTGTGTTTAAGTGGGGAGATATCTAAACCAGTTAGTGAGGCTAAGAGTTTTATGAGGTTAGCTTATTATTATTGGATATTTATTGAAGGAATTTCTAAGATAGCATTGCCCTTAACTACATTCACTAGGAAGAGTATTGTCTTTATGTGGGATAGTAAGTATGAGAGTAGTTCCAACTCTTAGGGCAAGATTGACTAGTGTTAATATTATTGGATTTTAGTAAGTCTTTTGTGGTATATAGTAGTACTTATAAGATGAATTTGGATGCATTGTTGATGCAAGAAGGAAAGGTAGTAGCTTATGTTTCTAGGCAATTGAAAATTCATGAGGAACTAACTTATCTATGAGTTAGTGGTTATGATATTACATTAAGATTTGGAGACACTACCTATATGATTCTAAGCTTGAGGTATTTAGCGATTGTTAGAGTCTTAAATATCTTTTGACCAAAGGAGATAGTTGGAATTTTTTAAGGACTAGGATTTTAATCTCAATTGTTATCTAGGTAAAGGCAATGTGGAGACAGATGCCTTGAGTAGGATGATCCTTCATAGGGCTGTTCAAAAAAACCAAAGAACCACATTGAATTTAAAACCAGACCAAACCATTTAAAAAAAATCGGAACCAATTATAATAAAATTGAATCGGATTTAATTTTTAAAATAAAACTTAAAAACTGAACTTATTTTTTTAAAAAGCTTTGGTTCACTCAAACCGTAAAACGGAACAGTCCTCTCACACACTCTATCTCACAGACGCACAACAAATAGACCAAAGCCCCAAATTGCTCAGCCACGCTTTCGCACACTCTCTTTCTCAGACTCTCGAATCTCGATCTCTCACAACAAAGTCTCACAATCTCGCACTGCACTCATTCTCAATCGTTGGCAATGGCAGTACCCAAAGCCCCAAATTGTCAAGTGAAATTTCAGAGGAAGAACCCTAAGGTGTAGTTTCACAGGTTCAAAGAGGTTAGCTTTCGTTTCCTTTTCTGTCGGAACTCTAGTTTTTGTTGTACATAGATTATGGGTTTTAATTAGCTTCTATTAATTTGATTTAGCCTATCGTTTTGTAGTTATAAGTTTACTTTGTTTATCAAGTTAGTCATGAATGATTTTATTACTTGAGAATTTGAATAGTGATGCTGGAAATTGTCTTTTTGCTTGGCAATTTTTGTGCATAGGAAGGGATTTTAGGTCTATGAAGGAGTTTTTTTTAATGTGTTATTGTTATTAAATTTATTACTGTTCAATCTATAGATCTTCAAGACAACTACATCAATCAATGGTTGATCAAGATGGCATTTTGCCTTTGAGACAACAAATCATTTAGTTTCTCCTCCACCTACTGCTGTCTCTAACACAAGTAGAATGCCACCTCCTCGTAGTTTTGATTCACGCAAAAATCGATCTAAAGTATGGGATCATTTCACTAAGGAATCCAATGAAGATAAGATAGCTAAATGCAACTATTGTGATAGGTTGATTAAATTTGAAAGTGGAACAAGTGCAATGCGAGCTCATCTATGTAGATGCCAAAATAACCCAGATAAGGAAGCAAGAAAGAAGCAAAAGTCAAATTCATCCACAAATGTTGTTTCTTCTCCTTCCTTGGCTAGGCCTAAAATTGACCAGGAAACATGTTGGAATGCATTGGTCAAAATGTTCATAGCAATGGAACTCCCCTTTTGAAATATTGAGCATGAAGCTTTGCGAGAATTTTTAAGCATTATAGCACCCTCTCTTACTGTCTACTCACGCACTACCCTAGCACGTCATACTTTGAAACTTTGGGATAGTGAAAAAGCAAAGCTAAAAAAGTTTCTTTCTCGACACTGTCATAGGGTTTGCCTCACCACTGACATGTGGACTTCACGTCAAAATCTAGGTTACATGTGTTTGACAGCTCATTTCATCGACAATAACTGGAAGTTGGAAAAGAAGATATTAAATTTTTGTCAAGTCACAAGTCACTCAAGAAAGACTATGGCTAAGACAGTTGAGCATTGCTTGAGTAGTTAGGGTTTGAATCGGGTCCTTAGTTTAACAGTTGATAATGCCTCATCGAATGATGTTGGAATCCAATATCTCAAGAAGAGGCTAATGTCATGGAACAGTTTGGTTATGAAGGGAGATTATGTTCACATGCATTGTTGTGCACATATTCTTAATTTAATTGTGAAAGATGGATTCAAAGAAAATATTGATGCTGTTGTGAGAATTCGTGCCGCTATCAAATATGTAAGATCTTCCCCTTCTAGGCTATCTAAATTCAAGGCATGTGTTGAGCAACAAAACATTGAATTTAAAGGGCTTTTTTGCCTAGATGTTGAAACCAGGTGGAATTCTACATACTTAATGTTGGAAGCTGCATTAAAACATCAAAAGGCATTTGAAGAGCTTGAGATGCAAGATAAAAAATACATTGAAGAGTTGGAAAAAGGGAAGGGTGTTCCTACATTTGGTGATTGGGAGTTTGTGCGTGGTATCTTACCATTTTTAAAGTTGTTTTATGATGCTACTATGCGTATCTCTGGTTCATCTTATGTGACTAGAAATATGTACATGTTTGAGACCTTCGGGATTGGAATAAATATTAAGCAAATGTGTGCTTCCAAGGATGTGATTATAAGTATGATGGCGGAAAACATGAAAAAGAAATATGACAAATATTGGGGAAATCCTGATCGACTGAACATGTTATTATTGATTGCTCTTGTGTTGCATCCAAGATATAAGTTAAAATTCATGCATTGGTTGATTAATCAAAGTTTTGATGGTGTTGTGGCATCTAATTTGAAAGACAAAGTGGAATCAAGTATAAGATTACTTTTTGAAGAGTATAATGGTGGGAGAATTGAGTTTGAAGCTAACTCACAAGAAGCTCGACTCAATGAAGAAGCAAGTGACGATCCTTATGGCTACGACCAGTTTTTCAAATCAACTGGATCTCATAAATCTGAATTAAGTAAATACTTAGAGGAAGCCTTAGAAGAGAGTCAAGGAGATTTGGATGTTTTAAATTGGTGGAAGCTAAATTCGGGTCGATTTCCAATTCTTTCAAACATGGCAAGAGATTTGCTTGCTATACCTGTTTCTACTATGGCCTCTGAATCTGCCTTTAGTACTGGAGGAAGAGTTCTTGATGCATATCGTAGTTCTCTTACACCACAAATGGTGGAAGCACTTATTTGAACGCAAGATTGGCTCAAAGGGACACTTCCACCATTGTCCTTGAATGAAATAGAGGATTTTGTGGAGCTTGAGAAATTTGAACAAGGTAATAATTTGTTTTAATTGCCTTACACTATTATTTTATTATCTACGTAATATAACATGACTAGCTACTAATTGAATATTTTTCTTTATGTTGCAGATATTGTCCCCTCACAAGATGGTGCTTATTTAGTCTCCTCTGTTACACTTGATGATGATTAGAGAAACACTTACATTATAGTTTACATTTGGTCTAATGTGTAGAATGGAATATCTGATGTGACTTTGCAATCTGTTTCTGTTCTTAGTTTGTGCTTCATTAAGTTACTCAAATTTATTCTAAGTTCATAACTTCTTTTGAGCGCAAAGGCTTAGAATGTGTTAAATAAACTCATGTCCTGATTCTACTGAACTAATGCTTGAACTTCTTATATATGAAAAATGATAGCAACGTTTAGCCTTTTGTTGCTTTTACAGCCTTTAAAATTTCCACCTTTTTACTCACATGGTGTGATGATTACTAGTTAAAGCTGTGATTCACAGGTACCTTCATATGTTTCTGTTCATTTTTGTTAATACCTAATTTAGTATGGTTTTATTTTGAAGACTGCTCCTTTCCTAGCAACTCAAATTTAAAAGGCGCTGTTGGTTGATCAAAGCTAAATAGCATGGAATAGGTTACAGAATTCAGAGCACTGTGTACAGCAGGTTGTTGTTCTCTGTTATGATGTGGTTTACCTGGCTTGTGGCTTTTCACTTTTGAATTGCTTAGGGTATATTTTCCTGAAAAAAAAATCATTGATGATGGCTTAATAGGGCTGCTGTTTATTTTTGTGTTTTATAATATGTTTTTTTTGTTCAGTTTGTAAATTTGCTTGAAGTAATTTATCTAAATATATATATTGCAGGCATATATGTATGGATTCTTCAAGAACAAGAGAATTGTGCTTTATGACACATTAATTCAACAGGTTAGGAATTATTAACTGTAGATAGTTATTTTGTCTTTCAGGTTAATATACAGCTTCTGTCTTAGAAGAGATTTATTTGTATAAATTTCTTACTTTTTGGTTTCTACTTCTTCTCAAGCTGATTCTTATTAAAAAAAAATTCTTGAGCAAGTCTTTGCCAATGTTAGATTTATATTCCCTCTCCCTGCTCTATTTAATGATGTAATAGCGACATTGTAAAATTCCTATTTTGAAGGCTAGCCTAGGGTTGGTTTGTACTCAAACTTATATTCAAACTAATTTAGGTATTTGAGTTTAGGTATCTGAATTAATGAATATCTAATATAATGGATGGCTTGCCTATGTTTTCTGTATAAGTATTACTTCTACCCTTGAGTATTACACTTTTACAAGGGAGTTAATATCAGTTTGATATTGCAATATGTGACAAAATTTCCATAGCTAATTACCTACACTATTATTTGAAGTATTTTTAATGTTATCTACAATGCTATGAGAGGGTAAAAAGCCTAGCTGATAAGTGCTCCCATTATTTATCTCCATGAAGAAAGTGAAAATTACATCCAACCATTACTTTTTGTGTTTGTCTGCTACTTATTTTATTCTTCTAACTATCAGTTAAATTTTATAAGAACATTTTTAATTTAATTTTCTTGGTCTTTGATTGGATTGTTTTCACATGCATAAAATGTTCCTTAACCGAAAAATAATTGTTTTAACCTCAACATTTTGTTTTAACCTCAACATTTCATAGGGATCTCTTTAGTTTTACTTTGTCTATATTTGTTCTTTCTTAGATGGGTGAGACATTATTTAACTGTGACTTATTAAGTTAAGTTGTCACATGCCCCTCATATTGCAAATTCATCTTTGTAGGCTTTTCAACCTGGCCGTGGCTCCTTTGCAACCAGAGCAAGAATATTATTTACAGCCTGTTGAGCTTGGTAGATCTAGAAATGCCTCATCTTTGTGCCCGATTGATTTTTCTTTTGGGGGAGACCACTTATGGGACAGGTTTAGTGTAAGTTGTGCTGTTATTTTGCTTAACTACTTTTGGATATTCTTATTTGTCCATTTTCAGTCTCTCTTGGCATTACTTATTAGTTGTAAACATTTTATTTATTTTATATTCAATAGGTTTTTATTTTGTTCAGTGATGGGGATATCTACGTGCTTTGTCCAGTTGTTCCATTTGGAAGTTATTTTATGGCTCATATTTTATTTTTTATTGCAGAACTATTTAGAGCTCATGCACATGCTTTATTTGATGCATCCCTTGTCTTACAGGTATAGACATTCAAATATGGAATTTTGCATTATCAATAGATGAAAAAATGCCTTTGACAGAATGGTCCATCAGTTGCAGTGTTATATGATGACTTTACTTCTTTATGTTCTTGATTTTCTAGGGACCTCTGCGAAGAGTAGGTCAGGATGGGAATGAAAATTCAGTTGGTCGAAGTGCAGAATGTGAAGATTCAGTTCGGAGAAGAAACCCTGTTCTAAAATTGGTTTATTTCTTAAAACTGGTTCAAAAACTAGTTTGGTTATGAAACTGGTTTTAAATTGATTATAAACTTGTTTATTAAAGTAGTTCAATTTTAAAATGGTTTGTTAAAGTAGTTCATATAATTTATAAACCATTTCATTTTATTAAAATGGTGTGGTGCAGTTTTTTTAAAAAACCAAACTATGCACACCCCTAATCCTTCATCTATCGTTTCGATGATTTAAAGGTTAAATTTGATTGAAGAGTTTAGAGATTTAAGCTTGATTTGTGAGCTTACCCTTAGAAGCATTGAATTGAGTATGTTGAAGGTAACTAGTGAATTAATGGATGAGATTAGAGGAGCCTAAGAGTTAGATCCTTTCTTAGTGAACCAAGTGGAGAGGATTGGTAAAGGTATAGATAGCCCTTTTCGAGTGGAAGTTGATGGTGTTTTGTGGTTTCAGGATATAATCTATGTGCCTAATAATCCCGAATTAAGGAAGATGATCTTAGAAGAAGGCAATAAGAGTACTCTTAGTATTCACTTAGGAGCTATTAGATGGATTAGGACCTTAGGAGGATGTACGAGAGTGGCGTAGCGGAAGCGTGGTGGTCTAAGGTGAAGAGAGGAGTAGAGGAAGTTGTGGACTTGTGTGTAGTATTCCAAAAGTCTAAGGTGGAAAATTAGAAAGTCTAAGGCAGGAGACATATCCATTTTTATTTGCTTCAGGTAATTTCGGGGACGAAATTTTTAAAAGGAGGGGAGAATTGTAACACCTCAAATTTTTCTACTAATACTACGAATAATTATTATTTATTTTTTTATTTATGAAGATTATTTCCTTATAATTATTTTGATTAATTAAATGGGTTTGATTGAATTTTTAAAGGTTTTTAATGATAATCATTTATGAAAATTATTTTTTATAATATTATTAATTATGATATTTTGTTATAATTATTATTTGAAGAAAATCATGTTTTAAATTGTATTGATATTTTATTTTAATTATATATATATATGTGTTATTTATTTATTTATTATTTAGTAATTCTAGATTTTCATAGCCCCGAAACGGGCTATTCCACTTTGAGAATGGGTCGTTCCAACTCGAGCATGCATGGGTAAAACTTCAACCCAGAACGGGCTGTTCCACTTTGGGAACGGGCCGTTCTGGATGTGGTTTTAAAGAAAAAATTATTGACCTAGAACGGGCCGTTCTGGTTTTGGAACGGGCAATTCTGGGAGAGGCTTTTCTACATGTTTTATGTGCCCAGAACGGGCCGCTCCGGATTCGGAACGTGCCGTTCTGGCCAAATCCTGATGCCTATAAATGCGTTCCGGCACTCTAGAAAAATGCATTTTTTCACTTTTGACCCTTTTTCTTCTACACTTTCTGGAGACTAAGGGGAACCCAGAGGAGGAGATCCTGCTTCAGTTTCAACCCCTATTTATCGAGGTAAGGGGGGAGTGAGAAACATCGCTCTGGGTGTGGGATTGTATGCTGGGTAGTGGGATTGACCCCTAATCCTGTGTTTGTTGTATGTCATATTTTTCTTGTATGTTCCAATTACTTAATTAATATGCGTGTATGAATAGAAACTTTGCTTAGGCTATGATTGTGGAATTTGGTGCTCCTATGGGTTCCTACTGGAAAGGAAACCCTAAGGGAGTGCATTGGTGCTTGTATGAGTAAATTAATTGTGATAATAATTATATACGTGAATTGTCTTATTTTAAATGTTAATTGCATAAATTAGAACGCTCTATGGATTCTTGAGAGAACCCTATGAGCAGCAGGAAAAATAGGAATATTTCTGTTTTGCCTTCTGTCTATTCCGTTATATTCCCTATTAAAAGAGATGTGGGAATGTGTGTTTAATTTTGAAAATAAACAAGTTTTGATATGAATTAGAGTGCTCTGTAGGTTCCTGTGGGAACCCTATGAGAAACAGTCATATTTCTAATATTTTCTATTTTATCTTCTGATTGTTCTGTTGTTTTCCTTGTTGTACGAGATGTATGAATATATGTTTACTTTCACAAATAGATGAGTTCTGATATGAATAAAACTACTCTGTGAAAATTGTGAATATGATGTGATAATGCGAATGTGATGATGAAATGTAATGAGGAGATGTGATGATGAGATGTGTTGAGACATGATAATATGATATGGGAACGAGACATGATAATGTGATATGAGAATGCATAGAGTCTTGATTGACATGCATCATTTGCATAAATGTTTTAAGGGTACGATATGGAATACACCGCCAGAGAAGGCCCCCTAGTGTAAAAGCTTTGGGGATAGCTCGGTTTGGAAGTCCCAGTCTCGCCCATTGTGTGCATGGGATGTATCTTGCGCGGCTTAGCTATCCCGATGAGACTCTGGTAGTATATCCTTCTAATGAGAGTGCGCAGAGGGTGTGACCCGGCATGTACTCCTAGACTACTCTTCGTGTATTGCTAGCGGCAATATGCCATGTGATGTTTTACTGGCGCCACATGCATGATAATATGTAGTCCGTGTCCATGCATGTGCATTCTTATTATTAAATGATGATAAATTACTATTTGTATGACTTGGATGATTGGATAAGCTATTGTTGTTGATTGATCTATGAGGTAACTGTATTGTTTGTGTTTGGCTATCCGATGTGGGTTCCTACACCGTGAGCCAGAGTGAGATGTTTCTCACTCCCTTCTTTTGTGTTGTTTCTCTTGTTTGATATACAGGAGACCATTAGCAACATGAGGCTGAGGATGTGGACGATGGAGCTTAGGCTTCTATGTGGGATTTTGCTCTGATAGGACATGTGACATCGGGACATAGATAGAATTAGGATATGCCATTGTTTATGATTTATTAAAGTATCTATTTTGGAAAATTCAATTTTTATTCTTTGTAATTTTATTTGCTATTTGGATTAAGGACATGAATGTGAATTCTCTACTCACATGATTATTGGAATTGTCATTTCATTTTTAAATACTTTTTTATCCAATAAGATATTTCTTTTTATTATTATATATATATATATATATATATATATATATATATATATGTTGGGGTAGAGGGTGTCACACTTAAAGAAAACTACCCACCCAAGTATTTTTTGAATATGAAAGCCTCCCCAAGCTTTTTTCCGCCAAGTATTCTCTAAACGTAAAGTCTCTTCAAGCATCAAGCTAAATCACAAAGTTTAAGTTGGGTATGCTAACAAAAAATCGTCTTACACCCAAGACGTGATAAATAATTAAGTAGAAAGTATGTTTTAACATAGAATATTATAATAAAGAATGAGAATATGAATTCTTGTTATTTTATCAAAGTTTGTCTATGTTCCTTATATATAAAAATTAGAAGGTGATTGTTGAAAATCCTTTGAGTCTTTCTTGCTGGCTTGCTTCATGTGACACCCTTCTACCCCAACATTAATATACAACAAATGCAATAATAAAAAAATTTTCTTTCTTTTTGAGTAAATAAAATCTTTCATAGTTGACAAATGTCTCAAATATCACAAGGTAGAAGATTCACATTCATAACTCATAAATATAACTCCAATGTAAAAATTAGAAAAGAAAAGAAGTTAAGATTTTCAATACAATTTAGTGACAACAAGAAATCATATATATATATATATATATATATATATAATAATAATACAGGAAATATAAATTAACTCCAATAAAGGTGGCAGTGCCTCCTGGTTAGGAAGTAATTTATATTTTCCAAATCATGTAATAAAAATATAACAAAGATATTCATTCTGGTCTTTTATCAAGAACATTCAAATTACAATTCTTAACATACATTTTCCTTAGATTATAAACTTTATCTACGTTATCTCTTCGTTAAAAAATTACAAAAGAAGAGAAATTAAAGTTATTAAAACAATAACATATTAAACTAAGCTAACTATGCCCCG
Organism: Cajanus cajan; assembly: GCF_000230855.2. Lineage (NCBI taxonomy): Eukaryota > Viridiplantae > Streptophyta > Magnoliopsida > Fabales > Fabaceae > Cajanus > Cajanus cajan. Next base: position 16,198,570 of record NC_138519.1, read on the forward strand.
ATGTCACATCCTATCAGAGCATGCCCAATTGAAGCCTTTAAGCCTCATCACCAACATCCTCATGATGCTGATCACCTGCATCATAATTTAAACATATACAAAAACAACAAGGGAGTGAGAAACATCTCACTCAGTTTCAGGTGCAGAAATAAAGGCTAGATAGCACCCACACACACACAACAAATATAAGTCACTTATAAACAATACACATACATCATCAATATCACATATATATTCATTTATCATGCAATGATGTCATGATCTTGACTTATAAATGTATGCATGTGGCGCCATAAGGAAGTTTCACATATCATCACTGGTGACCCTAAGGCACACCTGGTTACATCACTGGTGACCCAAAGGTACACCTGGTTACATCACTGGTGACCCTAAGGTACATCTTGTTACATCACTGGTGACCCTAAGGTACACCTTGTTAGCAAGTTACATCACTGGTATGCGGCCTCAGCGGCACACCTGGAATAATATATGCATATGATGCATGTCATACATTCATTATTTCATTGACTCAACATTTAACTTGTTACATAATTTCATTTAGTACATCATGTCCTCATTGTAGACCCCTAAAATTGTCCGGGTCGGAAATAAAGCTTGAAGACTCTCGAAGACTGAAGGATAATCAGCCAGAAGGACTCCTCGAAGGCCCTAGGAGGGTTCTCTGTAGGTCTAGAGGTCTTAGAATAGCTCAAAATAAGGAAGTGGAGGGAAAAAGCCCAATACGGCCGTACTGAACTTAATACGGCCGTATTGAAGCTTCAATACGGCCGCAGCGAAACTCAATACGGCGTATTGAAGTTTCTGAAACTTCAATACGGCCGTACTGAAGTCAATACGACCGTATTGACACTTCAATACGGTCGTACTGAAGTCAATACGACCGTATTGACATTTCAATACAACCGCAGCGAACTCAATACGGGCGCATTGAAATTTCTGAATTTCAATACGACCGTATTGAACTTCAATACGACCGTATTGAAGTTCAAAAATTTCAATACGGCCGTATTGCCCCTGTAGGCCGTATTGCGCCTATTCCCTATAAATATGACGTCAATTGGACGTCATTCCACACTTTTTGACTCAGTTTTGACTCCCTCCTTGAGTATTCTGGGGTTTTTGAGCAGTGTTCTGCCCTAGAAATCTCTCTGGGAGTCGATCCGACGAAGTTCTGGAATTCCGAGCACTTAGCTTGGAGATTCGAACCTAGTCGAAGGGAAATCCTCCGGATTTCCATAGTCAAAATTTTATAGGAGAGAGCGAGCGAGCTTGTAGAGCGAGGGAACGCCAAAAAGCTTCCCAGTTTTACTCAATATATAAAAGCACGCTTCAAGAGGTTTCTTCTTAAATCCTTCCTTTTACTGCTTTCTGTGTGCATATTTAAACTGTCATCATGTAGATAGTTAATTTATAATCGCTTATAATAAATAGGGGTAATTTAGTAATTTTACGCTATTATTTTAGAAATAATCTGTCATAGGGAACCCGAAAGGGACGCTGTGGGGTGCTAACACCTTCCCCACGCGTAACCGACTCCCTTACCCGACTCTGGTTGTAATGGCCAAAGTTGATTTATAAAATCAATTGCCTTATCCCTTTTTCCAATGTTTTGAGTAAAACATTGGTGGCGACTCCACGAACCCTCCTTTTGCGAAAACCACTAATCCATGGAGGGTCCCGCTTGGGATTAATATGGATTAGTGAGACTTTTAATAAATAAATTGGATAAGATCGACAAGGTCTCAGTTTGAGAACAAGTCGTTCTAATAATCCAATACATTTTCAAAACTAAAATAATAAGCGAGCTCGACCGTCTTCGCGACCGCCGAGGCCCGTTCGGGCCGGTGGCGACAGATGGCGACTCCACTGGGGAAGCCTCGAGAGTCAGTCCCATTTAGTGACAGATTATTTTTAACAAATAATAGTTAAAATTACTTTATTACCCCTCACTTGTATGATAACATGTTTATCTATTTGGCCTTAATAACTGTTGTATGTTTAATTTTCCGCAATTGTTTGAAATAAAATTGCACACAAACCTTTGCACACAACAGTTCCCTCTATACCCGGGGGCATGAGTGATTAACCATAGGGAGTGGATGTTAGTACGGCCGGTTGTCGAATGGGTCTATAGGTGCCCGTAGACCGTTGTCGGAAAACATCACTCAAGGTGATAACCATGAACTTGAGTCCGACGGTGCGTTGGAACTTTCCATCGACCTACGACGAGAGGAATTGGGTCCCTATAATGGGGGCACCTTGGGGGCCTTTGACCAAGTGAGAACAGTTAGATCCTCCTTGAATATGCACTTTTCTGCAGGAGACCCCTACCTCGTGATTCGCTCGTGACTGTTCGTGGATGAGTGAATTGTTTGTGTAAATGCTTATGTGCAATTGTTTGTGCATTAATAATAAACCTCGTGATAAGGTCTAAAGAATAATCCCCATGCATGAAAAAACCATGACATGAGAAGAAAGACCATGTGTGAAAATATAATAAAAGTGAGGAGCATGTGCATCATTACCAATAAAGATATCATGCATCCTCATAAACCATGCATTCTAGGTTCACCAATATCTCTTGACATGAGTAAAAGAGACCCATAATTATCGAGATTCTTCGTTGAGGAGAGATCATAAGTCAAGGAGGGTAGTAACACTCTGTTTTAAAAAGGCAGCGCCTTAAATATGGAGGGTTATCAAGCTCATGTCAAGAGCGTATCCATAAATAAGCTAATTAGAATAAACATTCATTTTAGAAAGTGGCTGTTCATCTCTCTGTCCTCACGCGCGCGCAGAAAATCAAGAAAATGGAAGCGCTGGGGGAGCAAAATAAGAAGCTCACAACCGAGCTCTCTCAGCTCAACAAGAAAATGGACGCGTTGGAGGAACGAAATAAGGAGCTTACAGCCGAGCTCTCACAGCTCAAAGAGCAAATGGCGCAAATGATGGAACTCATGCGTCACCACAACATACAAGGGGCTGAGCACAGTGACCATGAGTCCCATCATGTTGGAGGAAGAGTGGAACAAGAGCTGAAAAGCGGGAAGCTAGCTAAACCTTCCCAATCATTTAAAGCTAAGAAGACCTTTGGGAAGAAGAAGGAGAGAGAAGTCAGTGCCATAACCATCCCTTCGTTTTCTTCCACTTCGAAGTCAGGAGGATCGCAATTCAAACCTGTGAAGAAGTTTGATAAACTTCCGACCACATATAGCGACATCCTGCCGAAGCTAGTGGAAGCACGTCTTCTAGCTTACGTTCCACTAAAGAAGATTGATCCACCATACCCCGATTGGTACAAACCACAAGACAAATGTCTATACCATTCGGGGGCATCGGGGCATTCAACGGAGAACTGCAGAGCTCTCAAATATAAGGTCCAAGACCTTATTGATGCCGGGTGGATCACTTTTGATTCGATAGCGCCCGACGTGAGCGAGAATCCTCGGCCAAAGCAGGATTAGAGAGAATAACAAGCCATGATAGGGCCCCTCCACTTTTTTCTTTTAGGGACTCATGATCAGTACCCGAGATCATGAGGACCTTTTCATGTAAATAAGGGTTTTTGTACAGTTTTAATACATATCAATAAAGAGGCATTTTTCACATTATTCTCTTTTTTGTTCTTTTCTCTCTTTCCTCATTAACATTAATAATTCTAAACCTAAACAGAACCAATAAAATAATTATGTCTGTAATTGTTCGCTCTGACCGGGATCCGAAGGTGAAAGAGTTGAGTTGGACAGTGATGAGGAAACCACTTCTCCGGATCTGCAAAGATTGCTAGATCAAGAAGCTCGTCAAGAGAAATTGGAGACTATAAATTTGGGGCATGGCCGAGAGATAAAAGAGGTCAACATTGGGACCCATATCAGTGATGAAATAAGGACACATGCTTCCACTATGATTATAATAAAATCATTCTTTCTCATTGCTTCTTTTCTTGCTTATAATAAAATTCTAAACCACATTTTTTAACCCTGTTTGAATAAACATGAATGAGGTTAAAATCATCTTAATAATAATAAACCCACATCATTTTTATGTGGAAGTGTGTGTGTCAACTTGGAGCACCTTTTCTTGGCCTCAATAAGTGCCATCATGGATAAAGAAATCCTAAAGATAAAAAGACCCGCTAGGAATCCCACAAAAGGGTGACCTAGGCAAAAGTTAGGGTTACAAAATAAAAGCAAAAGACCCGCTAGGAATCCCACAAAAGGGTGACCTAGGCAAAAGTTAGGGTTACAAAATAATGAACAAAAACAAAAGCCCGCTAAGACATCACAAATGGGTGTTTTAGGCAAAAGTTAGGGCCGTCAAAAAAGAAAAACAAAATAAATCCATGATGGTACCATCAATTGAATTCAACAAGGGGCTCAAGAAAAGCTATCCAAGTTGTCAAAACACAATCATTAATAACAAAGATGTGCTTAACCTCATAAGTGTTTAATCGAACAAGCCTAAACACATAAGCCTACCATGGCCAGCCATTCTTACAAAATCCATTTTTCAAAAATAAAATAATCCCCTCTAAAACACAAACTTTTGAAAATATATATCCTTTCCTTCTTTTCTCTCTTGTCCCAACGATTTTTGAATAATCTAGTGGAAACATGGAGATATAGTGGTCAATAGGAGGGTTGACACATCTAAAGAAAGGGAAGAATCATTTGGTTGATGACACCAAAATCAAATATGCATCATTCCTCGGTAACAGAAATCGGCAGAGCACAGTCCGTCTGGAGGAATGGCAAAATCCAAACACAAAAACGCATCGGTTAATTCTTTTGAAAAAAGAATCAAATAGAATTAGGTGCATCATACTGCATACATGCATACAGATGATAGGTGTACTGGAAGATCACTTATTCTCTGTTTATTGAAAAAACAAAAAATATATAAACTTCAGAAAAAACAATACGCCCGTATCATGTTCAGTACGCCCGTACCAAAATTAGGGTTATGAACAAATTTTCAATTCAATACGGGCATACTGAAATGGATGCGGCCGTATTGGCCATAAAGAAATTTTCAAAGACCTCGTCATGAGGCAACTACATAAATTAGAAAAAATAGGAAAAATTGCTTGTGTATGACAGCAGCAAACAAAATGCAAAGATTCAGAAAATCAACAGCGTCATACAAAATAACTGAGCCTGGAGAGGCTTGCCGAAAGAATACTCTCAAAATAACTGAGCCTGGAGAGGCTTGCCGAAAGAATACTCTCAAAATAACTGAGCCTGGAGAGGCTTGCCGAAAGAATACTCTCAGAATAACTGAGCCTGGAGAGGCTTGCCGAAAGAATACTCTCTCAAAATAACTGAGCCTGGAGAGGCTCGCCGAAATAATACTCTCTCAAAATAACTGAGCCTGGAGAGGCTCGCCGAAATAATACTCTCTCAGAATAATTGAGCCTGGAGAGGCTCGCCGAAATAATACTCTCTCAGAATAACTGAGACATTTCTATACAGAAAAAGCCAAAACCAACAAAAAAGGCAAAAATACAGAAATCAACAAAAATACAGAAAAAGCCGAACTCAACAAAAAAGGCAAAAACACAGAAAAAGCCAAAATCAACAAAAAAGGCAAAAACACAGAAAAAGCCAAAATCGAAAAAAGGGCAAAATACAGAAAATCCAACAAATCATACAGAATAATTGAGCCTGGAGAGGCTCGCCGAAAAAATACTCTCTCAGAATAACTGAGCCTGGAGAGGCTTGCCTAAATAATACTCCCGCAGAATAATTGAGCCTGGAGAGGCTTGCCGAAATAATACTCCTTCAGAATAATTGAGCCTGGAGAGGCTCGCCGAAATAATACTCTTTCATCATAACTAAAGCCTGGAGAGGCTTGCCTAAATAATACTCCCGCAGAATAATTGAGCCTGGAGAGGCTTGCCGAAATAATACTCCTTCAGAATAATTGAGCCTGGAGAGGCTCGCCGAAATAATACTCTTTCATCATAACTAAAGCCTGGAGAGGCTTGCAGAAATAATACTCTCAGAATATTTGAGCCTGGAGAGGCTTGCTGAAATAATACTCTTTCAGAATAATTGAGCCTGGAGAGGCTTGCAGAAATAATACTTCCTCAGAATAACTAAAGCCTGGAGAGGCTTGCAGAAATAATACTCCCCCAACTGTACAGAATAAATGAGCCTGGAGAGGCTCGCAGAAATAATACTCCCCAGAGAAACCTCAACTCAAGCTCACGGAACGAATCCCCAGCGAGAGCTATCAAAGCAAAATCGACGCAATCCCCAATGGAAGTGCGATCATCCAAACAGTATATACAAGTCAAAGGACTTAACACTTCCTCAGTGGAAGATAACTCTCCGACTCAAAGCGCTGAGTGAGGCTAAGCCTGCAGAGGCTTCCTAAATAATACTCTGGGATACATAAGATCCCTCATTCCCCAATCGCCTACTCAGAGGCATCCCTGCAAAAGGAGAAAAATCAAAAAATATCAATAAATATTCCCCAAGCGGAATCCGGCACTCAGCCGAACACTGAACCCCAATTCCTCAGTCGCCTACATAAGAGGCACTCCTTCAAAAGGAAAAATCATAAAAAGATCAATAATCATTCCCCAAGTGGAATCCGGCTCTCAGCCTATCATTGAACATCAAGATGATCTGCCTAACAGAAGAGGCCAATCACAAACCAATGACAAAATCCCCTGGCGGATAACAGCCTACACAGAGGCAACAAAATCCAAAAATTAAAAAGAGTTACCCGAATAAGGATAACCGGAATACTCCACCAACGTCCAAAGGACGTCAGCCAATCATAAGGCACTGCTCATCTCAGAAAGAGCATCTTCGTGTCTACACCCCAAGGAAACAGAAATTCCTCAATGGGCGCCAACTACTCAATGGAAAGTTGGGACACAAGAACCTATGAGTAACTGCACATCCCCTAGACGGATCCCTGCGTTATCCAGCCCTCAGTGGCACAAAAATCAAAAACAATCGTCGAAGCAGCATCGTGGACTGTGGAGACAAAATCAACATCCAGAATCCCCAACGGATAACAGCCTACACAGAGGCAGCAAAAATCAGAAAATCAAAAAGAGATACCCGAATAAGGATAAACCGGGATACTCCACCAACGTCAAAGGACGTCAGCCAAACATAAGGCATCGCTCAACTCAGAGAGAAAGAGCATCTGTGTCTACACCCTAAGGAGTCAGAAATTCCCCATGGGTACCAACAATGCAATGCAAGTTGGGGCACAGGAACCTGTGAATGACTGCACATCCCCTAGACGGATCCCTGCGTTATCCAGCCCTCAGTGGCACAAAATCAGAAAAAACTGTCGAAGCAGCATCGTGGACTGTGGAGACAAAATCATCTCAAAGCCTAAAAGGCAATACTCAGCTACCCAGTTGTCGAGAGCACCGAGGTATGCACAGGTCTGGAGAGACGGTACTCAAACAAGGTCTGGAGAGACAATACTCAAACGAGGTCTGGAGAGACAATACTCAAACAAGGTCTGGAGAGACGATACTCAAACAAGGTCTGGAGAGACAATACTCAAACAAGGTCTGGAGAGACGGTACTCAAACAAGGTCTGGAGAGACGGTACTCAAACAAGGTCTGGAGAGACAATACTCAAACGAGGTCTGGAGAGACAATACTCAAACAAGGTCTGGAGAGACGGTACTCAAACAAAGTCTGGAGAGACGGTACTCAAAGTCTGGAGAGACAGTACTCAAGGTCTGGAGAGACAGTACTCAAGGTCTGGAGAGACAGTACTCAAGGTCTGGAGAGACAATACTCAAGGTCTGGAGAGACAATACTCAGCCATCAGCGTCGTCAGAGGCACGTTGGTGTTAAACTTAGCTACCGAGGTTGTCAGAAGCGCCGAGGTATGCAACAACCTGGAGAGGCTACTCTATAATTTTCCACCGGAAGACGCTACAAGTCAGAAGGTTGGCACATCACCCGGACAATTGGGTCAACTCCTTTACTTGTCAGCCGGTACACCAAAAGACCGTCCGACTAAGTAAAGGGGGGGCAACTGTAGACCCCTAAAATTGTCCGGGTCGGAAATAAAGCTTGAAGACTCTCGAAGACTGAAGGATAATCAGCCAGAAGGACTCCTCGAAGGCCCTAGGAGGGTTCTCTGTAGGTCTAGAGGTCTTAGAATAGCTCAAAATAAGGAAGTGGAGGGAAAAAGCCCAATACGGCCGTACTGAACTTAATACGGCCGTATTGAAGCTTCAATACGGCCGCAGCGAAACTCAATACGGCGTATTGAAGTTTCTGAAACTTCAATACGGCCGTACTGAAGTCAATACGACCGTATTGACACTTCAATACGGTCGTACTGAAGTCAATACGACCGTATTGACACTTCAATACAACCGCAGCGAACTCAATACGGGCGCATTGAAATTTCTGAATTTCAATACGACCGTATTGAACTTCAATACGACCGTATTGAAGTTCAAAAATTTCAATACGGCCGTATTGCCCCTGTAGGCCGTATTGCGCCTATTCCCTATAAATATGACGTCAATTGGACGTCATTCCACACTTTTTGACTCAGTTTTGACTCCCTCCTTGAGTATTCTGGGGTTTTTGAGCAGTGTTCTGCCCTAGAAATCTCTCTGGGAGTCGATCCGACGAAGTTCTGGAATTCCGAGCACTTAGCTTGGAGATTCGAACCTAGTCGAAGGGAAATCCTCCGGATTTCCATAGTCAAAATTTTATAGGAGAGAGCGAGCGAGCTTGTAGAGCGAGGGAACGCCAAAAAGCTTCCCAGTTTTACTCAATATATAAAAGCACGCTTCAAGAGGTTTCTTCTTAAATCCTTCCTTTTACTGCTTTCTGTGTGCATATTTAAACTGTCATCATGTAGATAGTTAATTTATAATCGCTTATAATAAATAGGGGTAATTTAGTAATTTTACGCTATTATTTTAGAAATAATCTGTCATAGGGAACCCGAAAGGGGCGCTGTGGGGTGCTAACACCTTCCCCACGCGTAACCGACTCCCTTACCCGACTCTGGTTGTAATGGCCAAAGTTGATTTATAAAATCAATTGCCTTATCCCTTTTTCCAATGTTTTGAGTAAAACATTGGTGGCGACTCCACGAACCCTCCTTTTGCGAAAACCACTAATCCATGGAGGGTCCCGCTTGGGATTAATATGGATTAGTGAGACTTTTAATAAATAAATTGGATAAGATCGACAAGGTCTCAGTTTGAGAACAAGTCGTTCTAATAATCCAATACATTTTCAAAACTAAAATAATAAGCGAGCTCGACCGTCTTCGCGACCGCCGAGGCCCGTTTCGGGCCGGTGGCGACACTCATTTGTTATAGTCTCATAATCATATTTGTCTCAATAGTCCATGCTTAGGTCTCATGTCATTTGCCCATATTTCACATGGTCATGTCATAAATACTCCTCATAAGGTCCGCACAGGAATTCACAGAGATCCAGAGAGCATTCTTTTTCATATTAAAACCCATTTATTATTAATATTAACTTCATATTCATTTATTACTTTCAACAAAGAACAAAGTAGAATAAATAGAAAATCGGACAGAACAACGACACCTTCAACAAAACAAAGTAGAGTAAATAGAAAATCAAACAGAACAACGGCAAGGGATTGGGATTACATAATTATTTATTATTTCCAACAAGAAATAAAGTAAAGCAGACAGAAAATAAGACAGCACAACGGCAAGGGATTGGGGGCCAATCCGACAAACAAACTATCCAACAATTATCCCCACACCCCCGAGCGAGGTTTCTCACTCCCCCCCTTACCTGGATAAGCGGAGTTGAAACTTGGGCAAGGCCTCCTCCTTTCTCTCTCTCTTTCTTTCTCTCTCTCTCTCTCTCTCTCTCTCTCTTCCTTTTTCTCTCTCTAAGATTTCACTTCTCACTTCAGTATAAAATTTTCACCCCCTACCTCCTATTTATAGGCAATCTGACGCACCCGGAACGACCGTACTGATTTCGGAACGGCCCGTTCCGGATCCTTCAAACATGGGCAAATTTTTCAGCTGGAACGGCCCGTTCCAAAATCGAAACGGCCCGTTCCCAAAAAGCAGAACGGCCCGTTCTGAAACCAGAACGGCCCGTTCCAGGCCCGTTCTGGGACTACAAAAACCTCACATTTTCAACATTTGGAACGGCCCGTTCCGGAACCCAAAATACCCCTATAACTTTATTAAAATTACGAAAATGCCATTAAAATAATAATAATAAAAAAATTGGGTGTTACACTTCATCTAATTTTTTCTTCTTGTTTCCTTATCAAGATGTGTCCATTAGTGCATTTACTGCAATCATTTAATGTGCTTAATCAAATAGGCACTTCACACTTGATCAAGTATGTTGGTTATCAACTATATTTGAGTACAAAAGGTTAGAAACTTTTAGTGTGTGTTAGTCCAAAATGGCTTTTAGCTAACTTCGCGTACCTCAATGGATCTTATTATCTTTTCTCTAATGAATAGGAAACCTTCTCCATTTAAAGTCATTCCAAGCCCCTAAGAAGCTTATATTCCTTCAACCTATTAAGGTATATGTTGAAAACAAATGATAAGAACATCAAGCATAATAAATAGTAGGTTTAAATATAATTTTCGTCCCTATAATTTAATGTATTTTAACTTTTACTCCTTATAAATTTTGTTGTTGTTGTTTCATCCCCAACTTGTTATAACATTTCAAAAATAGTCCTCACTATCATTTTCCATTAAAAAAATTGTATGTGGCAAACATAATACATATTATATTCATTATACTCCACTTCACCATCACCATATAGGTAAATTTACTTTGATTTTTTTAGACAAAATTTTTAAATGTACTTCATTGTACCCAAACCCTTATCTTTGCAATCACGCTTTCCCTCTCTGATCAAATTTTGATGCCGCAAACCCTAAACTTATTCCCAATGCCCCCAATAAGTGATAAGTGTCTAATTGGTCTAATGAAAATATTAATTTAAGACACTTATCTAGCACAATTTTTTGGATATAATGATAAAATTATAGCAAATACATATTGAATCAAAAAGGGGCTCTTAATTAAATTCATTATATGGAGTGATGATTTTTATTATCAAAATTTCTCTTTATTTTGCAGATTTTGAAGATTGGAACAAGAAGGAGTTTCTGGAAGCAAACGGCTCAGCCCTTTTAAAGGATTGAGAACTTTTAAGGCCGCAAACAATTACTAGAATAGTGAAAAAAGGGCTTAGTAGATTTAAAGGGCTTAGCCCTTTGGATTACTTAAGGATGAAGGAGTTTCCCAAGCACTCAATGGATAAAAAGGGCTAGCCCTTTGGATTACTTCATGATGAAGGACTCTCCAATCTGCTCAGCCGTTTTCAGGCGTTGAGCGGTTCCTTCTCTTTCTTGCCCACTTTGTTTTGATTCCATCAACTATAAAAGGGAAGAAGAGAGAGAAAATCAATAAGAAGAATTTGCACGAAAGAAGAACAGAGACGGAGGAACAAAATAGACAACCTTAGAGCTCGTGGGAACGCAGTTCTTAGGAGGACCTCTTTCTTCTACCTTTCTTCTTTTTGTTATTTTGTGATTTCTTCTTCTATGGAGAGCTAAAGCTCTTGGGTTGGGATTGATGTAATCATCAAACTCTGGTGTATTCCTTTTTTATTCATATATATATATATATATATATATATATATATATATCCCATTATTCAGTGTCAATGATTTGTATTTTGTTCCTAATGTTTGGATAAACTAATCATTTATCTTTGATCTCGGATTTAGAATTTTGTTGGAAAATGTTTTCTGAATTTAGATTTGAAACAAATCACCTATTAGTTTTGAAAGCCAGGAATGGTTCTGAAATGAATAGTTGCAACAAGTTCTGATTCTTAATGCAAGAATTTAACTGAATGAAGTGAGGGATCATTCATTGAGTTAAATATCTTAGAATTTCTTATGCCAGGGAATTGGGTCTGAATGAATATAGAGAACTCAATGACAATGAGTAATGGAATCATTTGCAAGAATCATTAGGAATACATAGGAGGGAGATTGATGAAATTTAATCCCAACTATAACATCCCGAATTTTCTACTAGTATAATGGTTAATTATTATTTATTTTTATATTTATGGAGATTATTTTCATATAGTTATTTTAATGGGTTTTATAGAATATTTTAAAGGTTTTTAATAATTATGAGTATTTTAATAATAAATATTTATGAAAATTATTTTTGGATAATATTTTGATTTTTAGTAGCCCAAAATGCGTCGTTCCCAAACTGGAACGGGCCGTTCCAAACTACGAAAATGGACTTCAAAACATAGATTGGAATGGGTCGTTCCAACACAGGATGTTATGAGCAATATGTGAATCCAGAATGGGCCGTTCTACTTTGGGAACGGGTCGTTCCAAATATGGCCGTTATGGGTTAAAATGTAATTCCAGAACGGGCCGTTCTGGTTTGAGAACAGGCCGTTCTGGATATGAAATTTACGTATGAAGAATGTCCAGAACAGACCATTCTGGATTTGAAACAGGTCATTTTGGCCACTCCTAATGCCTATAAATAGCACGCTTTGGCACTCTCGAAAGCACATTTTTCACTTCTTACCTCTTTTTCTTTTGCACTCTCTAAAGATCAAGGGGCAACCTAGAGGAGGGACTAGGGGGGAGTGAGAAACCTTGCTCTGGGTGTGGGAATGTATGTTGGGTAGTGGGATTGGCCCCCAATCCTATGTTTGTTGTTTGTTGTATGCTCATGTATGAGAGGTGTAGACACCCAATTTCGTCCGGGGGCATGCAAACAACGGGACAGGACTTTAGAGGGCCCAAAAGCCCAAACAAGCTGATTTTTAGAAGACTGGAACGGGCTGTTCCAAAACCGGAACGGGCCGTTCCCAATTTGGAACGGGCCGTTCCAAGTTTCTAAAAGGGCCTAAAACCCTAAACTGGAACGGGCCGTTCCAAAATCGGAACAGGTCGTTCCAAAATTGGAACAGGCCGTTCCAGGCTCTTTAAAGAAGGCTAAAACATACATTTGGAACGGGTCGTTCCCAAATTGGAACGGGCCATTCCAAATAACAAAAAAGGCTTGAATTTTTAATTTGGAACGGGTCGTTCCATAATGGAATTTATGTGTTAAACGCGCCTCTAGAACGGGCCGTTCCGATTTTAGAACGGCCTGTTCCAATACACTAAATTAACATGTAATGGCCAGATCTAGAACGGGCCATTCCGATTTCGGAACGGGCCGTTCCGATTTCGGAACGGGCCGTTCTGGACCCTGTCTAAAGCCTATAAATAGGCTGCTTGGGCACATTTCTGAGGGGACTCCAAATTTCGTCTAGAGCTCGAAATTTCTCTCTTTTTCTCTCGTTTTTTCTCTCTTTCTCTCTCTTGTATTTCTTGAGATTTTGTGAGGTATTGTAGTGTGAAAGGTTGCCACAAAGCACCTAGAATATCCATTAACAAAGCTTGATACGAGGTATTTCCATCAAATCTTCTTCTCTCTCTTTTGTTTCTTATTTTTTATAAATAGTTATAATAATTGCAATCATGTAGATATTTTAAGGTCAATTGTATAATTTAAATTTCAAACATGTAAATAGTTATTAATAAAAGGGGATTTAATATTTATATTATTATTGTTTATAACGCTAAACTTCATCATAGGGTACCAATTGAGGGCGTTGTAGAGGTGCTTAATACCTTCCCTACTCGTAATCGACCCCGAACCCAATTCTGGTTATCAAGGCCATTATTGGATTTTTAAAAGCCTGTTCTTTTTCCAATGTTTTGAGTAAAACATTGGTGGCGACTCCATAAAACTTATTTTCAAAACCATCAATTTGGGATTAGCCTGGTGTCCAGGCATTCTTTAATTGATGAGATCTTTAAAAGGACGTCTAAACCATAGGTCGCGAGATCAAAACAAATTTGGGTTGCGACAGATGGTGACTCCACTGGGGACGTTTAAAGAGGGTCAGGCTCATTTAATTGATGAAGTTAGTAAAATAAAAATTTAAATTTAAATATTTTTCCCCTTTACTTTGTTTTTTTTTATTTGTTTGACTTTATTATCTATATGCTTGTTTAAATTCTGCACATGTTTGAATTAACAAATTGCACACAGACCATAGCACACAACAGTCCCCCTACACCCGGGGGCATGAGGGTATTAAATATAGGGAGTGGTTGACGTACGACCGGCCCAAGTTTGGCCTTGGAGCCTGCGAGCCTTGTCGAAAATCACACTCAAGGTGATAACTGGTTACTCTAGCCTGAAATACTACGACAGACCTTAGAGTTTGCCAGGTGATGGCGACAGAGATACTGGGTCCCTATAATGGGGTCACCTTGGGGGCCTTAAGACCAAAGTGAGGATAATTAGAACCGCCTTATACAATGCACTTTTCTTAACAGGGACCACAGACCATGGATGTATATATGACTGTTTGTGGATTGTATGAGCATATGGTTGTTGCATTTTGTCTATTCAAATCATTCATTTTTTTTTTTATAATTCCCCTAAGGTAAAGAAAAACACAAAATTAAAAAATGCATTATCATGTGAGAGAAAACCTAGTGTGAAAATAAGATTTGTGAGAAGCATACATTCCTTCTTGTAAAAAAAGAGAGGGACATCATGCATTTTCTACAAAATAAAAAATATAATAAATAATAATAAAAAAAACATGCATATCATATATCTAGGATCACAAAGGGATTTGTATCAAAGACGAGAAATCAGTGTGACCTCTATCACATCATAAAATATTATGAAGAGGAACACCGATAACTCACCTCTCGACAAGGATGAGTCATCAAGTCTTTGATATAAACTCCCTTCATGCATTATCATTTAAATAAGCTTGATAAGAAATCATCTTGTCCCTTAAAGGTGGCTTTTCAACATTCCGTACTCACACGAGCTCAAAAGATAAAAGTTATGGAAGACCTAGAGGAAAGAAATCGTGTCCTTAATGAGGAGCTCGTACAGCTCAAGGAACAAATGGCTAGAATGCTTGAGGTCATGAACAAATTGCAACACGACAATAGTACTAGCAATGTTGGTGACGCTTCCAAAGATCATCTGAACGCCTTGGAAGAAATACTGAGAGTTGTGTTAGGCCACATTTTTGACATTCAAGAGGCTGCGGATATGTGCCTAGTGTAGGACATCCAATTCCCCGCCAAATTCAAAATCCCTGACTTCCAGAAGTACACCGGGGCTAGTTGTCCAAAAGGACATCTGACAATGTATTGTAGGAAGATGGCAACCTAAGTGGGCAATGAAAAGCTCCTGATACACTATTTTCAGGAAAGCCTTTCAAATGTTGCTCTTAACTGGTACATGCAGTTGGATGGAGGGAAGATCCAGACATGGAAACAGCTAGTCGATGCTTTTCTCCGTCGATACAAGTATAACATTGACCTAATTCCTGATAGGTCTGATTTACAAAGCTTAAGCAAGAGGGGCGATGAGTCCTTCAAAACCTATGCACAAAGATGGAGAGAATTGGCTGCGCAAATAGAGCCTTCATTATCTGACAAAGAGATGGTGACAATATTCATGGACTCTCTAAGTGGACCTTATTATGACAAGATGATAGGGAACACGTCAACCCTTTTTGCCGACATAGTCACCATAGGGGAAAGGGTTGAGCAAGGCTTAAAAAGTGGGAAGATAGGGAAGGCTCCGACAAGTTATGACCCCAGGAAAGTTTATGAAAAGAAGAGGGAAGAAGGGGTCCACGCCGTCATCTCTACTCCAAAAAGTCAAGCCCCGCCACAGTCAAAGCCTAGAGACGACAAAGTAGTAGACAAAATCCCCATCACATACACAAAGCTACTACCTCAACTCCTAGAGGCTTCGATGTTAGTCCGACTTCCTCCAACAAAGGAGATGAACCCTCCTTACCCGCCATGGTACAAACCTAAGGAAAGATGTGACTATCACTCTAACACTCCGGGGCACTCGGTGGAACGGTGCAAGACCCTACAATTCCGTGTGCAAGGACTTATAGATGCTGGATGGTTGAAATTTGACACCGACGCACCTAGCATCGACAAGCACCCACACTACAAGCATGACGAGGAATGACCTTGGAGTATAAAATTGAGAAATTACTAGAGTAGGGGGCTTTCTTTCTTTTTCAAAAAAAAAATTTGCTTTAAATTCAACTCATGTCATTCACTCAAGGTCATGAGTTCAAACAAAATAAGGGTTTGTATAAGTTTTTACATTCATCAATAATATGCGTCATTTTCATAAATCTTTTGTGTTTATTCTTTTCCCCTCTTCCCACATATTAAATTCTAAAATCAATCACAAAAAAAAACATGACCTAAGATAATAAAATTAATCAAAGCTTCGAACATCTGCAACGTATTATCTGAGTCTAAGGTAAATAGGAAGATCATCTCTTCAAAACACAAAAAATAAGAAACTGATCAGAAGAGTCTTACACAAGATTCTCATTGCACAAGAAGAGTCTTGCAAAAATGACTTTCGCTCAATTTGGCCGACAAAGGAAGCACAAATCTCGGCTCATGAAAGAACTTTCTCAACACTCGTAGGTTGGGGCAACATCTTTCTCCTTGGTATACGAGAATGGGGGGCAGTGTTAATCAGCAAAGACGTTGGTCCTCCCAAACACGGATGACAGGAGATTTTGTCAAAGAAGTGTTATTCCAAAAAATAATATCACTTGCAAAATACTACTAGGATGAAAACCCGCAAAGGGCATCTTAGGCAAAAAAAAATGAAAACAAAAAAAAGGGTTCCCGCTAGGACACGTCCTTGTAGACCCCTAAAATTGTCCGAGTCGGAAATAAAGCTCAAAGACTCTCGAAGACCGAAGGAAAGTCAGCCGGAAGGACTCCTGGAAGACCCTAGGATGATGCTCTATAGGTCTAGAAGTCTTAGAGTAGCTTAGAATAAGGGTGTGCGAGGATTGGAGCTCAATACACCCTCCCAGAGGTTCAGTACGGCCGTACTGAGCCATTTGAACTGCAATACGGCCGTAGTGAACTCAATACGGCCGTACTGTAGTTCAAGAAAACTCAGTACAGGCCGTAGTGAAATCAATACGGCCGTACTGAAGTTTTTGAACTTCAGTACGGCCGTACCAAATTCAATACGGCCGTACTGTAGTTCAAAAACCCAGTACGGGCCGTATTGACCTCCCAGGCCGTATTGCGCCCCAATCCTATAAATAGGACGTCATTTGCACGTCCTCCCACACTTTTGAGACAGGTTTGGACCCTCTTGCTGAGGATTCTTGGGTTTTTGAGCTATTCTCTGCCCTAGGAACCTCTCTGAGAGCCAACCCGACTAAGTTCTTGAGTCATGAGCCTTGAAGCTTGAGACTCGAACAAGTCGAAGGGAAATCTCTTTGATTTCCATAGTTAATATTTGTTCTAGGGAAAGGAGCGAGCGAGCGTGTAGTGGGAAGGAGTGCCAAAAAGCCTCCTAACTCTTTTTGAATATATAAAAGCAAGCTTCAAAGGTTTATTCCCAAAATCCTTTCTTTTACCGCTTTTTGATTGTTGCATTACACGTTTAAAGCTTTCATCATGTAAATATTATACTTATAATCGTTTCTAATAAATAGGGGTAATTTAGTAACTTTACACTATTATTTATGAAATAATCTGTCATAGGGAACCCGAAAGGGGCGTTGTGGGGTGCTAACACCTTCCTCACGCGTAACCGACTCCCTTACCCAACTCTGGTTGTAATGGCCGAAGTTGATTTGCGAAAATCAATTGCCTTATATCTTTTTCCAATGTTTTGAGTAAAACATTGGTGGCGACTCCAAGAACCCCTTCTTTTTGCGAAAACCACTAATCCATGGAGGGTCCCGCTTAGGATTAACATGGATTGGTGAGAGTCATTTAAACAAAATTGTTAGCTTGATGAGGTCTCAGTTTGAGAATAAGTCGTTCTAACAATCCATCATCTTTCAAAACTTTAAAAAGAGTCCAACCATCGTCGCGAATGCCAATGTCCGTTTCGGCGGGTGGCGACAGATGGCGACTCCACTGGGGATGCCTCGAGAGTCAGTCCCATTTAGTGATGGATTATTTCTAAAATAATAGTTTAAAATTACTTGATTACCCCTCACTTGTATGATAGCATGTTTTATCTAGCTGGCTTTAATAACTGTTGCGTGTTTAAATTTTCGCAATTGTTTGAAATATAAACTGCACACAAACCTTTGCACACAACATTTCCCTCTATACCCGGGGGCATGAGTGGAAAGCCATAGGGAGTGGATGTTAGTACGGCCGGTTGTCGAATGGGTCTATAGGTGCCCGTAGACCGTTGTCAGAAAACATCACTCAAGGTGAAAACCATGAACTCGAGTCCGACAGTGCGTTGGAGCTTTCCATCGACTTACGACGAGAGGGATTGGGTCCCTATAATGGGGGCACCTTGGGGGCCTTGGATCGGTGAGAACAGTTAGAACCTCCTTGAATATGCACTTTTCTGCAGGATACCCCTACCTCGTGATTCGCTCGTGACTGTTCGTGGATGAGTGAATTGTTTGTGCATTGTTTATGTGACATTGTTTGAGCATACATTGCATTCTTTAAACATACAACATTCCCTTTTAAAATAAGAATAAATAGGAATAAGAATCTTCCATTACATGGTGTTAACATCTACCTTCATCACATTCATATAGGTAGTTTCCCTTTTCACCCAAAAAATACAAAAAACAAAATATCCAAAAAAAAATATTTATCCAAACCAAGCAATATCATGCATCATCTTAGGAGCATCCCGAAAACATGATAATGCTTAGTTGAATAAACACAATGCATGCATATTCAACGTCATCATCTCATATCATGCATTCTTATCAAAGATCATGGAGGGATCTAGGTTTGCATTTCATACATCCCTCCTAGTAATTCATTAATAAACATTAATAAAAAGAAAGGATTAATCGATGCGTATGTTCAGAATGGATCGCACGCCATTTGTTATTAAGTGTAAGCCAACAACCGCGCCAAGTGAGCGCACATCAACTCCGTTGTTGGTAATCAAGACGAATAAAGGGGAAGGTCCGACACCGTTAAGGATCACTGCTCCAAGACCTTTTCCCTACAAATCAAATAAGGTTGTGCCATGGATATACGACATCCATTCTTCTGCCGACAGCGATATCTCTAACATCGCTGGACTTGGGGGCATGACTAGGAGTGGCAGGATCTACACTCCCGAAGATCTTCATGACAAAGCTCCCAAGAATAAAGGGAAAGAAAAAGAAGAGAAAACTGAAGAAAATAAAGAATCCGAGGAGGAGACTGATGAGCTGTTAAAATATATCCGACAGAGCGAGTACTCCATCATGGATCAACTTCATAAGACGCCAGCAAAGATTACTCTGTTGTCGTTGATCCTATGCTCCGAACCGCATCGGCAAGCTCTGTTGAAAGTCTTGAACGAGGCATACGTGTCGCACACTATCTCCCAAGACAAATTTGAGGGGATTGTTAGTCACATCACGGCTAATGATCACCTCACTTTCACCGATGAAGAAATCCCCGCTGAGGGACCGAACCACAATAAGCCCTTGCACATCTCTGTAAAGTGCAAGGAATACCACATCGCTAAAGTCTTGGTGGATAACGAATCTTCCTTGAATGTGATGCCAAAAAGAACGTTCGATCAAATGGCAATCAAGGGAATCCAAATGCGCCCGAGCAACATGATCGTCCGAGCTTTCGACGGTTCTAAAAGAGAAGTGGTGGGAGAAATTAATCTTCCAATCCAAATTGGACCCACCATCTTTAATGTCGAATTTCAAGTGATGGACATTACTCCCGCGTACAGCTGTCTCCTCGGCCGACCTTGGATTCATGATGCGAAAGCTGTTCCCTCTACACTCCACCAGAAAGTCAAATTCATAGTGGGTGACAAGCTGGTGACCGTACAAGCTGAAGATGACATACTCATCAGCAAGCCATCTGCCATACCTTACGTGGATGCAGCAGAGGAAGCTCTAGAGACCGCCTTCCAAGCATTGGAGATCGCCAATGTCGAAACGTTTCCCCGAGGAATGAAGAAGGTAGCCTACATGCTCACCAAGAACGGATACTTGCCTGGACAAGGACTTGGCAAGTATTCCCAAGGAATTCCCGAGCTACCCATTATTGAGGATAATCCGGGGAAACAGGGGTTAGGATACGACCCTAATAAAGATCAAAGGACGAAGAGGAACCAAGATCCTTCTCGACGTTCTTTAAGCCAGATCTTTAGGAAGGCCGGTTCACAAGCGTCAAGGCCGGTCGTCGTCATCAAGTGCTCTTCTCCTTCCGATAGGGATGTATAGACCTGATGACTGTTAGAGATTACTCCTCGAGGACAGCCCGACCCCCGAGCCTCGATATGGCACATGTTTCCCCTAGAATTATAATAAAATCATTCTTTATTATTTCTTATTGCTTCTTTTCTTGCTTGCAATAAATTTCTAGACCACATTATTTTTAACCCTGTTTGAATAAGCATGAATGAGGTTAAAAATGTCTTAATAACAATAAACCTGCATCATTTTTATGTGGAAGTGTGCGCGACAACTTGGAGCACCTTTCCTTGGCCTCGACAAGTGCCATCATGGATAAAAAAGAAATCCTTTAAGAACAAAAATCATAAAAACAAAAAGCTCGGCAGGAAACCCAAAAAGGGGGCTGCGCAAAAATAAGAGCAAAAGACCCGCTAGGAATCCCACGAAAGGGTGACCTAGGCAAAAGTTAGGGTTGCGAAAATAAACAAAAACAAAGGTCCGCTAAGACGCCACAAAAGGGCGTTTTAGGCAAAAATAAGGACAATCAAAAAGCGAAAATAAATCCATGATGGTACCATGAGCTGAATTCAAAAAGAAAGGTTCAAGGAAACTATCTAAGTTGTCGAATCACAACGTCAATAACAAGACTTCCTTAACTTCATAAGTGTTTAATCAGACAAGCCTAAACACATAAGCCTACCTTGGCCAACCATTCTTACAAAAACCATTTTCGAAAAATAATCCCCTCTAAAACACAAACTTCTGAACAAAAAATACCTTTCCCTTCTTTTCTCTTGTCCCAAACGATTTTAGAATAATCTAGTGGAAACATGGAGATATAGTGGTCAATAGGAAGGTTAATACATCTTCTAAAGGAAGGGAATGATCACTGGGTTGATGACACCAATCTCGATATAACACACATCATTCCTCGGTTACAGAAATCGGCAGCGCACAGCCCGTCTAGAGGAATGGCAAAAATCCAAACAGAGAAACGCATCGGTTAATTCTTTTGAAAAATAAATCAAATAGAATTAGGTGCATCATACCGCATACATGCATACAGATGATAGGTGTACTGGAAGATCACTTATTCTCTATTTATTGAAAAAACAAACAAAAAACAAAAAAAACAAAAAAACAAAAAATAAACTTCAGAAAAAAAACAATGCGCCCGTACCATGTTCAGTACGCCCGTACTAAAATTAGGGTTATGAACAAATTTTCAACTCAATACGGGCGTACTGAAATGAATACGGCAGCATTGGCCATAACATCCACACCAATACGGGCGTATTGAATTCAATACGGCCCGTATTGGCCCATTCTTTTGTACATCAACAACATCTTCATTCCTCTGCATACTTTATCTGTGAGTGTGTTTGAGATCCCTCCAACAGAAAAAGCCAAAATGGACAAAAAAAGGCAAAATTCAGAAAATCCAACAATCGGACAGAATAACTGAGCCTGGAGAGGCTTGCCGAAATAATACTCCCCAGAGACATCTCAGCTTGCACTCTTGGGCCGAATTCCCAGTGAAAGCTATCAGAGCAAGATCAGCAAGATTCCCCAATGAAAGCATGATCATCCAAACAAAATATCAGAGTCAAAGGACTTAGACTTCCTCAGTGGAAGATAGCTTTCCAACTCGAGCGACGAGTGAAGCTAAGCCTGAAGAGGCTTTCTAAATAATACTCTGGGATACATAAGATCCTCAATCCCCATTCGCCTACTCAGAGGCACTCCTCCAAAAAAAGGGAAAATCCAAAAAGATCAATACCCATTCCCCAAGCGGAATTCGGTATTCAACCAAACACCGAACGTCAAGATAATCCGCCTAACAGAAGAGGCCAATCAAGATCAATACGACAGAATCCCCCAGCGGATAACAGCCTACGCAGAGGCAACAAAACCAAAAATCAAAAGAGTCACCCGAATAAGGATAACCGGGATACTCCACCAACGTCGAAAGGACGTCAGCCAATCATAAGGCATCGCTCACCTCAGGAAGAGCATTTTTGTGTCTGCATCCCCAAGGAACCAGAATTTCCCCAGTGGGCACCAACTACGCAATGGAAAGTTGGGACACAAGAACCTATGAGTAACTGCACATCCCCTAGACGGATCCCTGCGTTATCCAGCCCTCAGCGGCACCAAAATCAAAAACAACCGTCGAAGCAGCATCGTGGACTGTGGAGACAAAATCATCACAAATCCCTGGAGAGGGCAAACTCACGCTACCAAAGTGACCAGAAGCACGGAGGTATGCAACCCTGGGGAGGGCAAACCGCAGACCCTGGAGAGGGCAAACTCACGCTACCGAGGTTGTCAGAAACACCGAGGTATGCACGAGCCTGGAGAGGCGACGACTAATACTCAGCTACCCCGTCGTCAGAAACACGGAGGTATGCAGCTACCGAGGTTGTCAGAAACACCGAGGTATGCACGAGCCTGGAGAGGCGGTACTCAGCTACCCCGTCGTCAGAAACACGGAGGTATGCACGAGCCTGGAGAGGCGACGACTAATACTCAACCTGGAGAGGCCACTCAACAATTTTCCCACCGGAAGACACTACAAGTTGGAAGGATGGATTACTCCCCGGACAATTGGGTCAACTCCTTTACTTGTCAACTGGTACACCAAAAAGCCGTTCGACTAAGTAAAGGGGGGGCAGCTGTAGACCCCTAAAATTGTCCGGGTCGGAAATAAAGCTCAAAGACTCTCGAAGACCGAAGGAAAGTCAGCCGGAAGGACTCCTGGAAGACCCTAGGATGATGCTCTGTAGGTCTAGAAGTCTTAGAGTAGCTTAGAATAAGGGTGTGCGAGGATTGGAGCTCAATACACCCTCCCAGAGGTTCAGTACGGCCGTACTGAGCCATTTGAACTGCAATACGGCCGTAGTGAACTCAATACGGCCGTACTGTATTTCAAGAAAACTCAGTACGGGCCGTAGTGAAATCAATACGGCCGTACTGAAGTTTTTGAACTTCAGTACGGCCGTACCAAATTCAATACGGCCGTACTGTAGTTCAAAAACCCAGTACGGGCCGTATTGACCTCCCAGGCCGTATTGCGCCCCAATCCTATAAATAGGACGTCATTTGCACGTCCTCCCACACTTTTGAGACAGGTTTGGACCCTCTTGCTGAGGATTCTTGGGTTTTTGAGCTATTCTCTGCCCTAGGAACCTCTCTGAGAGCCAACCCGACTAAGTTCTTGAGTCATGAGCCTTGAAGCTTGAGACTCGAACAAGTCGAAGGGAAATCTCTTTGATTTCCATAGTTAATATTTGTTCTAGGGAAAGGAGCGAGCGAGCGTGTAGTGGGAAGGAGTGCCAAAAAGCCTCCTAACTCTTTTTGAATATATAAAAGCACGCTTCAAAGGTTTATTCCCAAAATCCTTTCTTTTACCGCTTTTTGATTGTTGCATTACACGTTTAAAGCTTTCATCATGTAAATATTATACTTATAATCGTTTCTAATAAATAGGGGTAATTTAGTAACTTTACACTATTATTTATGAAATAATCTGTCATAGGGAACCCGAAAGGGGCGTTGTGGGGTGCCACACCTTCCTCACGCGTAACCGACTCCCTTACCCAACTCTGGTTGTAATGGCCGAAGTTGATTTGCGAAAATCAATTGCCTTATATCTTTTTCCAATGTTTTGAGTAAAACATTGGTGGCGACTCCAAGAACCCCTTCTTTTTGCGAAAACCACTAATCCATGGAGGGTCCCGCTTGGGATTAACATGGATTGGTGAGAGTCATTTAAACAAAATTGTTAGCTCGATGAGGTCTCAGTTTGAGAATAAGTCGTTCTAACAATCCATCATCTTTCAAAACTTTAAAAAGAGTCCAACCATCGTCGCGAATGCCAATGTCCGTTTCGGCGGGTGGCGACAGTCCTAGGCAAAAATTAGGAATCTAAAAAGGATAAAAATAGCAAGTGATGATTCTCATAGTTGAAAGCTAAAAGGCGGCTTGAACACTTCTACAAGGGAACAAATTCTGTGAAGACTCTGCCTGAGACTCAGATATGTAGTTCAAGATAATTAGGAGAATGATTATAATAATTATCCAAGGAAATGTTTTAAATCATCCTACCTCCACTACTCATTCACTCTAAATCATCCTACCTCCATTAACCATTCATTCTAAATCATATTTTCCTTTCCTTTCTGTCTTGTCCAATCCTAATGATGTATATTGTTGATGGTTGTCAAAATTTAAACAAGTACAAAAAAAAATGAAGATGACCCGCTGGGATGAAAACCCGTAAAGGGCGTCCTAGGCAAAAATTAGGGCAAATGAAAAGAGAAAAAAAATACCCGCTAGGATACATCCTAGGCAAAAATTAGGGTTTCTAAGCAACAAAAAAAAAGAAAGTCCTAAGACGGTTCAATACATCAAACGGCCAATACAACTAAATATCGCGCATCAAGCAAAGCAATTTATTCGTGAGAAGGAGAAAAGGAAAGCCACCTTCTAAAAACAAAAAAAAGTTAAAACCAACATGCATTGAATACACCCAAAAGAATTTCACAGGGGGATTATTCAAAAAAAATAAACAAAAAAATAAACAAAAAAAATCTTGCATGAATAAGAATCCAACATTTTTTATTTTCTTGCATCCCAACAAAAGAGCAAAACAAAGACATAAGAAGAAAAAAGGCAAGCTTCAAACATGAAAGAGCCGAAGCTAAACAAAAATGAAATCCAGAAAAATCTACCACAAACGCCTGGAGAGGCATCACAATACTCACATGGCAGGGGCAACACCAAAATCTCTGTCAACCATCTACTCCTTTTCCCACCAACACAAGGGCACCACTTACCAACAATCCTCGTCAAGGGGTAATCACATCATCATCACCAGCAGACGGCCTGAAGAGGCTATGAAAATACTACGGCCTGTAGAGGCTATGAAAATACTACGGCCTGGAGAGGCTATAAAAATACTACAACCTGAAGAGGCTACGAAAATACTACGGCCTGGAGAGGCTACGAAAATACTACAACGACAAAGAAGGTTACCTACCTTTAGAATGGGCCGCCTGAAGCCCTAAATATCAGTCCAGCTTGGAGAGGCTGAGCTTAGAATATACTCCCTCTTCAACAAGCAACAAATAAAGGAACATTATCACAAGAGAGACAATGGAGCTTATACTCGAAGACTGAAGACCAGGTGTACAATTTGTCAGCCTTGTTACTCAATAGAGTACACAACTGCTCTGAAGGGTGAGGATACGAATAAATGCACCTATCTAAGGGAAATAGCGCAGAAGCACCAACACCAAAGAGGCGAAGAGAAGACCCGGACGAAATTCTACGTCTTTACTTGCCTGTGGAAAAGCAACACGTTACTATTCCAAAGGACAAGTAAAGAGGGGCAGCTGTAGACACCCAATTTCGTCCGGGGGGCATGCAAACAACGGGACAGGACTTTAGAGGGCCCAAAAGCCCAAACAAGCTAATTTTTAGAAGACTGGAACGGGCTGTTCCAAAATCGGAACGAGCCGTTCCCAATTTGGAACGGGCCGTTCCAAGTTTCTAAAAGGGCCTAAAACCCTAAACTGGAACGGGCCGTTCCAAAATTGGAACAGGCCGTTCCAAGTTTCTAAAAGGGCCTAAAACCCTAAACTGGAATGGGCCGTTCCAAAATCAGAATGGGCCGTTCCAAATTTGGAACGGGCCGTTCTAGGCTCTTTAAAGAAGGCTAAAACATACATTTGGAACGGGCCGTTCCCAAATTGGAACGGGCCGTTCCAAATAACAAAAAAGGCTTGAATTTTTAATTTGGAACGGGCCGTTCCATAATGACATTTATGTGTTAAACGTGCCTCTGGAACGGGTCGTTCCGATTTCAGAATGGCCCGTTCCAATACACTAAATTAACATCTAACGGCCAGATCCAGAACGGGCCGTTCCAATTTCGGAACGGGCCGTTCTGGACCCTGCTTGAAGCCTATAAATAGGCCGCTTGGGCACATTTCTGAGGGGACTCCAAATTTCGTCCAGAGCTCGAAATTTCTCTCTTTTTCTCTCTTTTTTTCTCTCTTTCTCTCTCTTGTATTTCTTGAGATTTTGTGAGGTATTTTAGTGTGAAAGGTTGCCACAAAGCACCTAGAATCTCCATTAACAAAGCTTGATATGAGGTATTTCCATCAAATCTTCTTCTCTCTCTTTTGTTTCTTATTTTTTATAAATATTGTTATAATAATTGCAATCATGTAGATATTTTAAGGTCAATTGTATAATTTAAATTTCAAACATGTAAATAGTTATTAATAAAAGGGGATTTAATATTT
Source organism: Cajanus cajan (assembly GCF_000230855.2). NCBI lineage: Eukaryota > Viridiplantae > Streptophyta > Magnoliopsida > Fabales > Fabaceae > Cajanus > Cajanus cajan. The sequence continues at coordinate 16,225,191 of NC_138519.1, forward strand.
ATATTATTATTGTTTATAACGCTAAACTTCATCATAGGGTACTAATTGAGGGCGTTGTAGGGGTGCTTAATACCTTCCCTACTCATAATCGACCCCCGAACCCAATTCTGGTTATCAAGGCCATTATTGGATTTTTAAAAGATTGTTCTTTTTCCAATGTTTTGAGTAAAACATTGGTGGCGACTCCATAGAACTTATTTTCAAAACCATCAATTTGGGATTAGTCTGGTGTCCGGGTATTCCTTAATTGATGAGATCTTTAAAAGAACGTCTAAACCATAGGTCGCGAGATCAAAAAAAATTTGGGTTGCGACAAGAGGTTTTTCCCAATTATATTTGTTTCTTCTATTTCTCTTCTTATATGAAATAATTGTATGGTTTGAGATCTCTATGGATTCCTATGGGAAACCCTAAGGGAATGTATTGGTGATTATAAGAGGAGACTATTTGAAAAGATAATTATGTGAGTAAATTGTGTAGTTTTAAATGTTTATTATATGAATTAGAGTGCTTTGTGAGTTCTTGAGAGAATCCTATGAGAAACAGGCAAAATATGAATATTTCCTGTTTTATTTTCTGATTGTTCTGTTGTATTCCTTATTGGATGAGGTGTACGAATATGTGTTTAATTTCGCGAATAGATGAGTTTTGATACGAATTAAAGTGCTCTGTGGAAATTGTGAATATGATGAGAAAATGTGAAATGTGAATGAGGACATGTGATAATGTGATATGACAATGACATGTGATAATATGATATGACAATGAGATGTGATAATGTGATATGACAATGAGATATGATAATGTGATATGAGAATGGATCGAGTCTTGATTGACATGCATCATGTGCATAAATGTTTTTAAGGGGACAATATGGAATACACTGCCAGGGAAGGCCCCCTTGTGTAAAAGCTTTGGGAATTAGTCCTTGGGGATAGCTTAGTTTGTAAGTCTCAGTCTTGCCCATTGTGTGCATGAGATGTATCTTGTGCGGCTTAGCTATCTCGAGGAGACCCTGGTAGTATGTTCTTCTACTAAGAGTGCGCAGAGGGTGTGACCCAACATGTACTCCTAGACTACTCTTCATGTATTGCTAGCGGCAATATGCCATGTGATATGTTACTGGCACCACATGCATGATAATATGTAGTTCGTGTCTATACATATGCATTTTTAATGATTATGATAAATTGATATTTTTATGTCTAGGATGAGTGGGATGTGATATTATTGCTAGTCTATCTATGTTATACATGTGTTGTTTGCGTTTGGCTAACCGGTGTATATTACTACACTTTGAGCCAGAGTGAGATGTTTCTCACTCCCTTTTCTCTTATGTTGTCTTTCTTTGACTGTCATACAGATGATTATCAGTATGAGGTTGAGGATGTTGGTGATGAAGCTTAGGCTTCTATGTTGGGATTTGCTCTAATAGGACATGTGACATCGGGGCGTAGATAGGATTAGATTAGGATGTTTTTATCAAATTATTTTGGAAACCTTATATTATTTCTTTGTAATTTTTGCTGATTAAGCTACTATTTAATTTATGGATGTGGTACTCTCTATCTAAACATGTTTGGTATTTCAATTACGAAAGATTGTGTTATTTAAATTTTATTATTTATGTGTTATGGTATGTGGCGTAGAGGGTGTCACACTAATTGTTTCTTATATCTGTTTTCCTTAAATTTAACTTGATTTTGGTTATTTAAATTTAATTTACCGTTCACATCAAATACTGAACATGTGATTATTCAAACTCTAAATTTACAAGTAACAATTAGTATAATAGAAATCAAAATCTACTTCACAAATCCCTGAGGATCGACAACCTTTTTACTATACTACAAAGACTTGGGTGCGCTTGCTCGGAAAACCAATAATAAGGAGCATCTTCTTATAATCTACAATCTCGACAACAGTGTTGAGTTCATCCTTAACGACCATCATCGAATGCCACCTCACCAGGGAGGAGTTTGAGCTCACAATTGACTACACCTCCATTGTATAGGACTAGCGGTGTTTTCTCCTTAAAGATCATCACCATTATGTAACACATTAAGACTATCACTACCTACTACAACTACTGCAGCAACAATGAGTGAGACACCTCTTGAAAAAAGGGAGGTCAATGATTCAGCTCCACCACTAACAATAGCTAGGACACAATATTCCATGACCTAGAAAGGGTGTGCATGAAGAGTATGATGAAGTGGCAATAGTGAAATGCATTTCAAAATTTTGTTTAAAACTTTTAAAAAATTTACCTGCGTGACAATGGTGAAGTGGAATATAATAAATATAATATGTATTTTATTTGTTACGATAGATGTTTTTAATGGGAGTTGACAACAAAAACTATTTTTAAAACATTAAAAAAGGTTAAAGGTGAAACAACAACAAAAAAGTTTGTAAAGACTAAAAGTGATAAATTATAAGAACAAAAATTATATTTAAGCCTAAATAGTATAATAAATACATTCATCTATTACAAATGATACATTCAATTTAATATATAGACACACATAAGACTTAATATGATATGATTATATTCATTATTAAGTTATCATCTTATACATTAATCTTTCTATACTTCGAAAAAATGAGTATATTTGTTAACATTAAAACATAAATTTTGAAGGATCCTCATTTGTCCCTTGATCTAATGAATGCATGTAACTAAAGATAGATTGTGTGTTCATCTTCTAACCCTTCCATTCCGAAATTGCATTCAATAGGTAATATATTTCAGTCGTTCTCTATTTGGATGAAAACTATAAAGGATAAAAAAGAAATCTTTCTAGATTTTTATGAGAACCCATTATTTAGAAAGCTTTAACACCCTGAAGTGAAAGATGTAGTTTAGAAGATAAAGTATAATTGTAATAGTTTGTTAGAAAATCAACAATGGAGATTATTGGATATCGAAATGTATCCATTCTATTATACAGATATCCCTTCATAATCATGTTATAGGTGATAGTTGGGTTAAAATACTAGTGCTCTGGTGGATATAAGTTAATTGATTATATAACACCCTAATTTTCATACTTTATACTAATAATATTTTAGAAATTATTTCGATATTTTCATGAATTTATGAAGGAATTTTTAGTATCATTTAATTATTTATATGAGCACTATTTTGTTATAAAGCATGATTTGTAATTATTATTTTCATTAGTGATATGGAATGTATTTTTATGAAATGTATTTATAAAGGATTATGCTCGTGTTATTTATTAAAAAGAAAGAAAGATGTTTTAATTATATTATTTTATGAGAAGGGAAGGGAGAACGTAGTAGTCTTTTGTTAACTTTTATTATTATTACTATTCATTTATTAATTTAGAAAAAGGAGTTAAGGGAAGTTATCAAAAGTTATAGAGTCATTTTTTATGTATTCATTTTTCTGCTCATTTTCTTCTTATGTTTTTTGAAGAACAAGGAGAACCCAAAGAAGAGGAACACTCGGATTCTAGTCGTGCTTCATCTTCTTCTCATCATTGTAAGGGGCGAGTGAGAACCTCACTTGGCGGTGTAGGAATAATTGTTGAGTAGAAGGATTGACCCCAATCCCTTGCATGATACATGTTTCTAGGAACTAGCTAAATGTGAAAGTTTTCTGTTTGGATGATTATTATTTCTGTTGTGTTCCTTGTTGAATGTTAAGTATGATTCTATGTTTAATTTTTAAAATAGATAGGTTTTTATATGATTTAGAGTGCTCTATGGGTTCTTGTGAAAAACCTTATGAGAAACAATTAGGAATATGATCTTATGACAAGAATTGAGGTATTTTATGCAAATTTGAGTATGGATTCGTGTTCTGGGTGTTAATCAAAGTATTTGTACCAAATAAATTGTGTAAATATGTGTTTATATGTGAAAATTTGTGTGATTGCAAAGTCTGGGTTTTCAAGCTTGTGTTGGGGTGTCGGGCGCCGTTATTCGCATTAGGCGCAGGAAAGTTGGGCCAGGCTCAGGAAAGTTGAGCCGAGCTTAGGAAAATTGAGCCAGGCGTAGGAAAGTTGCGTCATGCGTAGGAAGCCTCACCGTGCGGGTTTCTCCACTTTAGGCACGACATCAATTTCGTCAGGCACACTCAAGGGCGCGCCAAGGGTGTTGCTCTGCTTTTGGTGCGGCTTTTAATTCGTCGGACGCGAGTTAGGATGCATCAAGCGTGACCCTAGTTCATGTTTTACATGTTTTATATGCTTATAAATGGTTAATTGAGTTAGTGATGTACAACTAATGATTTGATGTGAATTATATGCTATTGTGAATACTATGAATGTGAAAACTAATGTGTGTGTGACCGTATGACTATGACTATGAGAATGTAAAACGTGATGAAATGGGATAAGACATGAAATTCTATAACAAGTGAAATAATGAGTCAATGAAGTGTGAATGTGTGACATGCATCACGTGCATCTATGTGACGGGTACAATGTGGAGTACATCATTAGGGACAACCCTCCTTGTGTAACAGCTTGGGGGAGTCCTGGGGGATAATGTAGTTTAGATGTCTTGATTTCACCCATTTGTGAGCATGAGACGTAACTTGTGCAACTTTGCTATCCCGACCAGACCCTAGTAGTACATCTTTTTAGTTGAGAGTGTATGGGTAGCTCCCTACATGTACTCCTAGACTACCTTAGGTGTGTTGTTTAGGTAGCAAACTAGTGATATGTGATATGTGACTGGAGCCACATGCATACATTTATGAGTCGAGTCTCTAACATCATTGCATGATGAATGACTATGTATGTGTAACTTGAATTTGCACCTGGTTAATATATAACTATGATTGTACTTAGTATTGTGTGTGTGTGTTGCTTGACTGTTATTTTTACACCTTAACCTAAGTAAGATGTTTCTCACTCTCTTATTTGTTCTATGTGTGTATTCTATTATGTTGCAGATGACCATCAACATGAGGATGTTGGTGATGAAGCTTAGACTTCAATTAGGCGTGCTCTGATAGGATATGTGACATCGAGGCGTAGTTAGGACTAGTTTAGGATGTTGTTTCCAATGAACCGTTTTCAAAAAATTAGTTTCATTCCTTTGTAATTTCTACATTTGAGCTAGTGTTTATAAATTTATGAATGTGAATCTTTTACGTTAGATATTTGAAATTTTGGTTTTATTTATAAAAGATTTTAATGATTCTTATTTATTATGTAATTATAAATGTAGGGTAGAGGGTGTCACAGATTAAGTTTAGGAGTTGATCGAGTAAATGGTTAAATTTTTTAGTTATGGATAGGCAAATCAAGTTCAAGAGCTAAGGAGATGTAATCAAAGCAAAAAAAAGATAGGAAGATACGGGTCGGGTAGAGATGATATTAGGTCAACAATATTCGTAGTATGGTTCATACTCTCCTAGCTTAGAACTCATGAGAAAACAAGCAGATGATTTAAATTTGTCTTGCCTTAGGAAAAATGTATGACTAGATAATTTAGGTGAGCCATTAAGTGGTCAACAATGCCTAGCACAGTCCTTATGAACGTTATTTTCTATAAATGAAAAGGGCTTCTTTTTGTAATTTTATTTAAAGAAAAAAAATTTGCATAAGGATTTAAGGTAACAAATGGTTAACCATTAAACACTTGTACAACAACATTATTAATTATTGCATATGTATTTCTTAACATTTTATCAAAAGATGATAACTTTCATTTTTTTATGCATTTTATTAAAAAAATATATCCTTATACAAAATTAATTTAACAAATAGCTAGTCATCAAATTCTCACAATCAAATAATGTCAAAAATAAAACTATTATTCAATTGATACTATTAATTATTGTATATTTAAATATTTTTTTAATAAAAAAACATTTTTATACAAGGTCTTCATTTTGATATAACATTAAAATATATGATAGCAACTGGCTATTCATATGCCTATGATTATTTATTCAAATGACATCAAGATTACATTTATTATTCAATGATATCATTAATTTTGAAAATGAAAAAGTAATTATTTTTTATGTGAAGAAATGAAAAAAAAAAAAACTAAGATCAACCGAAACATCAAAATATTAAAAAATAAATGGCAATATTGAAGCTTATTGTGAAAAAAAAACCTAATAAAAAAAAGACTAAAGGAAAAAATTATACAAACCTCCGTGTGATATGAACACAAGAATTTCACAAATTCATAATATAAAAAGGGGGGAAATGCAAACTAAATAAAGAAAAAAAAACTTGACTTATAAAGCTAAATGAGATCAATGAAAAAACAAAAGAAATGCATAGCATTATGAAGTAAACTATTATTATTAAGTTAATGAAAAGTAATACATAAAAAGAAAAGGCATTTTTATCTGACATATACAAATTAAATTGACATGGTGAAATACATCAACATCACATATATACTTTCAGCTTAAAACATTTTTCAGAACATTCTTCTTGTGATGTTTTTCTTTGTGATTTTTCTCCCTCTCTAAAGAGTACATTTTCTCTTCTTAAATAGCCAAAAGAATGCAACCGTTGGTAACAAACTTATCTCTTTAGACCAAGTATTTTCGACAAGTTTCTCTTTTTTTTTGGTACTAGTCACTAATCACTAAAAGTGATCATTACTGTTTTATCTTTATCAAAATTGACTCATATGACTTCCTTACTTTTAGCTTGGTGACTCTTGGCTCTCCTTTGATTGTACTAGACTTATTCTCTTGTAATGGTCAAATCTTCTAAATTTTTTCTAAATTAAAAATATGTTGATCTTGTGACAAGTATATAGGCATCACAATCTAACCCGCTATTGTGGGTACCTGCCCGAAGCCTCCCCGGTTTGATAGGGAAAACTCGTTGTCGGGTTCAGGTTTTTCTCGATTGATAAAATCGGGGACAAGGGCCAGGACGAACATGTTAATACCCGCCCCGCCCCGACCCCGTACCCGCCTCACCCCCGCCCCACTTAATAATATAATTAAAATTTTATTTGTATGAATATATATATAAACCAAAATTAGAAATATTTATATGTAAAAATTTGTATTTTTTACTTTTCTTTTATTTATTTAAAATTTATTCATATATATTTAAAAGAAAATAAAAATAAAAGATAGGAGCGGAGGCAGGGGTAGGGCGGGAAAACCCAAACCCACCGGGAACGGGGATGGATACCCAGATTTTACCCCCAGCGGGTATTGGGGGCGGGGGCGGGGCGGTTTAAATTTGTGGGGGCGGGGGCGGGAAACGTAAAACCGCCCTCGCCCCGCCCTGTTGCCATGCCTATACAAGCATACCAAATCAACTTGTAACAGTGATGAGAAAGGTCATCTCCTCAAGAATTGAGTTTAATTGATTGATTCTCAATTAGTTTAGATAAGTAAGAAATGAATATATACACTACATTCATACATGTTCAACGTTTTATTCATTAAACTTAAAGTTCAAATTAATGAAACTTAAAATAAGTGTCAAACATGTAAATAAGTATTAGAGAAATTCATATATGATATGTTTGGGACTATATTACACCTACTACCCCTTTTTTGTAACTTTACTAGACATACATATGTTAATCTTTCTCCTACAATACTATCTAGGATTTTAGTCACTAAATACTAATTCCTTAGTAGAGAAATTATAAATTTTTCATCTTAAATATCAATTCCTTGCATATTCAAAAGGGAGAACTTGCATTAAGAAAATCTTTTAAAGACTAATGATTTTAGCTCTATTTAAAGCAACTTAAACCATTAGGTGATTCATTTTAAATCATGATTTAGAAAATATTTTTTAATCAAGTTCTAAATATGAGCAATCAACACATAAAGAAATTAAGAACATAAATGAATCACTAATAAGTAGAAGAGATCATAACATATATGTGAAAATCAAGAGTTACATTAAGGTGCAATAGATTACATGCATCAAATCTAGAAAAGAAAAAATTAGATACTCATTTCTATGAGAACCAACTAAGATAAGAAGAAAAAAAGAAGAATCTAGTAGAAATTGACATCATTTTTGTTTCTGAACCATTAGAATTGCTACCAAAATCTTCAACTTTGATGGTCTTTAAGGTTAGGGAGAGAATGATGGGTGAGGTGTGAAAGTTTAAAGAGAGTATTTTAGGTCTTGCTCTTTTCCCCCTTTTATATCATGATTTGTAACGAGATTATTTGCTATCACAAATTGGCTTAAACAATTTCAAAATGGCTCATGCCCTTTTTGAATGCTTCACCATGAAGAAAGTAAATGGATTAAGCCCTTCTAAAATGGCTTAAGCCTTTTTCAATAGATTGAAATCAATTATTTTGAAATGATTTAATTCCTTCTATTTTGGCTTAATCCTTTTTAAGTTAGTAGAGACAAACATTTTTCTGCATAAGTCTTTTCTAACTTCATTTTTTTCCTCTTATATTTTGTCTTGATTTCTCTCCTTTTAACTTATAAAGCAAAATCACCATAATTAACCAAAAAGTACTATAATTTATTGGATTGAGCTTCTATATTATAATTGCATAACTATATATTCACATCCTTGGGAAAAGTTTTAAGGAACAAGGGGTGAAAGCATGTCATTTTACACAAATAATATTAATAATATTCAAGTAAAAATGACACTAACAAAATATACTTGGATAAAACTGGTGACTCACAATATTAAATTTTAATAATCCAACCATTAAATTAAAATTTCTAAATGAATAGATAAGTTTACAAATTTTATAAAATTTTAAAATTATTTAATTCTTTATTACATTAATTCAAATTAACTCATGTTTATAAAAACATATTATATGTTAATTCCAATTAATGAAATATCAAATAGTTTTCAAATTTTATAAACTTTTATAAATTTAATCTATTTATTGAAAAATTATAATTTAATAGTTAGATCATTAAATTAATATAAAATATAAATTATTAAGTAAAGTAACTCTACTAAACTTACTTTTAAAATAAATGAATTCATACTTATATATATATATTCACCAACATATTTTTTTTAATTAGAGTATATTAACAACTTATACCAAAACTTTGTAACCAAAAACTCATTCATACCTTTTATTCTATCAAAATTATTGAGGTTTATTATCGTAATTTATAATATATTTTTTAAAAAGTATTAAAAAAATAGTGTTTTTGTCTCCTGGTCTATTCCACTTTTCTTTCCATGCAATCAACAATTTCGAGTTCTATGGAGTGCCACGATCTTTGAACAAAAAAAAAACACTAAATAAAAATAGTACAGGCCATATTCTCTCATTAACAAAAAATCACTTAACCTTCATGCATTGAACCACTATGGATGCATGCTAAAAAAAACACATGTAAAAGTAACTTTACTTGGTTGTTAGAAAAGTTAGTTGAGTTGTTTTGTGTCCATCTATATATATATATATATATATATATATATATATATATATATATATATATATATAGCATAGTCTCTCTTTTGTATTGTATTAGGTTTTCCTTTCAATAATAGAAGAGGTTTCTTTCTCCTCTTTCTCTGTTCTCTCAAAAGGAGAATTATTCCTTTACATGGTATTAATTACGCCACGATCCTAGGTCTTTCTCATGGCTTCCACAGAAACTCCCTTTCACCCTCATGTCTTCTCCAATGTGATCTCATCCAAATTAATGGATGATAATTTTCTCACCTGGATGCAACATGCAGAAGTGACGATCAAGGGTTTTTGCTTGCAAAGACACATCGATGGAGCGAAATCAATTCCTGCAAATTTTTTTACTACAGATGATGAACGGGAGGGTTCGGTAAATGTTGCATTCGAAAATTATGAGCAACAAGACAATCTATTGAAATATTGGTTGCTTGAATCTATGGATCCACAATTTAAGATCCGTATGGTTGGATGCGTATGGTCGCATCAGATCTGGCATGCTTTGAAAGTGTATTTCACTTCTCAGACAAGAGCACGTGTCAAGCAATTAAAAATTCAACTTCGCAATGTCAAGAAAACTGGATCGATCGCCGAGTATCTCGTACAGGTGAAACAAATCATCGAGACCCTGGCTGCAATTGGATCGTCGTTATCAGTTAAAGATCACATAGATGCAAACTTTGATGGTCTTGACGAAGAATATGATGGATTCATCACTTCGTGTATCACATGTACTGAAGCATACACTATTGCGAAAATTGAAGCTCTATTGATGCATCAAGAAGAACATCTTGAGAGGCATAAGAAACATGAGTTGTCCACTCCTCAAGCAAATGTTGCTCAATTTCAACACAAGAAAGTTAATCTTGTGACCAATCGTAGGCATGGACGTGGTCAGAATCATGGAAGAGGCAGATCTGGCCGCTCGAATCAAAATAGCTTTGGTGGAGGTCGTGGGCAACGAATTCAATGTCAATTGTGTGGCAAATTGGGACATTCTTCCTATCATTGCTGGTCTCGTTTTGATGAAAATCTACCAGATCCTAAGACTACTCAGAACAACACATCTGATGCTATTATACAAGAGCCTCTCAATCAAGCTATGATAACAATCTCCGCAACTCAATCTTCTCTGGATGACACATGGTACCCGGATACAGGTGCAACAAATCATTTTACTAATGATTTATCAAATCTAATTATCAAAACTCCTTATATAGGATTAGAGAAGGTAGTAGTTGGTAATGGTAATTGCCTAAGTATCCATAATACTGGCACAAAACTCAAAAATCATTCCAATAACTTTGCTTTTACTCTTAATAAGTTGTTACATGTATCGAATATCACTAAAAACCTATTAAGTGTTGCAAAATTTGCAATAGAAAACTCATGTTTCTTTGAATTTCATTCCACTGCTGCTTTGTTAAATCTCGGGGCTCTTGGAAGCTTCTGCTACAAGGGAAACTTAAAAATGGTCTATATGCTTTTGAGAATTTGCAAATTGTTCATCCTAATAATGATTTTCCTATTTCAGCTTTATATTCATCTAACACATGTAATAGTTTACCAATTTTGCACTTTAGGCTAGGCCATTGTGCAAACAAAATTGTCAAGCATGTCTTAAAACAATGTAATATCCCTATACCAATACATGACAATGCTTCTATGTGTGGTTCTTGTTGCGTAGGAAAAATGCATAAATCTATATTAATTTCTATTTTTGAAACTGTCTATATTGAGCCATTGTAGTTAGTATATTCTGATATTTGGGGACCATCACCCATACCTTCAAAAGAAAGATATAGATATTACATATTGTTTCTTGATGCATATTCGAAATTCTCTTGGGCTTACTTCTTAAAATATAGGTCTCAAGCATTCAACTCTTTTCTTGAATTTAAAAAGATGGCAAAGTTACAATTTTAAAAGAAATTGAAAATTCTTCAAACAGATGCTACAAAAGAATACCAAAGTTTTAGTTTTGTACTCAAAGAGAATGGCATAACTCATAGATTTATTTGCCCTCACACGCATGAGCAGAATAGTGCTCCTGAGAGGAAGCATCATCACATTACTGAAACATGTCTCACTTTATTAGCTGAATCTGGTTTGTCGTTTGATTATTGGTGTTATGTGTTTGCTTATGCTATATTTGTTATAAATCGCATTCCTACACCTATTCTAAAATTAAAATCTCCTTCCGAAACTTTATTTCATAAGAAACCATATTACAGTATATTTAGAAGTTTCGAATGTAGGTGTTATCCATATCTTAGACCTTATAATCAATATAAAATGGATTATCGGTCTAAACCATGCATCTTTCTAGGTTATAGTTGTAATCATAAGGGTTATAAATGTCTTGATTCAACAGGAAGAATTTATATTGTTAAGCATGTTGTACTTGATGAATTTGATTTTCCTATACATAGTAAAATACACGAAGATCTAAGTTGTCATCCTACTTCCAGTAATACACATCCTTCTATTATACCTATTGTTTCTAGTTGTCTCAAATTGAGGATACTCCTCCACCTACAAGTCATTTGACCAATATCCCTGTGGTTCTGCTTCCTAACAATGTAGGAACTATTTTAACTGAAAATACACATAATTCCACTGTTGAGACTAATTCTAATACAAGTCCTAGCCATGGAGCTACACCCTTAGTCATCAATAATCATCTTATGGTCACAAGAGGCAAGGTTGGAAATTTTAAACCAAAGGTCATGGTTGCTGAAATGGAACCAAGTACAGTTAGAGAAGCTCTTCAATCTCCTAAATGGGTTCAAGCTATACACGAAGAACTCAACGCCTTAGTCAAAAATCAAATGTGGGATCTTGTCTGTAGGAAACCCGTGGGATCCAAGTGGATTTTTAGGCTCAAACACAATCTTGATGGAAGCATTTCTAAACATAAGGCAAGGCTAGTGGCAAGAGGATTTACCTAGCAACATGGTTTGTATTATCAAGAAACTGTTAAGTTAGACAAAGAAATTCCCAACACGGTTTTGAACATCACAACTATAATGCATATTGTTATTACTAACTGTAGACCCCTAAAATTGTCCGGGTCGGAAATAAAGCTTGAAGACTCTCGAAGACTGAAGGATAATCAGCCAGAAGGACTCCTCGAAGGCCCTAGGAGGGTTCTCTGTAGGTCTAGAGGTCTTAGAATAGCTCAAAATAAGGAAGTGGAGGGAAAAAGCCCAATACGGCCGTACTGAACTTAATACGGCCGTATTCAAGCTTCAATACGGCCGCAGCGAAACTCAATACGGCGTATTGAAGTTTCTGAAACTTCAATACGGCCGTACTGAAGTCAATACGACCGTATTGACACTTCAATACGGTCGTACTGAAGTCAATACGACCGTATTGACACTTCAATACAACCGCAGCGAACTCAATACGGGCGCATTGAAATTTCTGAATTTCAATACGACCGTATTGAACTTCAATACGACCGTATTGAAGTTCAAAAATTTCAATACGGCCGTATTGCCCCTGTAGGCCGTATTGCGCCTATTCCCTATAAATATGACGTCAATTGGACGTCATTCCACACTTTTTGAGATAGTTTCAACCCTCTCCTTGAGTATTCTGGGGTTTTTGAGCAGTGTTCTGCCCTAGAAATCACTCGGAGAGTTGATCCGACGAAGTTCTTGAGCCCCGAGCCATTTTGCTGGAGGATCGAACCTAGTCGAGGGGAAATCTTTTTGATTCCCTTAGTTAAAATTTTGTTCTAGGAGAGCGAGGAGCGGGCTTGTAGAGCGAGGGAATGCCAAAACGCTTCCCAGTTCTTTGCAATATATAAAAGCACGCTTCAAGAGGTTTCCCTTCAATCCTTCCTTTTACTGCTTTCTGTGTGCATATTTAAACTGTCATCATGTAGATAGTCAATTTATAATTGCTTAGAATAAATAGGGGTAATTTAGTAATTTTACGTTGTTATTTTAGAAAATAATCTGTCATAGGGAACCCGAAAGGGGCGCTGTGGGGTGCTAACACCTTCCCCACGCGTAACCGACTCCCTTACCCAACTCTGGTTGTAGTGGCCAAAGTTGATTTTTAAATCAATTGCCTTATCCCTTTTTCCAATGTTTTGAGTAAAACATTGGTGGCGACTCCACGAACCCTCCTTTTATGAAAACCACTAATCCATGGAGGGTCCCGCTTGGGATTAACATGGATTAGTGAGCCTTTTAATAAAATTGCTCGTTTGACGAGGTCTCAGTTTGAGAATAAGTCATTCTAGCAATCCACTATTTTTAAACAAATAAACGAGTCCAACCATCCTTCGCGAATGCCGAAAGCCCGTTTCGGGCCGGTGGCGACAGATGGCGACTCCACTGGGGAAGCCTCGAGAGTCAGTCCCATTTAGTGACAGATTATTTTTAACAAATAATAGTTAAAATTACTTTATTACCCCTCACTTGTATGATAACATGTTTATCTATTTGGCCTTAATAACTGTTGTATGTTTAATTTTCCGCAATTGTTTGAAATAAAATTGCACACAAACCTTTGCACACAACAGTTCCCTCTATACCCGGGGGCATGAGTGATTAACCATAGGGAGTGGATGTTAGTACGGCCGGTTGTCGAATGGGTCTATAGGTGCCCGTAGACCGTTGTCGGAAAACATCACTCAAGGTGATAACCATGAACTTGAGTCCGACGGTGCGTTGGAACTTTCCATCGACCTACGACGAGAGGAATTGGGTCCCTATAATGGGGGCACCTTGGGGGCCTTTGACCAAGTGAGAACAGTTAGATCCTCCTTGAATATGCACTTTTCTGCAGGAGACCCCTACCTCGTGATTCGCTCGTGACTGTTCGTGGATGAGTGAATTGTTTGTGTAAATGTTTATGTGCAATTGTTTGTGCATTAATAAATAACCTCGTGATAAGGTCTAAAAATAATCCCCATGCATAAAAAACCATGACATGAGAGGAAAGACCATGTGCGAAAATATAACAAAAGTGAGGAGCATGTACATCATTACCAATAAGACATCATGCATCCTCATAAAAACATACATTTTAGGGTCACCAATACCTCTTGACATGAGTGAAAGAGACCCATGACTATAGAGATTCTCCGTTGGGGAGAAATCATAGATAAAGAAGGGTGGTAAACTTCTGTCTTAAAAAGGCAGCGCCTTAAAGATGGAGGTTTATCAAGCTCATGTTAAAGAGTGTATTCATTCCATAAAATAAACTAACTAAACATTCATTTTAGAAAGTGGCTGGTCATCTCTCTGTCCTTACGCGCGCACAGAAAATCAAGAAAATGGAAGCATTGGAGGAGCAAAACAAGAAGCTCACAACCGAGCTTTCACAGCTTAAAGAGCAGATGGCGCAAATGATGGAACTCATGCGTCATCACAACATCCATGATTCTCATCATAGTGATCATGGGTCCCATCATGAGGGAGAGGAGGAGGAGCATGAAGAAGATCCTCCACATGCCATACCTCTTGGGGCTGGAATTATGATCAAAGAGCCCGAGGTTTCAAAAGAACAATTCCACGCCCTAGAGGATCGGTTGAGGGCTATGGAGGGGCATGACTTCGATATTAAAGATGCCGCCGACATGTGTTTAGTGAGGGATATTCAATTCCCTCCCAAATTTAAAGTGCCAGATTTCCCGAGATACGTGGGATCGACTTGCCCCAAGAGTCATCTCACCATGTACTGCCGAAAGATGGCTGCATATGCCACAAACGAAAAGCTCTTGATCCACTGCTTCCAAGAGAGCTTGGCTGATACCGCGCTCAACTGGTATATGCAGCTAGATGGAAATCAAGTATGTACATGGAGGCAGTTGGCCGACGCCTTTCTCAAGCGCTACAAATACAACATCGACCTAACACCTGATAGGTCAGATCTTCAAGCCTTGAGTAAGAAAAATGATGAATCTTTCAAGGCGTACGCCCAACGATGGAGGGAGTTGGCGGCACAGATAGAGCCCCCGCTGTCAGATAAGGAGATGGTGTCCTTATTCATCAACTCGTTGACTGGTCCCTATTACGATAAAATGATAGGGAACACAACGACACTCTTCTCGGACATCATCACCATTGGGGAGAGAGTGGAACAAGGACTTAAAAGTGGGAAGCTGGCTAAGCCTTCCCAATCATATGAAGCTAAGAAGGTCTTCGGGAAGAAGAAAGAGGGAGAAGTCAATGCTATAACCATACCCTCGGCTACTTCCACTTCGAAGTCGGGAAGATCGCAATTCACCCCTGTGAAGAAGTTTGATAAACTTCCGACCACTTATAGCGATCTCCTGCCGAAGCTAGTAGAAGCCAAACTTCTAGCTCATGTTCCACCAAGGAAGATCGACCCACCTTACCCCGATTGGTACAAGCCACAAGACAAATGTTTATACCATTCGGGGGCACCAGGGCATTCAACAGAGAAATGCCTAGCTCTCAAATACAAGGTCCAAAACCTTATTGATGCCGGGTGGGTCACCTTCGATTCGACAGCGCCCGATGTGAGCAAGAATCCTCTGCCAAAGCAGGAGTAGAGAGAAGAACAAGCCACGATAGGGCCCCTTCATATTTCTCTTTTAGGGACTCATGATCAGTACCCGAGATCATGAGAACCTTTTCATGTAAATAAGGGTTTTTGTACAGTTTTAATACATATCAATAAAGAGGCATTTTTCACATTATTCTCTTTTTTGTTCTTTTCTCTCTTTCCTCATTAACATTAATAATTCTAAACCTAAACAGAACCAATAAAATAATTATGTCTGTAATTGTTCGCTCTGACCGGGATCCGAAGGTGAAAGGGTTGAGTTGGACAGTGATGAGGAAACCATTTCTCCGGATCTGCAAAGATTGCTAGATCAAGAAGCTTGTCAAGAGAAATTGGAGACTATAAATTTGGGGCATGGCCGAGAGAAAAAAAGAGGTCAATATTGGGACCCATATCAGTGATGAAATAAGGACACATGCTTCCGCTATGATTATAATAAAATCATTCTTCATTGCTTCTTTTCTTGCTTATAATAAAATTCTAAACCACATTATCTTTAACCCTGTTTGAATAAACATGAATGAGGTTAAAATCATCTTAATAATAATAAACCCACATCATTTTTATGTGGAAGTGTGTGTGACAACTTGGAGCACCTTCCCTTGGCCTTGACAAGTGCCATCATGGATAAAAATAAATCCTTCAAAATAAAAGAAGCTCGGCAGGAAACCCAAAAAGGGGTCTGCGCAAAAATAAGAGCAAAAGACCCGCTAGGAATCCCACAAAAGGGTGACCTAGGCAAAAGTTAGGGTTGCAAAAATGAACAAAAACAAAAGTCCGCTAAAACGCCACAAAAGGGTGTTTTAGGCAAAAATAAGGACAATCAAAAAACAAAAGAAATCCATGATGGTACCATGAACCGAATTCAAAAAGAAAGGTTCAAGAGCAGCTATCCAAGTTGTCAAAATCACAACGTCAATAAACAAAGATTTTCTTAATTTCATAAGTGTTTAATCAAGCAAGCCTAAACACATAAGCCTACCTTGGCCATCCATTCTTACAAAAACCATTTTTGAAAAATAATCCCCTCTAAAACACAAACTTTTGAAAAATATACCCTTTCCTTCTTTTCTCTCTTGTCCCAACGATTTTAGAATAATCTAGTGGAAGCATGGAGAAATAAATCATCACTGATAATGGATCTAATCTGAACAACCAAATGGTGGAAGAACTGTGCCAAGAATTCAAAGATCCAACACAACTCTTCCCCATATCGGCCAAAGATGAATGGGGCAGTCGAGACAACCAATAAGAACATCAAAAAATAGTGCAAAAGACGGTTGTCTCATTTAAAGACTGACACGAGATGTTACCCTTCGCTCCTTATGGCTATAGGACTTCAGTACGTCCATTTACAGGAGCTACTCCATTCTCACTCGTTTATGGGGTGGAGGCAGTTCTACCCATCGAAGTCGAGATACTCTATCTAAGGGTAATCATGGAAACAAAACTTTCCGAGGCAGAATGGGTTCAAAGCCAATATGACCAGTTGAACCCTATCAAAAAGAAACGGCTGAACGCCATATGCCATGGTCAAGCCTATCAGAGGAAGATCAAAAAGGCTTTTGACAAGAAAGTCCACCCTCGAGTCTACCATGAGGGAGAGTTGGTAATGAAGAAATTACTACCAACTCAAAAAGGGCAAAATCGGAAAGTGTGCCCCAAATCACGGAGGACCATACGTGGTAAAACGAGCCTTCTCAGGAGAAGCATTGATTCTCACAAACATGGACGGAGAAGAACTTCGATACCCAGTCAACATTGACGTGGTAAAGAAGTACTATGCTTGAAGACGTTGCTTGCATAGGCCTGCTAGGATGAAAACCCAAAAAAGGCGTCCTAGGCAAAAGTTAGGGCAAAATAAAAAGCCCGCCAGTACAAGGGTACTAGGCAAAACAACGGCAAAATTATCCCCGCTAGGATACGTCCTAGGCAAAAGTTAGGGGCAAAAGAATAAGATGTAAAAGCAAAGCAAGCAACGATCGTTTGAATCGAAAACCGAAAGGCGGTTCAAGCGATTATCTTCTAAGAAGCAAGCGTCTTGCAGCATCTACACTCCTGGCTCAGGCCGAAGCAATTAGGGGAACGTAAAGAGCAACAATTACAGATATAATTGTTAAGCCCAATGTATATAGCCTACCCTGGCCAGCCATTCTTCAGAAATTTCCTTCTGTATATCTTTCTGTAAAAAAACTTGTGAATATCAATAAAAATATCCATTTGTTTCTTTTCTTTCTTGACCATGTGATTATGCCTCTGAATTGGTTTTTCATAAAAATTGTACGAAATTCCATTAATAATCGGTCAATAAAAGAAAATTGGAGGGGTTCCTATAAAATCCATAATCTCTTGCATAAAGGCTCACAAAAATACTCCCTCGCGTCAATGACAGAAAGTCCTCCAAGAAGAAGAGGATAGGGAGAGCCACTCACTTTTCTAAATAAATGAACAAAAATAAAAAATTGTATTGCATTTGTGCATCACACACACATTAGTTGCACATTCAAAGACCTTATCATGAGGCAACTGCATAAAATAGAAAAAATAGAAAAAATTGCTTGTGTATGACAGCAGCAAACAAAATGCAAAGATTCAGAAAATCAACAACGTCATACAGAATAACTGAGCCTGGAGAGGCTCGCCGAAATAATACTCTCAAAATAACTGAGCCTGGAGAGGCTCGCCGAAATAATACTCTCTCAGAATAACTGAGACATTTCTGTACAGAAAAAGCCGAAAAACAACAGAAAAGGCAAAAATACAGAAAAAGCCAAAAAATGACAAAAAAGGCAAAAATACAGAAAAAGCCAAAAAATGACAAAAAAGGCAAACATACAGAAAAAGTCAAAAGTCGACAAAAAAAGACAAAGATTTCACATCTTTCAGAATAACTGAGCCTGGAGAGGCTCGCCGAAATAATACTCTCAGAATAATTGAGCCTGGAGAGGCTTGCTGAAATAATACTCTTTCAGAATAATTGAGCCTGGAGAGGCTTGCAGAAATAATACTTCCTCAGAATAACTAAAGCCTGGAGAGGCTTGCAGAAATAATACTCCCCCAACTGTACAGAATAATTGAGCCTGGAGAGGCTTGCTGAAATAATACTCTCATCAGAATAACTGAGCCTGGAGAGGCTTACTGAAATAATACTCTCTCAGAAATAACTGAGCCTGGAGAGGCTTGCCGAAACAATACTCATTCAGAATAATTGAGCCTGGAGAGGCTCGCCAAAATAATACTCCACATCAAAGAATAAATGAGCCTGGAGAGGCTCGCAGAAATAATACTCCCCAGAGAAAACCTCAACTCAAGCTCATGGAACGAATCCCCAGCAAGAGCTATCAAAGCAAAACCGACGCAATCCCCAATGGAAGTGCGATCATCCAAACAGTATATACAAGTCAAAGGACTTAACACTTCCTCAGTGGAAGATAGCTCTCCGACTCAAAGCGCTGAGTGAGGCTAAGCCTGCAGAGGCTTCCTAAATAATACTCTGGGATACATAAGATCCCTCATTCCCCAATCGCCTACTCAGAGGCATCCCTGCAAAAGGAGAAAAAATCAAAAACATCAATAAATATTCCCCAAGCGGAATTTGGCACTCAGCCGAACACTGAACTCCAATTCCTCAGTCGCCTATATAAGAGGCACTCCTTCAAAAGGAAAAATCATAAAAAGATCAATAATCATTCCCCAAGCGGAATCCGGCTCTCAGCCTATCATTGAATATCAAGATGATCTGCCTAACAGAAGAGGCCAATCACAACCAATGACAAAATCCCCTGGCGGATAACAGCCTACACAGAGGCAACAAAATCCAAGAGTTAAAAAGAGTTACCCGAATAAGGATAACCGGGATACTCCACCAACGTCAAAAGGACGTCAGCCAAACATAAGGCATCGCTCAACTCAGAGAGAAAGAGCATCTGTGTCTACACCCCAAGGAATCAGAAATTCCCCATGGGTACCAACAATGCAATGCAAGTTGGGGCACAGGAACCTGTGAATGACTGCACATCCCCTAGACGGATCCCTGCGTTATCCAGCCCTCAGTGGCACAAAATCAGAAAAAAACCGTCGAAGCAGCATCGTGGACTGTGGAGACAAAATCATCTCAAAGCCTAAAAGGCAATACTCAGCTACCCAGTTGTTGAGAGCACCGAGGTATGCACAAGTCTGGAGAGACGGTACTCAAACAAAGTCTGGAGAGACGGTACTCAAACAAAGTCTGGAGAGACGATACTCAAACAAAGTCTGGAGAGACGATACTCAAACAAGGTCTGGAGAGACGATACTCAAACAAAGTCTGGAGAGACGGTACTCAAACAAAGTCTGGAGAGACGGTACTCAAACAAAGTCTGGAGAGACGGTACTCAAACAAGGTCTGGAGAGACGGTACTCAAACAAGGTCTGGAGAGACGGTACTCAAACAAGGTCTGGAGAGACGGTACTCAAACAAGGTCTGGAGAGACGGTACTCAAGGTCTGGAGAGACAGTACTCAAGGTCTGGAGAGACAGTACTCAAGGTCTGGAGAGACAATACTCAGCCATCAGCGTCGTCAAAGGCACGTTGGTGTTAAACTTAGCTACCGAGGTTGTCAGAAGCGCCGAGGTATGCAACAACCTGGAGAGGCTACTCAACAATTTTCCACCGGAAGACGCTACAAGTCAGAAGGTTGGCACATCACCCGGACAATTGGGTCAACTCCTTTACTTGTCAGCCGGTACGCCAAAAGGCCGTCCGACTAAGTAAAGGGGGGGCAGCTGTAGACCCCTAAAATTGTCCGGGTCGGAAATAAAGCTTGAAGACTCTCGAAGACTGAAGGATAATCAGCCAGAAGGACTCCTCGAAGGCCCTAGGAGGGTTCTCTGTAGGTCTAGAGGTCTTAGAATAGCTCAAAATAAGGAAGTGGAGGGAAAAAGCCCAATACGGCCGTACTGAACTTAATACGGCCGTATTCAAGCTTCAATACGGCCGCAGCGAAACTCAATACGGCGTATTGAAGTTTCTGAAACTTCAATACGGCCGTACTGAAGTCAATACGACCGTATTGACACTTCAATACGGTCGTACTGAAGTCAATACGACCGTATTGACACTTCAATACAACCGCAGCGAACTCAATACGGGCGCATTGAAATTTCTGAATTTCAATACGACCGTATTGAACTTCAATACGACCGTATTGAAGTTCAAAAATTTCAATACGGCCGTATTGCCCCTGTAGGCCGTATTGCGCCTATTCCCTATAAATATGACGTCAATTGGACGTCATTCCACACTTTTTGAGATAGTTTCAACCCTCTCCTTGAGTATTCTGGGGTTTTTGAGCAGTGTTCTGCCCTAGAAATCACTCGGAGAGTTGATCCGACGAAGTTCTTGAGCCCCGAGCCATTTTGCTGGAGGATCGAACCTAGTCGAGGGGAAATCTTTTTGATTCCCTTAGTTAAAATTTTGTTCTAGGAGAGCGAGGAGCGGGCTTGTAGAGCGAGGGAATGCCAAAACGCTTCCCAGTTCTTTGCAATATATAAAAGCACGCTTCAAGAGGTTTCCCTTCAATCCTTCCTTTTACTGCTTTCTGTGTGCATATTTAAACTGTCATCATGTAGATAGTCAATTTATAATTGCTTAGAATAAATAGGGGTAATTTAGTAATTTTACGTTGTTATTTTAGAAAATAATCTGTCATAGGGAACCCGAAAGGGGCGCTGTGGGGTGCTAACACCTTCCCCACGCGTAACCGACTCCCTTACCCAACTCTGGTTGTAGTGGCCAAAGTTGATTTTTAAATCAATTGCCTTATCCCTTTTTCCAATGTTTTGAGTAAAACATTGGTGGCGACTCCACGAACCCTCCTTTTATGAAAACCACTAATCCATGGAGGGTCCCGCTTGGGATTAACATGGATTAGTGAGCCTTTTAATAAAATTGCTCGTTTGACGAGGTCTCAGTTTGAGAATAAGTCATTCTAGCAATCCACTATTTTTAAACAAATAAACGAGTCCAACCATCCTTCGCGAATGCCGAAAGCCCGTTTCGGGCCGGTGGCGACACTAACATGTGTATTAGTGTTTCAAGTTAATATAAGAACAGGAAAATGAAGTACGTGTTATTACACATACTATGGTAAAATCAAACAAAGCCTAGTTGAGTTGCACAAAGTATCAGACAAATTGAACAAGCATCAAGACTAAGTCTAATCAGAAGCTAGACGAAAACACAAATATAAGACAAGGCGCACTACCAGTCAAAGGTCAACAAAAGCATCAGACGATGGACAACCTAAAATGAAGAAATGTTCTAGATGAAATTAAAGTCTTCCATCTTCAAGTCTGACCAAATGAAAGGAAAAGTCAAAGTCTACCTCTTAGAAGGAGATTCAAATTCCAGACCCTGACAAAGAATATTGAAAAGCGTCTAAAGTTCACTAATCTCAACGAAAAATATCATGAAACATCTAGACTCAGAAGAACACACAAAGTCATCAAAAGTGTGAGAAGAAAAGAAGAAAAATAGACAAGCACAAATTCACAAGTCAAAGTTGCATGTGTCAGAGCAAGTACACCTACTTTTCAGAAAAAGACAACACCTCTGCAACTACAATGATGGAAAGATATCTGATATACCTAGGTTATGATTGAAGTCAGACATAAAAGTAAAAAAACTACGTAAAGGACTTCTTGTAACACAGATTCAGCTAGCAAACATTTAATTCAAGATCAAATGCATTAAATGAAAGATCTTCATAGCCATGGACGAACTTCTATCTGCAACAACAGGAAGCTTTGCGCCAACGGACACTTTGAAATTCAAACAACGGGTAGATTCATTACAAGGCTATAAATATCAAGACCAAACAAGAAAATATGAGTAAAGTGAAGCAACAAGAAAAGCAAACATTAAAGCAAGCCTTCATCTCTATATAGCCTTGTATATTCATGTAAAGCTTAGATAACTTATCTCAGTGAGTGTAGAAACTATCATATCCTCTCTGTGAGAGTAACACACACACTCAGAATACACATCTTTGTAAAACTAAGGATTGAATACCTTAGCGAGTGTAGAAATTATCTTATCCTCTCTATGAGAGTTATACACACTCAAAACCATTCATTTATTATAAAGCCTGAAGAGGCTATTTGAAAGAATACTTGGAGAACCAGAAGTGGTTTAAGAATACTAGCGTCGACGAGTGATGTTGACGAACCAGAAGTGCTTGAGAATACTTGGTGAACCAGAAGTGCTTGAGAATACTTGGTGAACCAGAAGTGGTTTAAGAATACTAGCATCGACGAGTGAAGTTGACGAACTAGAAATGGTTGAGAATACTTGTAATTCGTTGTAATTAGTGGAATCCTTCAGTTGAAGGAGACTAGACGTAGCTCAGGTCGAGCAAACCAGTATAAAACCCTTTGCACTCTTTATTTATTTTTAGACAAAATTTTATTCAGCTGTTATACCATACTAAAGATTTCATCCACTAAATTATTTTTACTACACCTATCTTCAAACGAGAAATATATTTGCCTAATTTATTATCTTAAAGAAAATTTTCTTTTGAAGAAACATTTTTTAGGTGCAGAAGATAATCCTTTAGATGGAAAATCTTTTACTGATCAAACCTTACACAATTTTTGAATATCCAAGATAATATTATTTTTAGGCAAAGGAAAAAGAAGGGTCTCTTTGTGAAAAACGGATTTAAAATTCCTTCGTTCTCGTACACACATTCAACCCCCCCCCCCCCTTTGTGTGTTTTTTCGCTAACTTCAGAAACTTTTAGCCCTGTAGTTAAACATATGACTTTCAGAGTCGTATTGTCTATTGCACTATCTAGACGCTGGTCTGTTAGACAAATGGATATTAATAATGCTTTTTTGAAGGCAATCTAAAGGAAGTGGTCTACATGAAACCACTAGAAGGGTTTCAAAACAGTAATCCAAATTTGGTGTGTAAATTAAAGAAAGCAATCTATGGATTAAAACATGCTCTAAGAGCTTGGTTTGGCAAACTAGCCTCTACACTTGTATCCTTTGGATTTGATTAAGCTAAATGTGATAACTCATTATTTATACATTTTACAGCTAATAGTATCACATATATGCTTGTGTATGTTGATGACATCCATATAACAAGAAATAATGCAAACTTTGTGCAACATGTTACCCCCAAGTTAAATAAATTTTTCCCTTAAAGGATCTTGGAGAATCACTACAAAAAAATACTCATTACCGACAGAATTTTTCCCACGGATAAATATCTGTCTGAAAAATGACATTACCGATGGATTTTTCCGACGAATATGTGTCCATCTGAAACATAAATGATTCCGATGGATATTACCCACGAATTTTTTCCATCTGAAATTTCATATGGATGTTACCCACGGATTTTTTTCGTGGAAAAATTATGATGTTTCAGACATATATTTCCCACGGATTATGTGTCTAAAATGTTGTTCATAGAAAATGCAAAAAAAATCATCAATAACTTTAAAAAATGTAATGATAAGAGATTAACAAATTAAATTCTTAAATACTTAACTAATTTTCTCATGCTAATTAATTTACCATACCAACTATTATATATATATATATATATATATATATATAATTTATAATTAAATGAGTATAAATAATAATTTACTATTAATATATTTTAATATTATATAGTTAATTTTATTTAAATTGAGAAATATATAATTAGTGAAATGATATTGATGCATGATAGTATAAAATTAAAAGATAATTTCTTAACATTTATAATAATTTTACCAATTTTGAACTATATTATTTTTAATAAAATAAGATTATTATTTAATACAATTTTAAAATAATTTTTTAAAAATAACATCAACAATACCCACAAAATTACTGACTTTATTATCAACGGATGTATCTGTGGGTAATTATTTTTTATTAATAATTTATTTTAAAAATAATAAAATTAATTCATAAGTAATTATGATAAATAAAAATTAAATTAGATAATTACCCACGAATGTATTCATGGGTAATTACCCATGAATTTATCCGTAGGTAATTACCGACAGATAAATCCGTGGTTAATTATTTTTTATTAATAATTTATGTTAAAAATAATAAAATTAATTTATATGTAATTATGATAAATAAAAATCAAATTAGTTAATTACCCAGGGATGTATCTGTGGGTAATGTATCCACGAATTTATCCGTAGGTAATTATCAACGGGTAAATCCATGGGTAATTACCGACGGATAAATCCGTGAGTAATTATTTTTTTATTAATAATTTACGTTAAAAATAATAAAATTAATTTAAAGATAATTATAATAAATAAAAATTAAATAAGATAATTACTTATGGAATTACCCACGAATTTATTCGTGGATATTTATCAACAGATAAATCCGTAAGTTATTATTTTTTATTGATAATTTATGTTAAAAATAATAAAATTAATTTATAAGTAATAATGATAAATAAAAAATAAATTAGATAAAAAAAATTAAAAAAATATATAAATTCTTCTAGTTAAAAGAAAAGTCTCTAAAAATGCTATGGCACAAGAAAGACATTTGTACTTTATATATAGAAGTTAATTATTCTTTGATTAGTTACTAATTTCAATTTAATATATATTTATACAAATTTTAAATATGATTTATTGATTTAACTATAATATTTATTTTTATATATAATTTCTTATAAATTTTAATTATATATAATAAAAATGTAACTTGTGAAATACATAAATAAAATATTAATATTTTTTAATTTACATAAAAATTATAGTATTATATTATATTGTAATTTGTGAAATATACTAGAATGAGAGGGATCCAAAGATTGTACAAGTATGAGATTGTATAGTTGAAGATGACTTAAAAGAATTAATTTGTATTATTTATACCAATGAGATGCATCTACTCTTTGGTAGCGTATTCCTTAAGAACTTCATAATCAAGTGTGCTTAACATGGAGTAATTTAGGGATGGGTGACCATCTAGGAAGTTTTTTAGAAAAATGTGTGAGTGATGACAAGGCTCGTTGAAAAGTCTTGTGTTGATTTGTGGGGTTTGTGATGTTAACCTTTGATCCTAAAAACAGACGAATATGTCAAAAAGGGTTACTCATGGAGGGTTCTAATCGGTGAAGGATTCTAACCAACGAGGAGTTGTGTGAAGTGTTGTGGAGTGGAGCAACTAAAAGGTCAGATATGAGGGATGTTGCACTAAATAAGGGTGTTATTTAATATAATTTTGAAATAATTTTTTAAAAATATTATCAACAATATCCACGGATAAAATCCGTGGGTAATTCCGTCGAAAAGTTACCCACGGATTATAATCCATCGGTAAATTTTTCAAACGAGCAATTTATCGATGAATTATTATCCATTTGTAATTTGTCAAAAATGAAGTGTTACCCACGAATTTTTGGATTACCCACGGATTTTGGTCGTCTGTAATTTCAAAATTTCTTGTAGTGAATTGCATTATTTTCTTGGAATAGAAGCCAAAAGTCTCAATGATGGTAAGTCACTCTTAAGTCAATCCAAATATGCTTCTAACTTGTTGCATAAACTTAAAATGCAGGATACCAAACGTATGAAGACTCCTCTTGCTCCTGGATGCAAATTTCAGTCTAAAAGAACAAAAACAGCTAAAGATCCAAGCCTATATCGTTCTGTTGTTAGTGTTCTTCAATATCTAACCATTACTAGACCGGATCTTGCTTTTACAATCAACAAACTGTGTCAATATATGCACAAGTCATTACAAAGTCACTAGAAGATAGTTAAAAGGGTATTACGATACATTAATGGGACACGTGATCATGGTATACTCTTTGAAAAGTCAAATAATTTGCATATAATAGGCTATTATGACAGTGATTGGGCCTTTGATCAAGATGATATGCGGTCCACCACCTCTGGTTATTGTTTATTCCTTGGCAATAACATGATATTTTGGATGGCCAAGAAGCAACAAGTAGTGTCCAGAAGCGGCATAGAGGCAGAATATGACACCCTTTGTAACGACCCGGCTGGCCACTACACTTCCAACCACCGCACACCGGAAACACTAAACAGAATAGAACGAGTATATAATTATAGGGTCTAGAATATAAATATATACAGAGTTCCAATCCAACTAGAGTTAGAGCGTACAAAAGAAATTACAATCAAATGCTACTATCCCAAGTAGTTACACCTCAAAAAAATCATAAAAGCGATCAGCTCTACTGGTCCGCCGAAGACTCATCATCAGACGCCCACTTATCCCTGCTCTGCTCCCATACATAGTATGATCATTGCAGTCCAACATCATGGAGACAACAGAAGGGTAAGCTAGTGCAATTAAAATTCAACATACAAATATATATATATATATATATATATATATATATATATATATATATCAATATAAATAAACAACAGATACAGTTATCAGCACACTTGTACAGCTTATACCACTCAACAATATCAGCACCGCAATGCGGCAATATCAGCACTGCTTAGCAACAACAACAGCACCACTCGAGTGGCTATAACGGCACCGCAAAGCGGCAACAACAGCACCGCCTTAGCGGTTAGAATCAGCACCACATGTGTGGCTAACAACAGCACCGACTTAGCGGCTATAATATCACCCAACTCAGCATAGCTCAGCACAGCACAGCACAACACAACACAGCATAACACAGCATAGCAATTCAACAAAATTATTATTTTCTACAATTCAGCCCAACAGTCTATAATTCCGCTATACTATAAAATTTCTCTTATTAATCCATTGATTCCAGCTCAACAATACACCTCTAATACAGCTAACATATTTATCTCAGCTTTATCCCCTAGTCATCACAGCATATTCATCAAATTCAACTTGGTTCAGCATATAACATCATTGATTAACAATTTCGGCACAACTCAACAGCCAACATCATATAGATCATCATCTCCTTGCGCGCCCGGCGCACTCGAGGTCGCGCCCAGCGCGGCTTAACCCGAGAGCACCAGGACCAGCGCGCCCAGCGCAGGAGTACTCGCGCCCAGCGAGACTCAACCCGAGAGCACCAAGGCTCTCCCGCACCTGGCGCAATTCCAAATTGCGCACAGCGCCTTCCTGGCAGAGACTCAAGGAGTCTCGTGCGCTCAGCGGGGCCTAACCCGTGCCCAGCGTGGGGAAGGCAGAGACCTACCAAGGTCTCACGCCCAACGCAATTCGCAATTGCGCCCGGCATGCTCTTGGCAGAGACTCCCAAGGAGCCTCCGCGCCCAGCGAGTCCAAAAGTGTGCCTAGCGCGGCCCCAAGTATCCCAAAACATGTTACTCTTGATATCGCGCCCAGCGCAGCTCGAGTCACGCCCGGCGCGGGCCAACTAGAGACTCTCATTTGCAAGCTCGCCCAGCGCACACAGCCTTGTGCCCGGCGAGCTTGCCTAAACAGAGTCTCCTGGTGGTCTCGCGCCCAGCGCGAAGAACAGCGCCCAGCGCGAACTCATCAGTAACTTCCCCAAGTTCGAAAAATCTCCAAAAACCTGCAAAACTTAACAGAAAATCCACATGCAAACGGTTCAAAGTGTCACATTTTCATCATACATCATGAAAAACATCTCCTTTTCAGCATGCATTCACAGATTATGAAGATCCCCCAAATTTTCACCCTACCCCAAAAACCCCAAAGGTGAGTGTTCCTCACCACAGCTCATCAATTTCACGAAAATCGGTTATGCCATGTGATTATGCATTCCTTCACAAACCAAACAGCCATAAGTCTAGCTTCCCTTACCTCAAATCAAGAGATCCTAGCTCCGGGAAGTAGAAGAAAATGCTCAACGGGGAAGAAAGGGAGAATGAGAAGAGGAAGCTCCGCACGGCTCGACTAGAAATCCAATCCTATTCTTGACCAGCACCTTGAATCAGCAACTAGAATGAGTCAGAAATGTGAGGAAGGGGGTGAAGGAGAATGCTGAATGTGAAAGCTTGGTAGTGTGTGAATGAGAGTAAGAGAGGGTAAGGGTAATTGGGGAAAGAAAAGAGAGGGTCTCACACCCTTACTACCCCAACACATACATCGTAATAATGTAATTAAATTAAAAAAAAAATAAACTTTCAAAGTTGGTAAAAGGGTTCATATAAAACTTCATAACTGTTCTTTCTTCAATATCCAAAATAACTGGAAATAAAACTTGGAAGGTAAAATTTAAGAGTTTACAAATTGTTTTTAAAATAATAGGTTCAACTTCATATACAAACACAATTCATGTCCTAGAAATCCTCTGCCCCGATGTCACAATATCAGAGCATACCCATAAATCAACTGTTGGCATTCTAGATGCCACTCAAAGCCAGATCTTCCTCACCTAAAACATTCACAAATTGTACGGTGAGAAAAGAAAACATTTATATATAAAGGACATAAGGAAAACACAACATAATCTCATTATTATTCATTAATGAAATATTCACAAGCATTTATATATATCATAAATTATCAATCATTCATCATCTTCACATCTCAATTACATCAATCCATCGAAATCCACACAAATCTTACAATTAACACTATGCCAAGGCCACGCCACAACTAACATAAGTGATACAGGTTAATTGCCTCACTCATCCCACACCACACCAGGGTCACGCCCTCCCTGTAGCATCACTTATCCATGGGTCATGCCATCCCTGGTCATTGATGTGAGGAACCACAATCACATCAGAATCCACACAATCTCTTGTAATTAACCCTATGCCAGGGTTGCCATATTTGACATAAGTGATACGTGTCAATTGTCTTACTCATCCCACACCATGCCAGGGTCATGCCCTCCTTGTAGCATCACTTACCCAGGGGCCATGCCATCCCTGGTCATTGATGTGAGGAACCACAATCATAATCATATTCACATTCATCACATCTCATCTTATAGCTCAATAACATATCACATACACATAATGGATAAGTCCAACAAAATAAGGTTTTCATACACCTCAAGCAATTCACATCTAAATCATCAATTTTCATCAAGTGATATAACAATAACATTCATAAATTAATATAATACTTGTGACACCCTTACTACCCCAACACATATATAATATAATTTAATTAAGAAGAATAAACTTTCAAAGGGTTCGTAAAAGGGTTCACATAAAACTTCAAAACTGTTCTTTCTTCAATATAAGAAAATGACTGGAAAAAAAAAACTTGAAAGGTAAAATTTAAGAGTTTACAATTTTAAAATCATTTATTACAATACCAAATCCATATAAATATTCTGTCCTAGAAATCCTCTGCCCCGATGTCACATTATCAGAGCATTCCCATAATTTAATTGTTGGCATTCTAGATGCCACTCGTGGCCAGATCTTCTTCACCTAAAATATCCACAGTTTATACGGTGAGAAAAGAAAATATCTATATGCAAAGTACATACAAACACATCACAATATAATCTCATCATAATTCATTATTTAATAATATATATATATATATATGTGTGTGTGTGTGTGTGTGTGTGTATATATATATCAATCTTTCATCATCTTCACATCTCAATTCACATTTAACATATCTCATTTCACATACATATCTCAATCCATCATAATCCACACCAATTATACAATTTACAACATCATTTCCATATTCATAATTCATGTCAATCTTACAATTAATAATATCATTTCCACATCCATAATTCACACCAATCTTACAATTAACAATATCATTTCCACATCCATAATTCACACCAATCTTACAATTAACAATATCATTTCCACATCCATAATTCACACCAATCTTACAATTAACAATATCATTTCCACATCCATAATTCACACCAATCTTACAATTAACAATATCATTTCCACATCCATAATTCACACCAATCTTACAATTAACAATATCATTTCCACATCCATAATTCACACCAATCTTACAATTAACACTATGCCAAGACCTCGCCACATCTGACACAAGTGATACAGGTTAATTGCCTCCCACACCAAACCAGGGTCACGCCCTCCCTGTAGCATCACTTACCCAGGGGACGTGCCATCCCTAGTCATTAAGGAGTACGCTCGTCCCTGAAGCATCACCTACCCAGGGTTCGTATCATCCCTGATCATCCGGGAGTACTCTCGTCCCTGAAACATCAACTACCAGGGTTCGTATCATCCTTGATCCTTTAGTGTGAGGAACCACAATCAAATTACAATCCATACAGTCTCTTGCAATTAACCCTATGCCAGGGCTGCCATAATCGACTTAAGTGGTGTGTGTTAACTGTCTTACTCACCCCACACCATGCTAGGGTCACGCCCTCCCTGTAGCACCACTTACCCAGGGGCCGTGCCATCCCTAGTCACTGATGTGAGGCACCACAATCACAATCATAATCACATTCATACAACATCTCATCTCATAATTCAAATTCACATCACGTACACAATTCCACCTCACATACACAACAGATAAGCCCAACAAAATAAGGGTTTACACACCCCTCAAGTAATTCACATCAAGATCATTCATTCTTATCAATCAATACAATAATAACATTCATAAATTAATATTATAAACAATGGAATTATCAATTTCATATAACTTTAACATAAACAATAAAACCCCCAATTCTTTCAAAACCTAACTCACAGGCACTTTTCTACAGTTTCGTTCTCCCTCTCAGATCATCATTCTTACAAATTAAATATATATTTCTAATCCTCAACATATACAGGATCTAGTGGTATCATTAATTCCTCAAACAGAAATATTTCAATTTTTCCAAAACCTAGCCTACAAGTACTTTTCTATAATTTCGTTCTCTCTCCCAGAGCATCATTTTTACAAATAAATCATATATTCATAATCCTAAATTCATACAGAATCAAATAATGCCGATAATTTTTCAAACAGAAATAATTATAAAATTACTCATAATCCTAAGGGCTCTTATTCTACCCAATTCCCTCATGTAACTCCACATATAAATAATCCCCTTTCCCCCGTACCTGGATAAATAGCAGTTGAAACTACAACAGGGATCTCTTGGTCTCCTCCTCTAAGTGCCCCATGGTCTTCAGAGAGAAGAAGAGGGGAAGAAAAAAGAATAGAAGAGAATAGGAAGAGAGAATGAGAGATGTGAGAAAATGAGAGGTAAGGCCTCCTATTTATAGGAATCTGCCTCAGCTAATCCGGAACGGCCCGTTCCAAAAGTCGAACGGCCGTTTTGGACCCTCCAGAACCAAGCAAAAATCTCAACTGGAACGGCCCGTTCCAAAACCGGAACGGCCCGTTCCAAAACCCAGTAGAACGGCCCGTTCTACCTTCAGAACGGCCCGTTCTCCAAACTAGAACGGCCCTTTCTCCAACCGGAACGGCCCGTTCTCAACTACGTTTTTTAGGAAAATTCTTTATTCCGGAACGGCCCGTTTCACTTTCGAAACGGCCCGTTCCAGGCAACGAATTGGGCCCACGGCCCAGTAAAAATTTGGGCTGTTACAATACTTCCCCCCTTTAAGAAATTTCGTCCCCGAAATTTTTTTGCAATGGTAGGCTCCTCGCTTCTTACTTTCTAATTCTTATGCAACCTCACTACCTTATTGATGTACAACTCTATCACTTTCACCAAAGGATATCTAAGGATAAAACAAGTAAATTTGGTGAGCCTATCCACTAAAACACAAATAGAATCGATCTCTTAAGCGTCTCAGACAAACCTACAATTAAAGTCTATCCACTCACCATTACAGTTCCAAAATGGGACATCTAAGTGCTACACAAATTCCTAAAGACTTCTTGCATACTAAACACGAGCATACAATTTCTCTACTCCTCTCTTTACCTTAGGCCACCATGCTTCCGCTGCACCACTCTGATACATCCTCCTAAGGTCCCGATACATCTCAATAGCTCCTAAATGAATGTCTTCCTCTAAAATCATCTTTCTTAATTGAAGGTTACTAAGCACCCAAATTTGTTCTTGCACCTCAAAACAACATCGATTCTACTCAGAAAAGTTATCTACACTCCTACCAATCTTTTCCACTTGATTCTCTAAGAAAGGCTCTAACTCCTATGATTCTCTAATCTCATCCATTATTTCACTAGTCACTTTCAACATAATCAATTCAATGCTCCTAAGGATAATCTCACACACAAAGCATAAGTCTCTAAATTCTTCAATCAATTCCAACCCTTAAATCATCAAAATGATAGGTCATCATAATCAAGGCATCTGCCACAATATTGGTTTTACTTCTATGGTCATCTCTAAAGATTAAGCACCTAAGCATAAGTTCACTAGGTATACATATCAGATCTCTAATTTCACCACTCCATCTATACCCAAGTCAAACTCTCATCCATCACCTTATCCTATAGCCTCATATCTTGTCACCAAAATTATGTTTCTCCAATTTCCTTCAACAATCCATTCACTACTCAAGTCATACTTAGTCTCACACTACTAAGGGTAACCTTATAGGCCAAACTTAAGTCTCTAATTTGAGCCAAAAGATTCATCTCTCTAATCATAAGGGAAGATAAATATAAAGGTTTCCTACACAAAAATCGATCACCACAATGGCTCTAGCCAAATAATAAATAAGATCAAAATCTTATTCCTTAAGAAATTCCAACTATCTCTTTTATCTCATATTTAACTCCTTTGGTCAAAAGATATTTAAAGTTCTTATGATCACTAAACACCTCAAGCTTAGAATCATATAGGTAGTGTCTCCAAATCTTAGTATAAATGACAAAATCACTAACTCAAGGTTATGGGTAAGGTAATTCCTCTCATGAATTCTCAATTTCCTAGAAGCATAAGCTACTATTGTTCCTTCTTGCATCAACACTCTGTCCAAACCTATCTTAGAAGCATAACTATATACCACAAAAGACTTACTAAAATCTACTAGTATTAACACTAGTCAATCTTTCGTTAAGAACTTCAAAACTACTCTCATACTTACTATCCCCCACAAGGACAACACTCTTCCTAGACGACCTAGTCGAAAGTAATGTTATCTTAGAAATTTACTCAATAAATCTCTAGTAGTAATGAACTAACCCAAGAAACTCTTAACCTCACTAATAGTATCGCTCACTTAAGCACAACTTCTATCTTAGATAGATCTACATTATACCTCCGCCAGAAATTACAGGACCTAGAAAACTCACTTCACACAATTAAAAATCATACTTAGATAAATTAGCGTAGAGCTGTCTTGGATACATCTTCATCCTCATCTCCAATATGATGATATCACACCCTAAGGTCAATCTTACTAAACACATAAACACTCACTAAATGATCCATAAGGTCATCTATCCTCATATCAACATACATGCATATCAAATCGTATTAGAATACCTACTTTAAACCTTCATATATACCATTCCTAAGCATGTACGAATCAATCACCATTTACTCCATATAGCACGTACATGAACCAACTTTACCACATAGCATCATATCATCTTAAACAACCTCTCAATGACAAAACCTCAAAACATCATATCTAAATCTATTTTTATCCTTGCTATGCCTAAGAACTCAAAAACATCATGACAACATATACCCACCTTCCACAACTATAAAAGCAATTGACACACAGAGAGTTATACTCATCCAAATGATCTCAAACCTATCTCAAAAGAAATCTAAAAAAATAAGCTACAACTCTTATGAAGACATAAGATTCCAAAAAGATCATCTTCTTAGCTAAAAATTTCAAAAACCTCAGCAGATATATTCGGCGCTTACAACTAGACCTTTGATCACTAAAGTAGCTATAACTAAAGTTCTAGACCTCCGTTTTATCTGATTCCAGTTCCATTGGAAAGATAACATTCAAGGCTACAACTTTTGTGAAGACCATAAAATCTAAATCTTTCAATACGGTATTGTTATTGGCACAACAAAACTGCAACGAAAATATTCCCTACACCATACAGCAATAGTGTACTAACATCCCACAAAACACCTCAACCATTCCAAAATCACTTCTTTCCACCTTAAACTCATATCCAAGCTTTTCACTACAATTTTAAACCAAATCAACTCACACATTCAGCATAAAAGACTTATAACTGAAATAAAATCCTCATGCAACCTAACCCTAACTAGGTTAATATGCAAGTATCAAAACTTAAGGGAATCACCAATACTTTGACCTTTCATCAAGAATGCTCAAAGCTCTAATGCTCAACACATAACCTTTTGGATTCAATCACTACAACTATAGTTTTCAGAAACTCCACCAATCGTAAACTCTTAATACACTCGATAAATCAATGTCTTACCCACATCTAAGGTTCTAATAGTTCTAGTTGGTTAGCACAAGGCTTCGTCCACTATTACTGGCACATATGCTCACAACACGAGAGATACCACTCAACCACCACTTCTTACATAAGCAAGAAGTATCAAAACAAATGAACAATCATGAATAACATCAACTAAGCTATATCATGTCTTTCAACCAAACTATGAAAAAATAATATAAGTGTAAGCACAACACTAACAATACAAGGGAAACATCACCATCGTTATCATCATCATAATGCAAAACATTGTTAGAGTACACACAATTAAATAACAACAAACAAAATCAATCATCATACTAACATATCAATAAATTTGACAATCGATTCATTCTATCATTCATCTACCAAATAAGCATAGTAGACTCATAACTCACGGCCGATTGGATCGACCTGCTCTGATACCACCAAATGTGACACCCTTACTACCCCAACACATATATAATATAATTTAATTAAGAAGAATAAACTTTCAAAGGGTTCGTAAAAGGGTTCACACAAAACTTCAAAACTGTTCTTTCTTCAATATAAGAAAATGACTGGAAAAAAAACTTGAAAAGTAAAATTTAAGAGTTTACAATTTTAAAATCATTTATTACAATACCAAATCCATATAAATATTCTGTCCTAGAAATCCTCTGCCCCGATGTCACATTATCAGAGCATTCCCATAATTTAACTGTTGGCATTCTAGATGCCACTCGTGGCCGGATCTTCTTCACCTAAAATATCCACAGTTTATACAGTGAGAAAAGAAAATATCTATATGCAAAGTACATACAAACACATCACAATTATGCATTACTGCTAACCCAATTATGCATTCCAAAACAAAGCATTTTGAGTTAGATTTATGGTTTTTTAATGAGAAGGTTGCTAGAGGAGAAACAAATGTCAAACATGTGCTAACTTAGTTTCAGATTGTAGATCTCTTAACTAAAGTTCTTTCTAGTAATCAATTTCTTACTCTCAAGACCAAACTAAATGTGCACTCTCTTGGAACACTTAGTTTGAGAGGGGGTGTTAGAGATAAGACTGATATAATTGTTAGAAAAGTTGGTTGAGTTGTTTTGTGTTCATCTATATATATATATATATATATATATATATATATATATATATATATATATATATATATATATATATATATATATATTATATAATGGGGTTATAATTATACTGGTGTAACTTTTACTAAGTATTACACCACTCAATAACTTTATATTAAATGTGAATTTTATAAATTCAACCGTTAAATTGAAAGTTCATATCTCGTAGATCATATATACAAAATTTTATATTAATCCAAGATGATTTAATACTTCATTTTTATAAAACAAAATTGATGTAATATATTCATTTCAAAATACACTAAAATATGAACACTTTGATTACCTCCAAGTTGTTATTCAATTTTAACAAAATTTGATATACACGTATAAAGTGATATGAACTTTCAATTTAACAGTTGGATTTACAAAATTCATAATTAATATAAAATTATTGAATGGTGTAATACTTAATAAAAGTTACACCAGTATAATTATAACCTCCCTTATATATATATATATATATATATATATATATATATATATATATATATATATATATATATATATATATATATATATATATATATATATATATATATATATATATATATATATATATATATATAGAGAGAGAGAGAGAGAGAGAGAGAGAGAGAGAGCATATCAAGTGAGAGGAAATTTATTATAAAAAATGAGAGAGTTAAAATATAACCCTTAGATTAATTTTCTCTCACTTGATACACTCCCTATATATATATATATATATATATAACTTAGTCTCTCTCTTGTATTGCATCAATTTTTCCTTTCAATAATAGAAGTTTCTTTCTCCTCTCTCTTTTCTCTCAAAAGGAAAATTATTCCTTTACACTTATTTTAAGCACTGCCAAGGAGGAATTAATCATACCACACTAATACCATAGGAATTGATCATTGCATTCTTATATGAAATGTCGTCAAATACATTTCGATATAAATCTAATGAAAACATTATCATCAAACACCCCTTCTGCCATATAAATCCATGAATTTGTCTTTTTCCATTTGAAATAATTAACTTGTGGATTCCCTAGGCAACATTTGTGGAGAGCATTCCATGAAACATGTGAGGAGCATAAGAACCGTCGCTGCATTTTAGAGAACAGGAGAAATATATGAGAGAGAAGAACAAGTGAGACTTATATTTTTAAAAAATAAAATGTGAACAACAATGATACTCCTAAATGATTTTAACAGAATAAGTGGTGTTCTTATCGAAAATCTGTGGTAGAGATGATCCGCCAGGTAAGATCGGAGAGCCTCCTTCACTGGTACGCTGGTGCTCCAAGATGGGGGTGGTACCTGCAAAAGAGACTCCGATGCTAAAGTTAGGGTTTGTATGAGTATGAGTCTCATATAAATAATGCACGTACCTTTGTGTGAATTAGGGTTTCGTTGGGCCTTGGGCCTGAGATCAGTTATAACCTAATTAGACAGCGGACATCGCCTTGGCCGAGGTCGCCCAGCGCGTAACCGAGGTCATTCTGCGCTGTGATGCCAAGCTAGAGCTCGGCTTCGCGGTACGGATAGTACACTAGCCCCTCGACCTCTGAAGACCGTGGGTCGATGAGTTAATACCGAGCTTGGTAAAGGGTCGCGACTCTTGGCGTACGCTTCTCTCTCGTGATGCCATGTGTCATGGCCGAGTTGAGGAACTCAAAAATAATGAGTTTATTGCTTGGTCAGGCTGGTAAACCTTTGACCGAGTCAATAGATTGGTGAGGGACAAGTCGGCAACTCGGCTGGCCAGTACACTAGTCCCCCAAGCGTCGAGTGATGTAAGAGCGAAGGGGCTTCTGAGGAGCTCCCAAATTTGTTGTTTGAAGGTTCAAATTCGACCTTGTTAAGTAGATGTGATCTCAAGGTTCGGAATCGACCTTGACCTTGGAATATCAAGGTTCGAACTCGACCTTGGTTAAGAAAATGTGATCTTAAGGTTCGGACTCGACCTCGGCATAACAAGGTTCGAACTCGACCTTGGTTAAGAAAATGTGATCTCAAGGTTCGGACTCGACCTTGACATAACAAGGTTCGAACTCGACCTTGGTTAAGAAAATGTGATCTCAAGGTTCGGACTCGACCTCGGCATAACAAGGTTCGAACTCGACCTTGGTTAAGAAAATGTGATCTCAAGGTTCGGACTCGACCTTGGCATATCAAGGTTTGAACTCGACCTTTGTTAAGAAAATGTGATCTCAAGGTTCGGACTCGACCTCGGCATAACAAGGTTCGAACTCAACCTTGGTTAAGAAAATGTGATCTCAAGGTTCGGACTCGACCTTGACCTTGGCATATCAAGGTTCGAACTCGACCTTGGTTAAGAAAATGTGATCTCAAGGTTTGGACTCGACCTCGGCATAACAAGGTTCGAACTCGACCTTGGTTAAGAAAATGTGATCTCAAGGTTCGGACTCGACCTCGGCATAATAAGGTTCGAACTCGACCTTGGTTAAGAAAATGTGATCTCAAGGTTCGGACTCGACCTCGGCATAACAAGGTTCGAACTCGACCTTGGTTAAGAAAATGTGATCTCAAGGTTCGGACTCGACCTTGGCATATCAAGGTTCGAACTCGACCTTGGTTAAGAAAATGTGATCTCAAGGTTCGGACTCGACCTCGGCATAACAAGGTTCGAACTCGACCTTGGTTAAGAAAATGTGATTTCAAGATTCGAACTCGACCTCGGCATAACAAGGTTCGAACTCGACCTTGGTTAAGAAAATGTGATCTCAAGGTTCGGACTTGACCTTGACCTTGGCATATCAAGGTTCGAACTCGACCTTGGTTAAGAAAATGTGATCTCAAGGTTCGGATTCGACCTCGACATAACAAGGTTCGAACTCGACCTTGGTTAAGAAAATGTGATCTCAAGGTTCGGACTCGACCTTGGCAAGTCGTCATGGTTAATGTGCCAGTACCGAAAATGTATGGGAATGGAGTTGCTTTATTGATTTATTTCTGAGGTGTGCCTCGTTAAAACTTTCCTTGGCCAAAAACCCTTTTCTTTAGTAGGAAAAAAGGATGAGGAGGAAAAAGAGTACATCACCTGAATTTACAAGTTAAGATAAATAAAATTTGAGGTGAGTGGAATTTCAGGTTCCAAATTTTCCTTTGGAGGGGTCTGCTCTTGCATCTCTCACCCCACCAAACAAGGTTGCCAACTTTAAATGTTTGTGGCTTTGACCTTGGTCTTGCTTTCCTTATGGTTTGTTGCGAACCTGGTCACGAAAAGTAGAGTGTTCTTCCATCTGAATGTACCCTGCAGCTCGGGCGCGAAGTTCGTCCATATCAAGAGGAGATCGTAGACACAGGCTGTCCACGAAAGGTCCAGGCTTGAGTGCCATGAGCATGGCGTGTAAGGCGACCACGGGGTTCAATTTTCGAATCTTGACCGAGATACTGGCAAAGCGTTCCATGAACGCCCTTAGTGATTCGTCGTCGCCCTGTCTGAGACTGGCCAAAGCGGCTGATGTGACATGGTGAGGTCGACTCGTGGCATACTGCGCCGTGAATCGCCTTACCAGAGTGTCGAAGTTGTCTATTGACTCCACCGGCAGTTGAGTGTACCAGTTGAGCGCTGCCCCCTTGAGCGAGGTCGGGAAAACCCTACACAGAATAACATCTTTATTAGTGTATAGGTTTACCAGTGTAATGTACAGATCGACGTGCTCGTCTGGATCTGTCGTGCCGTCGTAACGGTCGATGTGGAGAGGCTTCCATCCGGAAGGGAGAGGCGTTTCCATGATGCCATCCACAAAAGGATGACGGCGGAAGGTCGCTTGATTTCCCGTGACGTGGGCAGGAGCATTGTTGACCTCGTGGGCCGACCTGTTCGTCGGTGCGTGAGACTGATGTGCAACAGGTCGAGGAGTGGGTGCCCTAGGCGCGGTTAGGGGTTGAGAGACTAAGTGCCCCTCTTCCTCGTGTTGGTTATTCGATGGAGGGGGTTGATCAGAAGGGCGCCGAGGAAGCTGGGCGCGAATACGTTCATTCTCGGCGCGCAGCGCCGCTGGGTCAGCTTTGTTAGCTGTACGCAGCGTCGCTAGGTCAGTTTCGTGCTTGGCACGCATGTTTCGCAGATCGACGTCGTGTTGTTGCCGCATCTGCTCGACCTGTTCTATCAGTCTTCTCAATGATGTTGCGTCACCCATGATTGTCGCGTGATCAGCGTCGTCTGTTGCTCGTCTGCTATGGCTTTTGGCGAAAACCATACGGGTGGCCGATAAGAGCCGTCTTGATCGGCCCCACGGTGGGCGCCAAATGTTCTTACCGGAAATCTGTGGTAGAGATGATCCGCCAGGTAAGATCGGTGAGCCTCCTTCACTGGTACGCTGGTGCTCCAAGATGGGGGTGGTACCTGCAAAAGAGACTCCGATGCTAAAGTTAGGGTTTGTATGAGTATGAGTCTCATATAAATAATGCACGTACCTTTGTGTGAATTAGAGTTTCGTTGGGCCTTGGGCCTGAGATCAGTTATAACCTAATTAGACAGCGGACATCGCCTTGGCCGAGGTCGCCCAGCGCGTAACCGAGGTCATTCTGCGCTGTGATGCCGAGTTAGAGCTCAGCTTCGCGGTACGGATAGTACAAGTGGTATGGATGGTTTTTTGGTCACTGGAAAAAAAATATAGCGGAAAAGAAAGGGTTCTACGAGTAAAATAGAATACAATTGTGTAAAAAAAAACATATTCCATTATATAAAGTTATGCTCTTGTAGATTATATATTTGTTCATACTTAAATAGTGCAATTTAATTTGATGAAAATGTTTGATATAAAACCAAAAATTGCAAAAACAAATGTCCGTAGTCGTTGTAAAAGTATTCTACTAACACATTAAAAAATATAAGAAATGTGTGAATATATAATTAATTGAATACATCAATATTTATTATATATATATATATATATATATAAATATTTAAATATTCATATATATATATATATATATATACAAAAAATAATTTTAAAATATATTAATATATAAAAAAAAACTTAATTATAAACTTAAAACCGTATAACGTAAAAGTCATTAATTACACTAGTCAAATTAAATAATAAATAAAGAAATTAAATGAATAGAAAAAAATAGAATAATTTTTTTTAATGAATACAAAAAAATGAAAAAAAATTAAGATATTAATTTGATGAATAAAAAATAAAAAATAAATCAATTATATTGGCTAAAAAATCAAATTTCTAATCCATCATTCTATCACTCTCTCTATCTATCTATCTATATAGATAAAAAATTACTATAAAATCTTTATTTCTTTATTTAATATGATTTTTAGTGAAGTATATCTATATATAAATTCTAATAAAGAAATAAAGAATTTTTATTCTTTATTGTTAGAAAACGATAGATTCTGATAAATAAAGAAATAAAGAAGAAAAAAAATCTAAAAAGGATAAGTTAAACACTGAAATCAGAAAAAAAAAAAAAAAAATTGACATTTAATTTAGACAGAGTCATGTGTGTACTGCTCTAATCTTTAAAATGGAAAATTTATATAAAAGAAGTAAAGAAAGTGAAGTATTGATTTAGACACTTCGGATTCTTCTTAGAAACGAATCGATTACAGCTAGCTTAGACTTATAATAAGGAATAACTATTTAATTTTATTGTGATGGGAAATTGTTATCTTACTTCTACATTTTAATTTTTTTAGTAATATTGTTTTTATATTTATTAAAATATTATTGTATATTAAATAAATAGATTATTCATAATATTTTAAAAAAAAAATATCATTATAAATAAAATAATATTTTTTATTTTAATATTTTTCTTTTTAATTATTTTTAAAATTAAAATCTCATATTAAATAAAAAAATATCACAAATTATTTTATAATATTTTTTTAAAAAATATTATTATAATTATTTTAAAATCAAAATTCTCCATCAAATAAAAAAATATATTTATCACATCTCTAAAATATCTATCGAAACAAAATCTTACATGAAATTGATGAATAATTTAAAATATATATTATTGAGGAAACTATATTATTAATTAACATGACTGAAAAGACTCTTAAGATGCTTGGTGAAGTATCTGTGTTGCTTACGGAACTTGGGATGATCATCACATGGCCTGGCAAATACTATTTTGCTGAACTTCTGACGATCTTCTCACGGAAGTACTGATTTTTTGCCTTCTTATTTGTTTCCATGTGAAAAAAAGTGAAACATCCCCTTTCTTCGTGACTTTGTAAGAAGTTGTCAAACTAGTTCTTAAATTAAATATATATATATATATATATATATATATTAATTTTTAACTTTTATTTTCATCATTTAAGTAATTTTTGTTGTCAATATAACGCTAATTTTGTTAATTAAATCATTAGTTGAAATGTTATTTAGTAATTTGGCTTTTCATTTTAAATAAAGACATGATTAATTCAAGAGGAACTTAAATGACAAAATTTTCTTTTAATTTTTGTGATAAAATAATAGTGAAAAAATAGATAAAAATAATAAGGATATAAATGATAATTAAAGAGAACCGTAACATTTTCTCTTTCAATATTAGATATATGTATTAACAGTCTTTTTTATGAACAACTTGTCTCCCTTTAATTCGTAGGTGCACCATGTTACACTTTTACTACCCAACACTTATATTGTAATAATGTAAATAAATAAATAAATAAATTTTTCAACATTGCTAAAAGGATCCATATAAAACCTCATAAATGTTCTTAAATATCCAAAAAATTAAAAATAAAACTTGGAAAATAAAATATGAGAGTTTATAAATTATTTTCAAAAAAATAAGTATAACTCCAAATACATATTAAAAATCCATGTCCTAGAAATTCTCTGTCCAATATTACAATATCAGAGTACACTCACAACTCAACTGTCGGCATTCTGGATGTCACTCATAATCGGATCTTCCTCAACTAAAACATTCACAAATTGTACAGTAAGAAAAGAAAACATCTATATATAAAGCATACTAAGAAATGTCACGACATGATTTCCATTACAACTCATTATATAATTACAATTTTCATAAGGTTCATACATGTCAAGTTCTATCAATAATAAGTCAATATTTCATCATCAAATCTCAATCATACATATACATCACCATCACACAATCAGCACTATGTCATACTTACACCACCACTTTTGCATTACTCGATCAACA
Organism: Cajanus cajan; assembly: GCF_000230855.2. Taxonomy (NCBI): domain Eukaryota; kingdom Viridiplantae; phylum Streptophyta; class Magnoliopsida; order Fabales; family Fabaceae; genus Cajanus; species Cajanus cajan. Next base: position 16,268,712 of record NC_138519.1, read on the forward strand.
CCGTGCCATGCCGACATATGTACTAATTGTCACACACATCATACAACTATCACTATGTCATCCATAGCCACCACATCACACAACTAGCACCATGTCATATTGTTCACGCCACCATTGTCACATCACACGCCCAACATCGTGTCATACATACATCTATGTTAATTTTCACACATCCTGCACTATGACATGCTCACGTCACTACTGTCGCATCATATGCTCAGCTTCGTGCCATGTGTGACACCCTTACTACCCCAACACATATTGTAACTTTACAAATAAATGTTTTAAATCTCGGTAAAAGGGTTCACATGAGAAACTTCAAAAATCGTTCTTCAATAACCACAATAATACTATTATTATAATTATTTTTAAAATCAAAATTCTTCATAAAAAAATATATATTTATCACATCTCTAATTTTTATTCATATTTAAAATTTTACATTAAATATCTATCGAAACAAAATCTTACATGAAATTGATGAATAATTTAAAATATATATATATTATTGAGGAAACTATATTATTAATTAACATGACTGAAAAGACCCTTAAGATGCTTGGTGAAGTATCTGTGTTGCTTACGGAACTTGGGATGATCATCACATGGCCTGGCAAATACTATTTTGCTGAACTTCTGACGATCTTCTCACGGAAGTACTGATTTTTTGCCTTCTTATTTGTTTCCATGTGAAAAAAAGTGAAACATCCCCTTTCTTCGTGACTTTGTAAGAAGTTGTCAAACTAGTTCTTAAATTAATATATATATATATATATATATATATATATATATATATATTAATTTTTAACTTTTATTTTCATCATTTAAGTAATTTTTGTTGTCAATATAACGCTAATTTTGTTAATTAAATCATTAGTTGAAATGTTATTTAGTAATTTGGCTTTTCATTTTAGATAAAGACATGATTAATTCAAGAGGAACTTAAATAACAAAATTTTCTTTTAATTTTTGTGATAAAATAATAGTGAAAAAATAGATAAAAATAATAAGGATATAAATGATAATTAAAGAGAACCGTAACATTTTCTCTTTCAATATTAGATATATGTATTAACAGTCTTTTTTATGAACAACTTGTCTCCTTTTAATTCGTAGGTGCACCATGTTACACTTTTACTACCCAACACTTATATTGTAATAATGTAAATAAATAAATAAATAAATTTTTCAACATTGCTAAAAGGATCCATATAAAACCTCATAAATGTTCTTAAATATCCAAAAAATTAAAAATAAAACTTGGAAAATAAAATATGAGAGTTTATAAATTATTTTCAAAAAAATAAGTATAACTCCAAATACATATTAAAAATCCATGTCCTAGAAATTCTCTGTCCAATATTACAATATCAGAGTACACTCACAACTCAACTGTCGGCATTCTGGATGTCACTCATAATCGGATCTTCCTCAACTAAAACATTCACAAATTGTACAGTAAGAAAAGAAAACATCTATATATAAAGCATACTAAGAAATGTCACGACATGATTTCCATTACAACTCATTATATAATTACAATTTTCATAAGGTTCATACATGTCAAGTTCTATCAATAATAAGTCAATATTTCATCATCAAATCTCAATCATACATATACATCACCATCACACAATCAGCACTATGTCATACTTACACCACCACTTTTGCATTACTCGATCAACACCGTGCCATGCTGACATATGTACTAATTGTCACACACATCATACAACTATCACTATGTCATCCATAGCCACCACATCACACAACTAGCACCATGTCATATTGTTCACGCCACCATTGTCACATCACACGCCCAACATCGTGTCATACATACATCTATGTTAATTTTCACACATCCTGCACTATGACATGCTCACGTCACTACTGTCGCATCATATGCTCAGCTTCGTGCCATGTGTGACACCCTTACTACCCCAACACATATTGTAACTTTACAAATAAATGTTTTAAATCTCGGTAAAAGGGTTCACATGAGAAACTTCAAAAATCGTTCTTCAATAACCACAATAATACTATTATTATAATTATTTTTAAAATCAAAATTCTTCATAAAAAAAATATATATTTATCACATCTCTAATTTTTATTCATATTTAAAATTTTACATTAAATATCTATCGAAACAAAATCTTACATGAAATTGATGAATAATTTAAAATATATATATATATATATTATTGAGGAAACTATATTATTAATTAACATGATTGAAAAGACCCTTAAGATGCTTGGTGAAGTATCTGTGTTGCTTACGGAACTTGGGATGATCATCACATAGCCTGGCAAATACTATTTTGCTGAACTTCTGACGATCTTCTCACGGAAGTACTGATTTTTTGCCTTCTTATTTGTTTCCATGTGAAAAAAAGTGAAACATCCCCTTTCTTCGTGACTTTGTAAGAAGTTGTCAAACTAGTTCTTAAATTAAATATATATATATATATATATATATATATATATATATATATATATTAATTTTTAACTTTTATTTTCATCATTTAATAAGTAATTTTTGTTGTCAGTGTGACGTTAATTTTGTTAATTAATTCATTAGTTGAAATGTTATTTAGTAATTTGCTTGTCATTTTAGATAAAGACATGACTAATTCAGGAGGAGCTTAAATGACAATATTTTCTTTTAATTTTTGTGATAAAACAATAGTGAGAAAATAGATAAAAAATAATAAGAATGTAAATGATAATTAAAGAGAACTGTAATATTTTCTCTTCCAATATTAGATATATGTATTAACAGTCTTTTTTATGAATAATTTGTCTCCTTTTAATTTGTAGGTGCACCATGTGATATTTTTGAATTTGGATCTTCTCCTATAATTTTCTCTCTCCAGCTTCTCTCCTGCAACATTAATAACTATTAAATATATCTAATGGCTCAAATTTAATTATTTAAGAAGTTATATTAATTATAAGATTAAATTTGAGCCATTAGATATATCACATGACTATTAATGTTGCAGGAGAGAGGCTGGAGAGAGAAAATTGCATGAGAGGATCCAAATTCGATATTTTTACTACTCCAACACATATATTGTAATAATGTAAATAAATAAATTTTTTAACATTGGTAAAAGGATCCATGTAAAACCTCATAAATGTTCTTCAATATCCAAATAATTAAAAATAAAACTTGGAAAATAAAACATGAGAGTTTACAAATTATTTTCAAAAAAATAAGTATAACTCAAAATACATATTAAAAATTCATGTCCTAAAAATCTTCTGCCACAATGTTACAATATCAGAGTACACCCACAACTCAACTGTCGGCATTCTAGATGTCACTCATAACTGGATCTTCCTCACTTAAAACATCCACAAATTGTACAATGAAAAAAGAAAACATCTATATATAAAACACACAAAGAAATATCACGACATAATTTCCATTACAACTCATTATATACTTACAATTTTCATAAGGTTCATACATGTCAAGTTCTATCAATAATAAGTCAACATTTCATTTTTCTTAACTCAAGAATTACTTTGACAACATCTTACAAAGTCAAAAATCAAAGTGATATTTTACTCTATAAATATATTCACTAAGAGAACTTGTAATCAACTTTATGACTAGCAAGGTATAACGTCCAAATAATGCGGATAGACAATGAAAATCACACGTAAATATTCCAATACCTAAATCACTAGGAGAATGAGTAGAGTAACAATGAGTGTGTGAACATTCATAGTCAAGCTTGTGGTGGGTCGCTATTTATAATTAATTTAAAATCTTTCAAACAGAACATAATTTAAAAGCCCATCTATTTTGAAGTTAAGGTAAAATTTTAATTTTGATAAAATTAGTTTTAAAATATTAAACAAAATTAAAATGTTTGTCTAAGTTATTCTTAATTACTATTCATTTTATGTTAAAATATTCTCAAATGGACTAGTTTACGAAATCGCAAGGAAATTATTATTTCATAATAATTACTTAATGTGACAAAACAGATGAAATTAAATGAAGAATATAATTGGTGGATGCTTTGTGTTGTTGCTTTAATTTATATTTACTCATCAATCAAGTAACATGTATATCAATCGTATTATTTAATTATAAAAGGTTAACTGTATTGTTTAACTTCATTGGTGTATTATAAAGGGTTTTTTTTCACAAAAAAAAGGTTAATTGTATATAATTATTTATATTATTATTTGTATCCGTATCAGAATTAAATATTTCTCCATTGGCCAGCCTTATACCCAATTCCTAGCTAGTGCTCTTAGATTTTTATAAGTACACGTTCTCCTAACATGCTTATACCCCTATATAACCCGCATAAAATTCACGATCAACATATTATAAGCCACAACAATGGTGTCAACACTTCTAATTGTGTGCCTTGTTCTTCCTGTGTTCATGTTCTTCTTCCAATACCTTAAAACCTTGAAGAATCGACACCGTCCACCTGGTCCTAGAGGCTTTCCCATCATAGGGAATCTTCATCAGCTAAATAATTCAGATCTTTATCTTCAGCTATGGAAACTCTCAAAAAAATATGGGCCTCTATTTTCCCTTCAACTAGGTTTAAGGCAAGCAATTGTTGTTTCCTCTCCTGAACTTGCCAAAGTGGTAATGAAAGACCATGACCTCGTGTTTTGTGGGAGACCTAAGTTACTTGGCCAACAGAAATTGTCCTATGATGGGGTTGACATTGCGTTCTCCCCATACAATAGTTATTGGAGAGAAATCAGAAAGATTTGTGTTGTCCATCTCCTTAGCTCCATGCGTGTGTCTAGCTTTTCCTCAGTAAGACACTTTGAGGTTAAGCAATTGATAAAGAAAATATCCATGCATGCCTCTTCTTCGAAGGCTACAAATTTGAGTGAAGCACTCATGTGCCTCACCAGCAGTATTATATGCAGAATAGCCTTTGGGAGAAGGTACCCTATAACATTAACAAGTTTTAGCAATATTTAAAAAATATTATTTTAATAATTTATTTTATACTAATTTAATTTTTTAATATATTATCAAATGTTATATATAGTTTATATTGTTAAAAAAATTTAATAACATTTTTATCGATATTTTTATAACATTTTAATGATGTTAAGTTTTTATTAACTTTATAAAATAATAATTAATTTTAATATAGATGTTGTTATCAATTGTTATATTTTATGTCTCCTAAACTCCTACAAATTTTTTAAGAGAAAGTTGAAGATATTTTTAATTAGTCACCACTAGATATATATCAAATATTTAAGTTCATTTATCTTAAGTATAACTATATGGTTATATATATATTCTTTATGGATTATTCATTAACTCAATGTGAGCGACTTTAATTATGAAAAATAATTAGATATGAGAAAAATATACTTTTTATGTGATATTATTTATTCAATGTAGGACTTTGATTTTAAAAGCAATTAGAAAAAATAATATTAAAATAAAAAAAATATTACTTATCTATAATAACATTTTTCAAAAAAATGTTACAAAATAACTTATGTGACACTTTTTTTACTCGATATAAGACTGATTTTAAAAATAATTAAAAAGAGTAACATTAAAATAAAAAATATTACTCTATTTATAGTAATATTTTTAAAAAAATGTTATAAAATAATCTATTTATTCAATATATAGTAACATTTTAATAAATATAAATAAAAAATATTACTAAAGAATTAAATTGTAGTAGTGGTATTGTTAAATAAGGAGGTTTAATGGAGTATTTAATGAAACTTGATTTAGTTCATATATTTTGATATTCACCAATTTGGGTTGTGTGAGTAACCAGAAACTCTCTTTTTGCTTAACCAAGTAGTTGGAATTCAAATCATAATTCTTACATATATAGGCAGAAACTTTAAAATGAGAGGAGATGTTCAACTATTAAGTATCTATCGAATAAATTACAAAAAAAAATATTAATTCATGTGTGCAATAGAGAATATTTCTTAGTATCGAAAAAATATATTAATTCATAACATATTTAGTAGTCTTTTGATTCAAGCACTCATGTTTTCCAAGAGCCATGTCTTGTATTTAGTGTATTTGAAAAAACAAACCAAAAAATCAAAACAATTAAAGTGAGTCTCTTATAGTGTGAAGACTGAAGAGTATTTTCCTTCTTCTATGTATTAATTTTCTTATTTCTTACAGGTACGAAGATGAAGGAACAGAAAAAAGTAGGTTCCATGAGTTGTTCAACGAGTGTCAAGCAATGATGGGCATCTTCTTTTTCTCAGATTTTGTTCCTTTCTTAGGTTGGATTGATAAACTCACGGGACTCCATGCTCGTCTTGAGCGGAATTTCAAAGAGTTGGATACGTTCTACCAAGAAGTCATTGATGAACACATGGATCCCAATAGGAAGCCTCCAGAGAACGAGGATTTAATAGATGTCTTACTTCAACTCAAGAAGCAGCGTTCATTTTCTGTAGATCTCGAAAATGATCACATCAAAGCGGTGTTCATGGTTCGGAGTTCCTTTCCTCTTTGCTTTTTAAATTGTCAATTTTTTTTAAAAATTTTATTTGAATTTGTTTGGATAAAATTTTTCACAATAAACATTTTTAGGAAGGAAAAAATGAAATAATAAATTCTTCTTATGAAACCGTCTCATAATTTCTAAAAAATATTACAAATTAGTTTTTGTATAAATTAGTGTTATCTTGTGAAGAAACTTAATATATTTATCTTTTTCATATTTTTTACTATAAATATTTTAAAGAAGTTTATGTACAGAAACACTTTGTTGAAAATCCATTTTGGAACAATTAACAACTAACGATGTCTTTCATCAGAACATGCTTGTAGCAGCAACAGATACCACTGCTGCCACAACAATCTGGGCTATGACTCTACTACTAAAACATCCAAGAGTGATGAAGAAAGTTCAAGAGGAAATAAGGAATTTGGGAGGTAAAAAAGATTTTCTAGATGAAGATGATACTCAAAAGTTTCCCTATTTCAAGGCGGTGATAAAAGAGACATTGAGACTGCATCTACCAGCACCACTACTTGTGCCAAGAGAAACAAATGAACCATGTACTATAGGTGACTATGAAATTCCAGCCAAGACATTAGTGTACGTGAATGCCTGGGCTATCCATAGAGACTCTAAGGCTTGGAAAGACCCAGAAGAATTTTTACCCGAGAGGTTCTTAAATAATACTACAGATTTTCGTGGGCAAGATTTTGAGTTCATTCCATTTGGTGCTGGTCGTAGAATTTGCCCTGGCATGACTATGGCAATTGCCTCATTAGATCTTATTCTTGCAAATCTTCTTAGGTTGTTTGATTGGGAATTGCCAAAAGGAATGAAAAAAGAAGACATCGATACTGAAGTGTTGCCAGGAATTGCCCAACATAAGAAGAATCCTCTTTGTGTTTTGGCCAAGTTCCGAAGCTAAAAGTAAATAAAAGTTTATGTAATATTATCCTGCCCATAAGTATAAGTAGGTAAATAAGGGCTTGTTGATGTTACATGGAGTGTTATGCTACCAGGAATTGCCCAACATAAGAAGAATATCCTCTTTGTGTTTTGGCCAAGTTTGGAAGCTAAAAGTTAATAAAAAAAAATGTATGTAATATTGTTTGTATCCTGCCCATAAGTAGGTAAATAAAGGCTTGTTGATGTTACATGGAGTGTTATGCTAAGTTTGAAATTTATATCCTTTCTTACTATTTGCTTTCCTTTTCATCTTCTTTCTTTTTCACACTAAAAGTTGTTAGTATAAATTGTTTGATATTTATGTTCCTTAATCAAAGATCAGGGTTTGATCTCTGATTTAGACATAAAGGCACGATTAGAGGTACCATTATTCCTATAGAAATCTAACAAATGAAAAGGAATTATATGTACTACCTTATCAAACAAAAAATAATAATTTTTGCCTCTTTGAGTTTCAATGTGACATTTAGAGCATCACCATCAAAAGGATGTTTAGGTTGTTTTTAAAAATAAAATAAAAATATCATAATACATAATTACATAAATGCATTGACTCATGGGGAGTCTAACTCATATTTGTATGTCTCAGTAGAATTTATATCTTGATTTTATCTTGTTCTAAATATACGTTTTAATGCATGTTTAGTTATATATCTCCTATCAAAATAATAAGTTTGTCATTCTCAAAAAAGAATGAGAGATTATCGAACCAAAGACATTTATAAACGTTAAATATCTCAAGTTTTTATGATAACAAAGTAATGACATTAATGGACTAATACTTGAGTTAAGTCACTGCAGAAAATATGTATCAAACAAGAGATTTATAGAGACCTTGTGTTTATATCTTAATAAATATATTTTATCAAACACGTAAAATAATTTAGTAAATATTAATCTTTATGCATCTTGCCCGACAACTTATGTAAGTCCAATGTTGTCTCAACTTTTTCATGCCTTAAAACAAGTTTATACACACTCAAAAATAACATTAATAAGTGTTCTGATAGTTTGTTATGATTATAAATGCTTGTATATTTTATTTCCTTTATATATGGTCTACGCACGTAGAGTAATATAGGAAAAATAGCTCTTCTCGTAGTGTCTAGAAAAAGAAAATTTCCTACCAAGAGATGTGAAACCTTTGCGACACAAAACATTAATGTTTCAAAGTGTAAAATTAACCATGATTTAATGAGAAAGTTAGAACAATTCTTGAAGGTCTCCCATAGCACATTAGTTGTATATGTTCAAAAAGTTTCGAAGAGCTCTAGAGAAAGCTTTTACATGCCCAAGTTGTGCCAAATCTTTGACTAAATCAAAGATCTTGTAAACCTTATAATTTATCTTCCATTGAATGAATAGATATCCAATTATCCTTCCCTTAACAAGTTATATCTTAAGTGTGTCTAATTTAGATATCCTTTCTTTAAGAGTAATCCTTGTAAACATTTTACCTTAGTTTACCTTGAGCCTAAAGGGGATAGTAAAAGAATATTGTAAATAGTTGTTTACGTATAAGCAAAAAGTGATAATTAAAATACTTGTGAGTTACAAGTGGCAGTGGGACCCTTTGAGTTCAAAGATAATTGAACATAACATAAGTTAAGTGAACTAGTATAAAAATACAAGTTTTCTTTACTCTCTACATTTGCATTTACTTTATGGACAAAATAGTTTTTGATCTTATATATATGTGTCTATCAAAAATGCTTATGAAAATCTTCACACATATTCAACCTTACTTTTGTGTATATTTTTCTTTCATGATCCCAGATGAAGGATCCCACCTCTCATAAGCTAGGCCCCATTTACATCAACTCATAACATACCATGACAATTCAATATATTTATTTAACATCTTGCATATATATCATACACATACACATCATTTAATATTGTTTCATACAATGGAAAAATCTATTTTTTTTATTGGGTTTAGAAAACAGTTTATAATATTTTAAAAGAAGAAAAATATTATAAGCTTTTACAAAATATATTATGACAAAAAAAAAGCCAAAATAGCTAAACTTCTACAATTTACAATTGTGTTGTTTGCATTTTTATATTTTGAAAATGTTAATGTGTGTTTTATTACCAATACTACAAAAAAAATATCTCTATGTACAAAGTGATGAACCTAGAAACTTATTGATGGAAACCTTAGGAGGAATTAGATGGTTATACCTTCTTCTTCAAATTTCTTTCTAGATATCTTTTCCTTTTTGACACTCCTCAAGTTTCTTCAAGGTCTTAATGGAGGAAGAAACCTCTAAAACCTTCAATGGTGAATGACTCTCTTTAAGTGGTGTTACTTCAAGGAAGAAAATAAACTACTTCAAATTTCACCACACTCTTAGAAAGAGGATAAAAGAATTGGAAGTAAATCAAAGAGAGATTTAAGCTTTTGTGAGAGAGAATTCTAAAGAGAAAATAACTCTTCAAACTCCAATAATACTCAAAAGTTGTACAAAATGGGTCAAAACTACAATATATAAAGTTTAGTTAGCTTGTGGTGCAAGCTAGACTAACCATGATCAAGTATAACCATGGTTAGCTATCTTGTAATTAAGCTAATCAGCTCTAGTTAAATTTCTAGAAGTCTAGTTAATTGTCTAGAAGCTTATGAAGCAAGTTAAGCTAATCCTAATTTAAGAATAATCTAGGTTAGCTTAAGTTAACTCTAATTACCTAGCATAATCATTACAACTACTAAACTAATGATTACTTTCAACAAGTTGTTGAAGGAAGAAGCCTCAAGCTCTTAAGTTTTGGGTCACTTTTAGTAGTTTACTTTTGCTTCTTTTTAAATATTTTTCCTTGTAAATATTTTCTTAATTTTGACCTTGTATATTTGGATCAATTAGTGTATAAATTTATTTCCTTGTAATTTTTATCTTTAGGGGTGTAAATTGTACTCAAGGGGTGTAACTAGAAAATGAGACATGAGCTTATTGGGCTTGAGTGGTCCATGAAAGCATCAAATGAACATGTGGCCCATGTAGTATGGACATCCACTTCTAGACTAGATGCTCACATGGTCATTCAAACTCCAACAGGTCACATGTGTCACACCTAGTTACACTTTTTGTACCTTGTCATATGGGAAGTCCTCATTGACTCTTATAGATCTAGGATGCTAACATGAGTCATGCTTCTTGGCACTTTCCATGTGGCAAGATTCTATTGGCTATTCTAGATTTAGGATAGTGACATTTTTTAGGAGAGAAATTAAAATTTTAAACTATAACTAGAGTTAGCAATTTGGAATACAAGTTAACCTAACCTAGGTTACATGCAACCATGGTTAGCTTAACTTACACCACAAGCTATCACTAGTGGAAAAAATACTTTTAAAATCGGTTATTTTTAACTTTTAAAATCGGTTCTGTAATCGATTTTGAAAGATCCGATTTTAAAAGTTAGACTTTTAAAATCGGTTAAACAACTGATTTTAAAAGTTAACTTTTAAGATCGGTTGTTTAATAACCGATCTTAAAAGTCTGGCTGGGAAAAAAATTAAACTGGAACGGGTCGTTCTAGTCTAATCAAAAGGTCATAAAATTAAATTTCAGTACGGGCCGTTCTCCGTGTAAAACAGCCCGTTCTCAAGGGAGAACGGCCCGTTCTGCTTGGAGAACGGCCCGTTCTGCTTGGAGAACGGCTCGTTCTGCTTTGCTTGGAGAACGGCCCGTTCTGCTCTACTTGGAGAACGGCCCGTTATGATTGGAGAACGGCCCGTTCTGCTTGGAGAACGGCCCGTTCTCCTCGTAGAACAGCCTGTTCTCCTTGCAGAACGGCCTGTTCCAGGTTCGAAATTTACCAAAACTCAGCCTACAACGAAAATAGAGACGAGAAAAGCATGAGAAAACGAAAAGAGACACAACAAGAACATGAGAATACGAAAATGAAAACAAAAACGACAACGAAATTTACCTTATTGGAGACTTTAGAAAATGACAGCGTCACAGATTAAAAAAAGGAATGGAGGAAAAGATTAAAGAGAATGAAAATAGAGGGGAATATAAAAGATTTCTGACGATACTTTTAAAATCAGTTATTGAAGAACCGATTTTGTATACTGCATACAAAATCGGTTCTAAAATAACCAATTTTAAAAGTAGCACTTTTAAAATCGGTCATAAAATAACCGATCTTAAAAGTACTTTTAAGATCGGCTATTTTATAACCGATCTTAAAAAGTGCCACTTTTAAGATCGGTTAAAGATCAGTTCTTTTATAACCGATCTTAAAAGTACTTTTAAGATCGGTTAAATTTTAACCGATCTTAAAAGTGTTCATGTTATTTACAAATTTGCCACCGCGTCACTTTTAAGATCGATTACCTTGTAACCGATCTTAAAAGTCCGATTTTAAATCCAATTTTTGCACTAGTGTATCAAACTCTATAAATTGAACCCTCCATGTACAAACTCAACACTTGTGAGTATTGAATGAAATTGAGTTCAAATTTCTCTATCACAAGCTCTCAATTCTCTCTTAGGAGAATCTACTCCTTAATGAACTTTTATTAAGGAAATCCTCCTTGTGACAAGTTCTTCTTGTTGAGATTCATGGATGATGAATCAAGTTTTAAGAGTTTTGATGATAACAAAGGATACAAGCTTTGATGAGAACAAAAGAGAAGACATGAAGACCATGAATGAATACCAAATGTAATAAGAGTAGTTTATGTGCTCTTATGTGTTGAGTTGCTTTGTTGGTCAATTTTATTTTCTATGCATGTTTGTGCTTTGTGCATGAGTTAAATCTTAATTTTAATTGTTTAAAAGTGAGTATGATGATGATTAAAAGTAACTTAGAAAGGTTCTGAATGAGTGAAATTGAATTTTTTAGAACTAACTCAAAATAATCAATTATTACTTACAATAATCAATTATTTCAACTATGTTTTTCAAGAGGTTGAGAAACCTTGTTGTATTAATCGATTATCTGTGAAATAATCGATTATTCCAGAAAGTGCTCTCTGGAATAATCAGTTATCCTGCAAAATAATCGATTATTCTGTTCTTGAGTGATTTCCAGAATTTATGAAGAATAAAATAATCGATTATCCTTAAAAATAATCAATTATCTAGGTCTGGAAACTTTATAAAAATGGTTCTCACATTCAAAAACAAAAAGAGAAGAGAATAATTGATTTTGTGAAATCTTTGTGATAAACTTTTGATCTTTGTGATCTTCTTGGAGTGTTTTTTTTGTGATACCAAGAAGTAAAAAAATTTGTGAAATGCTTTGAGAGGAATCATCATCATCACTACATTCTTGGATAGAGGAATTAAGATTGGTCAAGAATTCACAGTCTGATTTGTTCAGCTTCTAGGTGAATTTGTTCCTTTAATCTTTTTGTGCATTGTGGTAAAAATTTTGAGTAGGTTTCTCAATTGGTAAGGAATTCTTGTAGTGGATTTCTACAAGAAGTGTTTTCTTAGGTGCAAGAAAGGATATATCTTGTATGTTGAAGTGTGTGCATGTGTGGTATGCTTGTAAAACTTCTTCATTGAGAGTGGAACAAATCTTGATTAGGTTATAATTGAGGACTGGATATGTAGGTCACATATTGAGTGGCTGAACCAGGATAAAATACTTTGCACTCTTCTCTCATCCTTATCTCTTACATTAAACAATCTTTATTTGAATGTTAAAATAAATGGTCTTGATTAATATGTTATTAATTGTTCTTTAAGCTAATTTAATAAAGATTAATCAAGAAATTATATAGGAGTCATTCCCATATACTAAGAGGTTCAATATACTTCATTGGAAATTATTTTTAGAAGAGTTTTAAAGAAATTAAGGTCCTTAAACTCTGATAAATTTTTTAAGTGTCATTAAATCCAATTCACCCCCTTGTTGGATTGAGCCATTCTTTTTTATCACTTCTTATCTTGCTTATCACCTTGAAGAGGCGTGCCATTCTCTCTTGTCTCTCCACCATTTTTGAGCTTGCTTTTAAGCTTAAGGATTTATGGATGAAGATTGAAGTATCAATGGAGCTAGCTAAAGAGAAGCATCAAGTCTCTCCTCCACTAGTTTCATCAAGTGGTAAAATTAAAACCAATTTATTATATCTTTTATCTCTTATAACTTTCTACATTCATTTAAAAAAAATTCTTAAGGAAACACCTATTTTTCTATTAGGGCAAAAAAGAAATTATAAAAATAATCTTTTAGGTGTAATTGTCCCAGTACCCTTGTACATTTTGTTGTAAATCACCTATTTATGCATCCAACCTTAGTTATACATATAAACAAACAATACATTTTGTTGGAACCAAAATAGGAGCAATAATTTCTAAGAATATTTGGACTATTTCATTTCTGAGCAGAATAGCCGTTTTCAAGTAGTGTTTGATCGATTGCATATTAATCAAAGATAAATGTCTAAATCTCCACTAAGTATTTTGATGATAATAAAGACATTAAAACTTTATGATAAAAAGTCTTGTAAAATATGAAATAAGCTAAGTCTAGTTTAACTTGATTGTCTAATATGTTTTCAGAAGATCATTAAGTGAATATAAATACACTCAAGCATCTATACTCCAACCACCATGCGTGTGTGTATCTTTGTGTGTTTTATTTATTTGTTTGTTGTATACATTTATACAACTCATCCAACGTCTATCTTTACTTATATGAAAACATTGATATTTTGTGTGCTTGTAGTTTTGATTATGAATTCAATGATTTTTTATTTTCATTATCCTTATCAATTTTGCTTAATGTGGTTGATCTTCTATTTTGGATTATGATTCACTAGGTTGTTGATTTGTATATTAAGAAATGTTGTTGATTTTGCTTAATACATCACCTTCTTTCTCTCTTTTTTTTCCTTTCAAATTTTTAAACTCATTTTTTACAACAGTTATCACATCATCACTTAACGATGATGCTTGATAGGAGAGACTAAAAATAATAACAAAAAATAATTGACAGGTTAAAACCAATCATAATATTATTGTAAGACTAAAAATAAATTTCATGAAAAATGAAAAGATTAAAATTGGTTAAAGTATTGTTGAGACACTAATGCTTTATTTAGGGGAGGGAGAAGAATTGAAGGGAATGGATGAGAATATGTGAGAATTGATTTGATATGAAATATGTATGAAATTTGTAGTTGTTTTAAAATTATATTTTATATAGATAGATTTTTATTTAAAATATATTATTTAGACAATTACATTTTTACCCTTTACTAATTAACTATTTAGACAATAATGTAAGGTAGTCTTATCCAAATATCTATTTTGTTAAAAATTTCACACAAATCTATTGATAAAGTAATGAAATTAAATCTACATGGGTCTACCACAATTTTCTTACAAATTCACTTAAATGATCTTCTCTAAACACATTTTTTTTAATTCCTTGATAATCCTTCCCTATTTTCTTCGTTCTCTATTAAACCATCTCCCTAAACACATTATAAAATAAGCTAAGTATAGTTTAACTTGATTGTCCAATATGTTTCCACAAGATCATCAAGTGAATATAAATACACTTAAGCATCCATACTCCAACCTCTGTGCATGTGTATGTTTATGTGTTTTATTTATTTGTTTGTTTTATACACTTATATAGCTCGTCGAACATCTATCTTTACTTATATGAAAACATTGATATCATTTTGTGTGCTTGTAGTTTTGATTATGAATTAGTGATTTTTTATATTTTCATTATCCTTATCAATTTTGCTTAATGTTGTTGGTCTTCCATTTTGGATTATGATTCGCGAGGTTGTTGATTTGTATATTAAGAAATGCTATTGATTTTGTGTTGAGAGGATTCTTCCTGTAACTAAGACTCATTCTCATCTCATTCTATTCAAGAATCCTAACTCAAATTCATCTTATATATATATATATATATATATATATATATATATATTGTTCTAATAAATCTAAGTTGATTGTAAAAGTCATTATATCAATTTCAACTTTCACCTTTCCTTTTTCTTGATGTGTGTTATAAAAAAATTTACTACTAAAAGGTTGAAATTCAAAGGTTTTATGTGTTATATATCTAAGGAACAAATTCAACTAAATAGAACAACTCAATTAAAGAGAATAGAGAAAAAAAATATAGCAAATCAATGACAGTGTCATTTACGTACTAGAATTTCACCAAATAGGAGAATAAAATAGAAATAGTAGTATAGTATTATATATGAACACTAGTGAAGATAGGAGTATAGAAAAATAAGAGATGAAAAACTCTTTGAAAATTCTTAGAGCACTTGAAAAGTCACTTTAAACAATCTTCCAAAATCTGATGAGTTTAGATGAGATTGTTTTATGAATTTGATATTTATAGATATCACTAAAAAATCTTTCAAAATCTCCCTAATACAACAATTTTTTAAAATCCTTACATTTTTTAATACCAATTGATTATTTTTAAGTTGTAAAAAGTCTCAAATGAATATTAATATATTTTAATGAGCTCTTTAAAAAATCTTGAAAATCTAAATTAAATATCACTAGATTGTTTTTAAGTGACATAAAATCTTAATTAAATACTAGCGAACTTTTTTTTACTTAAAAAAATATTTTAAAATCCTAAACCAATATACTCTAAAAAAAAATGTTGAAAACTAATTTAAAAAAAAAGTATTAAAAGTAGATTAAGAAACTTGTTTTTCTTTTATAAAATTTAAGAACCAAATTGATAACTCCTTTTTGATGATCGTAAAAGTAAGATGTCTACGTAGGAATGAAAGAGTGAGTGGTGGTGCATGATTAAATGTATATCCCTAACACGTTCAAGTTGCGTTCCGGCATTGACAAGTGACAAAAACAAGAAACAAAGAGACAAAGAAGCTGCTACTGTAATGTAAGTAATAAAAAGCGTTGAAAAAAAAGAAGAGAAGTGTCACCTGGTTGGGATCCCCTTGTGATGGAAGAAGAGAGCACTTCAGCGGAATCCAACGCGCCGAGCGAGCGCGTCAAGCTAAACGTCGGCGGAAAGCTCTTCGAGACGACGCTGACAACGCTCCGCTCCGGCGGCCCAGACTCACTCCTCTTCGCCCTCTCCAACCGCCGCTCCGCCAACCCCAGCCCCGTCTTCATCGACCGCGACCCCGAGATCTTCTCCGTCCTCCTCTCCCTCCTCCGCACCTCCCACCTCCCCTCCACCGCGCGCCGCTTCTCCAAGCAGGAGCTCGCCGAGGAGGCCCTCTTCTACGGCATCGACGCCCACCTCCGCGCCGCCACCGCCCCTCCTCCGTTCTTCGGCATCGACGCCGCCCTCGCCGCCTCCATCCGCCCCGCCTCCGAGGGCCTCCCCTCCTCCTTCGCCGCCGCTGACTCCGGCGCCGTCTGGATCGCCCACGGCGGCCAGATCTCCGGCTA
This sequence comes from Cajanus cajan, assembly GCF_000230855.2. NCBI lineage: Eukaryota > Viridiplantae > Streptophyta > Magnoliopsida > Fabales > Fabaceae > Cajanus > Cajanus cajan. Next base: position 16,285,546 of record NC_138519.1, read on the forward strand.
CGACTCCAACCTCACCCACTCCGCCACCGTCCGCACGCACCTCGACGACATCGACTCCATCTGCAAGGTCTGGCCGGAGATCGCCGCCGTGGGCTCCACCTCCGACGCCGGCCTCCACTTCTACAACTTCTCCGGCAGCCGCCACGTCGGATCGGTCCACTGGACCGATCCCTTGGATCCTCGAATCTTCAAAGCGCGCGTCAATTCGATAACCGCGTCGGAGAATTCGGTTTTCGCGTCTTTCGATTGTCCTCACAGAGAGAATTGTATTCTCGAAGTGGACAAGGCGAGGCTTCAGATTAATTCGCAGTTAGGTCGCCAATCGGGGAACCAGGCGAAGAACATCGTTCCCGGGAAGCTGACGTGGATTCCGGCGACCGGAGTTCTCGTCGGAAGCGCGGTCACCGGCGGCGCGTTCGGTTACTCCGGCTACATTCGGTTGTGGGACCCGAGGTCCGGGGAGGTGGTTTGGGAGACGCACGAGCCTGGCTCGGGACGGAGCAGCAGGTTCGGGGATTCGTTTGCTGACGTGGATGTTGACGTGGAGGGGTTGTTGCTTTTTAAGCTGTGTTCCAAGTCGGGGGATTTGGCTATGGCGGATATGAGGTTTTTGAAGGAGGATCCTTGGGTTTATTTGAAGGAGAAGAACCCTAGTTTGGTGAGTTATGGTGAAGTGAGGAATAGTGTGGTGCATTGTTATAAGGGGCAACTCTTTGTGGCTAGAGAAGGAGAGTTAGAGGTTTGGTCCAGGGTAGAAAGTGGTGATGTTGAAAGTGAGAGTGATGATGCTGAGAGGTTTTATAGGAGGAATTTTGTGGATAAGAGGGAGGATTCAGAGAGAGGGGTTATAAAGAAGATTGAAGGTGGTGGGGATAGGTTGTTTGTTAGTAGGGAAGATGTTGAGGGTATTGAAGTATGGGAGAGCTCTCGTTCTGCTGGAGCTATTTCTGTTTTGTGACACGGGATAGACAAAGTTTTAGTTAGGTTGGGCCATAATTGTTGTCAGAATTACAAGAATAAAATGTAATTTGTTTTTTGTAAACCATAATTTGATGCAACTTTGTCTGTGTCAGGAGATGCATTATCATGGTGATAGTTCTGTTGTTTTTGGTTCATTTCCTGTCAATGTAATGTTCTTATCAATTAACCTTTAGGACAAGTGCATGCATTAATATCAATGCAAACTTTTTTTCTTTCTTCTTGATTTTACTTTTCTGCAAATGCCTCACTGAACTTTCTTTGCCCTCTATTGTTGTTTTTGCTGCATTTTGTTAACTATGTCATCTTAATAGATTATTATTATACTTTTGTGAAGTCCTATTCTTCTCGAAAGAGCTCCTCTTCTCCATTCTTCCACTATGGTCATTTAATTTTATTTCATGATGAAAGCCTCAGATTAATGTGGTTTGTTTCAGTTATGAACTCCCTTTTATTCATTGGACTATTGGCTGATTATTAAGTTTGGAGTTTCACTAACCTTAGTTCCCAGGATCTCCAATTTCAGGTAAGCTTCCATCATGTGTATAATTACTAGTAATTTGTCAATATTTGTTGATTGTCATTCCTAAACATTTTATGTATGGATGTTATCATTCAAATATGTAAATACTTCATTTAATATTAATTACATAGAATTTGCCATTCTGCGTTAAGATGGGATGTGTGGATAGGACATAGTTTTCAGTCCCATTATTTCATTACTACTCTCCCATGCTTTTTCAATTAGCTGATTGCTTATTTCTGGTCATATATCCTATATTTTTATTTCCTGTACCAAGCCATTGTTTACTGATATGATCAAGAAATAAGAACATTAGCATGTTTATGTGCTCTATAGTTTCTGTTATACTCACTATCTGAAGTCTGAAGTCACTAGCTGTGCAATGTACTTCTATTGATACCATTAGGACAGTTTAGATGCCTAGAGCAAATAACCAAATGAATCATCAGATCATTATGCGCGTTCAGTTAGCAACTTGAGAGATTAACTTAAAATTATAAGATCAAAACTGTCTTTGAAATTACCACTACTCTGCAATCACTACGATATGCCCCGTCATTCAACTCAGTTTGCAAACTTAGGCTTACTCTTGGGTCTTAGTTTGTCTGTTTCCTTGCATCTGAAACCTATAACCCAAACTCTCTTATTCTTGGGGTGAGTTTTGTTGATAGGTGCTTGCTGGAGCAACAGGGTTAAGGCTGAGTCCTTCCAATACAGGTAAGCTGCTTCTGCTTCTTGACTTGCATGTGATACCAATTTGTTTCCTCCTAATATCTGAATGAGCTAATTATTTTTCAAGATTTATTTCCAAGTTATTAACTTTATGGAGATTTTGGCTGCCGTAGAAATGTATCTTAGTCTGTCTGTATGACAGGCTTGAGACCCTTCCACTTTTTGGCTGGTTTTTCTCATCTCGTGTGGTGATCTTTGGTTCATCGCAGTTGAATTTGATCTGGACCCAATGAATGTCTGAATTCTAGAATTGGGCCTTGCTGTAAATTTTAGTTTTTTTTTTTAAATCTCCATTAAGAAATAGGGTTTTCACTCTGGTGATTCCTGGAAGAAAAACTGTATTTTGAATTTGAGAGAAAATATTGTTAATAGCATAAGGATAATTTGCGACTTTGGTTGGATTTGTAAATTTGTTAAGGAGTGATGGGCCTTTTTGTTGTTTGTTGTAAGGAAGGTGATTGAATTTTTGTAAACTTGTACTTGGTATTTATGAAGGGTTCACTCCTAGAAGTGTGAGCTGAGATGGTTATGGTATCAACTCAAATAGCAGGAGCTCATCAGCCTCCAGATTCCCATGACTGTTTGGAGTGAGATATTATAATCTTCCAATTTGAAAAGCTTCTGCCACAATGAGCTCAGAATGGCCACAAGAAATTTTTGTCCAGATAGTGTTTTAGTTGAGGGTGGATTTGGTTCAATTTTTAAGGATTGGATTGGTGGAACTCTTCCCTCAAAGCTCCAAACGAGTTTCTCCTCCCTATGGACTAGATAGAGGCACTCTCCTTCTATGATGACTCCATTGATCGGCTTGCCATAGCTAACATAAACATTTTCCAAAGTCGGAGGTGCAGCTCGCACAATTGGGCACTAAGGTCACCAATTCTCAAGTACAACCAAGGAGGAATAGAATCATTGTGAGAAACCATAAATCGACCCACCTAACTCTTAGACCACCACCTCCAAAGCCAACAGAGTCAGATACTTTCATTCGGAGAAATGAGTTCTCAGCAGTTGTTAAGTTCTCGTTTACTGACAGCCTGGCTGCGATTCCATCGCAGAAGCCACTACCTCCACCACCATTCCATTTCCTCAGTTTCCACCATACCAATCTGCTGCTCGATCTCTCGCACCCACACTCTCATCCACTACCAAAAAGCAAAATTAGTGTGATTGCCATCAATACCCCAATTGATCCATTATTCTCCAGCTATGGATATGCTATGAATGTTCCTGATAGGAAGGACCACACTCCACATTTGAAAGTGGTAATGGGAGTAAATGCAGTCATTTGTGCATTTCTGATTTCCTGTTGTGCTCAATCTCAACAGTGGGACCCAGGTGTGTTATCTTCTTCAATGGGAAGGTCAACATGAACGAGAGATCCCTTGGACAAAGGAAATTTGAGTTTTTCGAGGTTTTGTCATTTTCTTAAATTTCTAGCAAATCTCCTCTCTTTATAGGGTATCTTTTTCCTCATGGGACCCATCTCTATTTACCCTCAAATCCTCACAAATCACTCTCCCAAACAACCTAACCTTTTTCAATTCTCTACAAATCATCCCTCGTTTCTTCTAATCTACTCTAAATCATGTCTCCCAAACACACTCTAAGGGCAAGGTTGATTTTGAAGAGTGAGTAATGATTTGCATCACCAAACCATAGCTGAAACAAGCTCTACAGTTGAGTCACTATGACACATGCCCAATTTTATAATCTTTCCGTTTTGTTAGAAAACTGTCAAAGTATATTTTGGTAGTCTAGTTTTATTTCCTCAATTTCTTTGCAATTTTCTCTTGCTAAAAAATGGTGCGTCACATATCTTTGCAATTTCTTTTTCTATTCTTCTATTAACTGATTTATGTATAGGATTCCATTCAACCCATGGTTGGGAACTAATGATTGGTTTCCTCTATAAAGATTTTGGATTTGTTCAAAATGATCAAATAATATCTGTTCTTCTTTTCACTTTTCCAGTTATTATAGATACAATTTTAAAATATTTTATTTTCTATTATTTAAACTTTTCCAGTTATTTTAGATATAATTTTAAAATATTTTATTTTCTATTATTTAAATCGCGTAGCGTATCACCATCACTTGTAGTAATAGGCAGCTCTAATTCTTAGTTTCTTTTAATCCCAACTTATCCTATTAAAATTTTACACCTATTAAGTAAACCCATCACAACTCATCCCAATAATACTCATTAGAAATATCAATTAAGTATGCTCAGAAGAAAAAATAAATATTTTCATAGTTGAGTTATTTATTTACTATTTTTTCAACTTGCTGAAAGATACAGTCCATTAAAAATCAGTCTTATCGAACTTGATTAAAATATATTTTTATTTTAATTTTTGGGTAAGTCTACCCTTTCAAATTATTACTTAGATGAGCCAACTAAACTCGTCTTAACATCCATATATAAACAGGTAAAGGGAGGATAACAAGAGATAGGCGGTTGAATAAAGTTATTTTATTGACTTATATAAATTTGAAATATTATGTAGTTAATGAGCTTGACGCCGGCATATTTTATAGAATACATGAAATTATTTGATGATAATTCAGATACCAACAATTTTCTCCCAGCTGGTGCATGTTTATTTTGACGTTTGGACCCATGACTGTTTGGAGTGAGATCTTATAATCATCCAATTTGGAAAGCAAAATTTTGTCCAAATAGTGTTTTAGTAGAGGGTGGATTTGGTTCAATTTTTTAGGGCTGGATTGGTGAGCATGATTATTGCTGTGAAGAGACTTAACCCAAGAAATGGATGGTAAATATGAAATATTTTCTGGATACTCATTCAGTTTTGGCTTTTAGTTGTTTCATTAACATGGTTCTAGGCAGAGCTCTAATTCTTAGTATGTATTGTTTGATCCTGTTTTCTTCTTTTGATTTTATTGGCATTACTGTCCAAGTTTGAGGTGCTACTTTATCTTTTATTTATTCTTTTATCACTCTCGCCATATGTTTTCTGGTACCTTCGCACACCGGAATTTGATTATTTGTTCTTGATTATTGATATTGAAATTAGTGTTAAATTACGAATATCAACGATTGTGACCAACGTGATTGGTAATTTTGACACAAGTTTCGGTAAGGATGTGTCGCGATATCAACAATTTTGTACGAGAAAGTGGTGAAGGTCATATGGCCAAACCCAAACACGATATAAACAACATATGAGACAAGGAAAAGTTAAAATAAGAATATTAGTATATATATAAATGATAAATACATTTTTTTTATTTAGTTTTCTTTACAAACACGTGTTATCTAGAAACACCATCAATTAATTCATGTTTACAACAATTGTGAGCTCAACATCTCTAGTTCAAATTCGAACGTTGGATAAACAACTATTAGAATGCTTAAAGGGTGGGTTTTGTCACTTGTAACAGTTTTACTTAACTTGAACATGATTATTTTTAATTTTAAAAAATATTTGTGTTATTAAAAAAAGGTAAAAATATGTTAGGTAAAAAAAATATTAAATAGGTATAACTTATTAAAAAAAAACTTAAAATTCGAGTATGACTCGTTAACTATTATTGGTTGGTTTTTTTTTTTTTTTTTCAATTTACCTAATCCGAGTTATTTTGTAAGTTTGATTAGGATCTTTATTCTACTTAAAGACATATTTTATATTAACATTTTCAGATAAGTATGATGTATCCTTCAATAGACTAGCTAATAGGAAAAACAAACTATAAAAATCAAAATCACTACTACTTAATAGACATGAAATAGAGGCGAAAATATGAGTTATAAAAAGAGGGTGTCAAAAAATAAATTAATTTAGAAGAGTGGATTCTAAATTGTTCATGTGATATAACCTTATTTTTAAAGTTTATATGCCCATCATCATTATTTAAAAATTTATTTTGCAATGCGAGTCAGATATGAAAAACTTTTATGTGATTTAATTAAAATTCAAGTAAAGAATTTAGAATTAATAAAGAGGTTATATGAAATTTATTAACAATATATATATATATATATATATATATATATATATATATATATATATATATATTGGATATATGGCTTTATTTTGTACAGTAGGATATGCACCAAATTTTGGAAAAGGTATTCCAGAAAAATGAATAAAAAGATTAAAGTTTGACTTAGAGAAAATATAAAAAACAAAAAACAATAATAAAAAGCGATACTTCTAGCAAAGAAAAATAGTAAACCAGCATATAAAACTAAATTCTAAAGAAAAAGATAACCTTATTTCTGTACCATTTTAATACTCTTATTTTTCTTTTGGAGTCCCTTTTTAAACCTTTTAAGAATCTTAATATTTAGCATAGGAAAACACTTTGTTACGAAGCAATTTTCGTACTGCAATACGAATACTTTAATTTTTTTTGTTTAGTTCTATTTGACATATTTTCTTCGAATTTTAATTAGGATTTATTTAAAAGATCATTGGTGGTAATTTAAAATTTGTGCGTTTCGTGCTATTTGGTACGAAACCAAATAGCATTGCTCTTAAAAAAAAATGTTTTAGTTGAGATTTTTATTTATCACTTGAGATTTTGTTTTTAACAAAAGAAAATCATAATCCAAATAGTACATCCAAGAGTGTGATCAAGCTGGAACTCAAGGGAACTATCAATAGTCCTATATGCGAATTCAATTTGCAAGTTGAAAGACAGAAATAAAATTATACTTTTATTCTTTATTTTATTTCTTAGATTTATTTAAATTTTTTATTTTTAAAAATATTTATTATGATCCTTTATCTTTTAAATTTAGATCACTTTAATCTTTTTGAAATAATTGTTTTTAATTTTGAAACATAATTTTAGATTTTTTTTTACTCATTTAAGACTTGAAATTCATTTCATTAGATTTACTTGTATGAAAACTGTTGAACGCAACTAAAATTTAAATTAAAAAAATATATTACAAACATGGTGAAAAGTGTATAAAAATAAGTCCAAAAGACAATTAAAAATTTAAAAATGATAATTCTTATGGATTCAAACGTCAATTGAATTTTATAATTATTATATAATTGAATTTATTGTTACAAGTTTCACGATGGAGGACCATCCTTGAAGTTGCATGTGGATCCTATCACTAAGTCCATGGTCAGGAGAGTAGACGAAGATGGAGGAGAGGCCACGTCAACTAGAGTCATGATTATATGACCATTGATTTTTAGTAGATTAGGATTTATTACTTCATTTTATCTTATGTATTATTTTTAGTCTTTGTATTATGAGGCACTTAGACTTGGATTTATTTTTAGGACTTAAATCTTGATTTGTGAGGTCAAAGTCCACTTCTTTTCTTATTTTAGGTTAAAGGGTACTTTAGTCTTTTAGGGGGAAAGGAGTCACATTTGCATCTAGGGTTCATTTAGGATGCATTTGAGTACATTTAGCTTGCATTACTTGGCCATGCACTCCTAATGCAACCCTAGCTCATTTCCCTCCCTCTATAAGTATCCTAGCCCTCCCGCCTTGTGATTACTTTGGAAATATATGATATTGATGAACCTGTACCTCAACATCCCTTCCTTAGTCCCTATGTTATTTTCAGCCTACCTTACTCTTATCTCCTCCTTGAGTGAGTAAACCCTTGAGTGACTTTCATTTATCCATGGAGTGAGCCAATTTAGAGCTTCCTTTCAAACACATCTTTCCTTCATTTGGATGTCCATTTCGTCTTGGAGGCTAGGAGTTCTTGATGAGACCATGATCCTTGGAGTAAGGAAGCATCACCATTGACCCTCCCGTTCGTCAATTGTTAGGTGGTTCTGTCATTTCACGTCTCAAATTAGTTAAGAATTAATTCAAAATTGTCATAAAATAAAAAATTATTGTTGTTTTAGAAGGACTAAATTAATCCAAAAATAAAAGATAAAGGACAAAAATATAATTTAACCTAAAATCTAATTGAATATAAATTTAAAAGAGCTTTTTTAAAAAAAAAATCTATTAAAAAATACACTATTTTTCATTAAAAAAAATATTCTCAAAATACTTTTAACTTAATGCCTAGATGCTTAGGGAATGAAAATGTTGTTTGATATTGCAGTCTCTTGTTTTCCTATTTACTTAATACATTAATTCTAGGAAAATGTTGAATATATAGCTAAAATTTTATTATTTTTATCTCATTTTGTTCTCCTTTTTCTCATTGTATTACTTATTTTTTTCTTTATTTTTATCCCATACACCTTATAAGGGTGTACATACAAAATCTATTAGTAAAGAGTTAAAATAGTACATTTTGATGATAAAAAGAAATATATACTTTAATTATGATTCATAATTGTAGTTGCCTTGGTGGAAATGGTACAACTATTGTCCCGTGAAAGTTGAAACAGTGATGCATTCATGCAAGTTGTGTTTGGTTGGTTGAAGTTGAGACCGAGACTTGATTGATTTGTCTCTCTCAATTGAACATGCGAGCAAGTGGGGAAATTTAAATAATGTGGCTTCCATTCATGACAATGACCCACTACCCTCTCTGCCAAATAAAACTCACTATTATTATGAATATTTTACATTCTTTATATTTTAGTTTTTAGCTACTCATCACTTCTATTTTCTTTTGTTAGTTGCCATACCAAAACCATGGACTGTGCTTAAAAAAATATATGTTGTTAATGGAGTATAACTGTACAAAGTCTCTGAAATTTCTAACTAATTATTTAATACTATCCTCGGATTTTTGTTATAAGTAAAATAAGATACAGATTAAGAAAAATAATTAATATAGTTATTTTAAATTAAGTTTATTATAAATTTAAATTTTATTTTAAATATAATATTTAGTTTAAGTGATTGTTATTATATTTAATATTGATTATAAGTGATATAAAAAATAGAGTAAACAATAAATGAAGTCTATAAAAGAAATTTAATTATATGAATAAATTTTAAAGTCTAAAAGTTGTTTCTTATAATAAAAAATAAAGAAACATTTAATTTATTATTCATAATTAAGAAAAGAAATAGTAATAGGTTAGTTTTGGGGAATTTTTTTTAATGGCAAGGTAACCTAAACTGAATCAAATAGATTTAGACAAGGTTGGTTATATAGAAGACTAATGAAATTTACTTTAAATTTTTTATTCTGCGTTGACCCTTTCGATTTTTCTACTTGATATAATATCGTAGCCACAGTCCAAGAACACAAGTCCACAAGGATTGTGGAAGCATTCCTTAATTGATTTTATATTTTGAATTCTTCCATCATTTCCTTTTTTTAAAAAAAAAAGAAGAAGAAAGGTGAGTAATTATATTATTAGGACAAAATATTTATTAATTTTATTAATGATAAATTTTTGTTAAAAAATTTGATTAATTATTTTTTATAAAATAATTTTTATTAATTATATTTTTATTTATAAAATTTAAATTTGATATCTTATTTAAAGATATCGAGACTAACTCCACTTAGTTAACATCTTGATAAGGTTTTTGTTACATTAAAAAAATATTACATGCTAACATTATATGGGTTCTTTTTCTATCAAACCAATATTAAATTACTTTATTTTATGTGTAATTCATAAAAATACATCGTTATAGAAATTAAAGTGATTACAACGAATATATATTCTATTTAAATTAATCACTTAAATATTTAAATTTTATATAAGTATCTCTAATGCATCGTTTCGTCTTTTTGGATCTATTACAAATACTAATATTCAGAATAATAAAAAATTAAAAAAGTTATGAATCCTAATTTTCTATTATTAATTTTACTTTATTTATATTTTTTATACATTCTGTTCGTTGTTATATAATTATTTTTTTTAATTATTTTAGATTCGAATTTTCAGAGTTAGAAATCTTAAATTAGAAGTTCTTCCTTCTTTTCTCTTTTCGATTTGGAGGTAAAAAAAAGTTTTGTATTTGATTCATTGTTGATTGTTGATGGTTGGAAACTTGGAATCACTTAATTATAGTTGAATGGAGATTGAATTCATGAGATGATTGATAAGTGGTGGGTTTTCTTGAAGTTGTATATAATTAAGTTGAAAATGATGATCATTGTCAATCTTTGGCTACATGTTGATTTTGGAGGTTTAGTTGACTCCTATACAAGCTAAATATATGTGGTATATCTTGTAGCATGTTGGATTTTTGCTGAAATTTCAAGTGGATTGAGGCAATCGAATTTCTAGATAAGTGCAAAAACTACTAACCCACTAGGTGCCCTTTCATGGTGTCGAGTATTGGGATACAAACAAGTCTCACATCGATAAAATAAGAGAAAAAATAATAACTTATAAAACACACACATACTCTAATGTCAAAGAGACCTTTGGGATAATGACCAAAAGTAAAACCATGAGGGCTTAGGCCCAAAGCAAACAATATATCATCATTGTGGAGTTGTGTGTGAAATAACCTTATAAAAATAACCCTCATAAAATATCCTCTCAAACAAATACCAACAAATACCATAAAATAACCCCAACAGTGGTATTAGAGCGGCAAGGTTGGATGCGGTAACAACCCTCATAACTCATGATATATAAAGACAGATTATGCTGCATGAAAGGTTAGGTCCCTTGTTTGAGGGGAGGATTGATAGGATACAAACAAGTCCCACATCGATAAAATAACAGAAAAAATAACAACTTAAAAAGCACACACGTACTCCAATATTAGAGAGGCCTCTTGGGTGATGACCAAAAGTAAAATCGTGAGGGCTTAGGCTCAAAGCGGACAATATCTCATCATTGTGGCGCGGTTAAAAATCATGGGTTCTCAACTTCATCATTTTAGGTGCAGGATTGGTGACATTGGGTATAAATAGTCATATCAAGCGTGAGATTGAATGACATCAAATGTGAGAAGAGAGAATCATTTTTGTCTCAATTAACACCAGATGCCAATATAGTAGTATATTTACTACAAGAAAAATGTAAATTATCGGCGAATAATTTTTTACGGATACAAATCTGTCAAAAAATTTATATTTTCGATGGAAAAAAAAATCGTATTAAAAGTTATATTACCGACGGATAATTTTCAATGGATGCAAATCTGTTAGAAAATTTATATTTCCGACAAAAAAAAAATTCGTAAAAAAAGTTATATTACCGATGAAATATTTTTGACGAATTTATATTTATCGAAAATGTAAGAATTTCTGACGAAAATTTTCGACAAATGCTTAAGTCAAAATTTTCCAACGGATAATGGTTTGTCAAAATTTTCATGGTTTCTGACAAAATATTTTTGATAGAATATCCATCGAAAATGGTTAATATTCCGTCGAAAATTTGATCTATCAAAAATATTTAATATTCCATCAAAAATTGCATCATCGAAAATGTTTAATATTCCATTCGATAATAATAGAGATGATTAAAATTGACAATCATATATTAAAAAAGATCAATAAAATTTTAAATATCTATATATATATTCTAATAAATTGTTACATAAAAAAGACTAGTAAATTATATATATATATATATATATATATATATATATATATAGAGAGAGAGAGAGAGAGAGAGAGAGAGAGAAATCAAATGACTCACAAAGTAACTCTTGATAAAGTTAATTACTTCACTCAACAACTCATGAGGTATGTTAAATTTCATTGATCCAACTATTTAATTAAAAGTTCTTAAATTTTACTAATAATTAATATAGAGAAAAATTGATTAGCTCTGGAATAAATTATTTGATAAAAAATATAGTAAAAAATTAATTATTTTAAATTATTTAACTAGAATCTTATTAACAATTTACTATATCATCTTAATAATTTTGTATAACTAATATCTGGTTTTAAATTTGATATGAAAATTTTATGATATAATTAGATAAGATTTTAAATTATTATTTTATTAATGGTTGATAATTAGAAAATAAAACAAGGATAAATACATTTTTTGAATTTTATAACTTAGATTTAAGATAAATAAATATATTAAGTTAATTAATAATTTATTTAAAATGTTAAAATTTAATTTATAAATATGTAATAAATAAATATTTATAATTTTATAAATTATATTATCATTATAAATTATAAAAATAATATTTTAAAATATGTAAGTTATTGTTTAAAATTTTAAAATTATAGTAAATTTAAATTGTATAACAATATTAATTTTACATAGAAATAAGTACATTGTTAATTATAAAAGTAAGTATATATACAAATAAATATTAATTAAATAAAATATAATTATTATTATTGGTTAACATAATTATTATATATATTATTATATTTTTATAACAGTTCGAACACACCATAATGAGAGAGATCCAAAGATTGTACAAATATGAGATTGTTTAGTTAAGGACGACTTAAAGGAATTAATTTGTACTACTTATACTAACAAGATGCATATACTTTTTGGTAGCTTATCTCATTAGAACTATAAAACGTGCTTGACTTAGAGTAATTTAGGAATAGGTAACCTTTTGGGAAGTTTCCCAGAAAGTGTGCGAATGATGATAAAGCACGCTGAAAAGTGAAGTGTCGTGGAATGGAGATCTTGAGAGGTCAAATATGAGGGGTATTACATTAGTAAATTTATTAAAATTAAATAGAAATTTTCTGACAGATTGATCTGTCGAAATTACATAAAGATTTTCAAACAATACTGACGAAATTTCTGACAAAATATCTGTCGGTAATTTCTGATAGATATATCCGTTGGTAATTACCGATAGATATTTACCACATAATTATATATCAAAATTTTTTGACGGATTAAATCATCTCTAACATATTTTTTTCCTGACGCCCCTTTTTTTGACAAATTTGCATCCATCGAAATTTTGTCAAAAATTCTATTTCTGATGGATATTCCTTTATACTGACGGATTATGTTCGTAAAAAATTTACGTTTTTCTTGTAGTGATTGGACGTGAGTTAGGTAAAGACTTTTACTATGCTAGGCGCAAGAAGGTGGGAGGTTCTCTTTCTCAACCATGACAGGCGTTGGTAGTTTGGCATCGGGCATGGACGAAACAAAAAGCCTCCTACCTTGATGGTGTTGGGCGCCCAAGTGATGATGTCGAGCGCATGGTTTTAATGTGATGTTTTAAGTTGTTTTGTGATTAAAAGAGGATGATTAAGTTGTATTATTAAGATGGTATGATGATAACTTATTTTATTTCAAGTTGATATATTGTATAATGATATTTTATGTTGTTAATTGTAAGTTGATAGATGATTTAGTTGTGCATTTATATGATGCTATAATTGATTGTTATTAAGTTTTAGGCATGTGGTGTAAATACATGTCTTTGTTAAGATACATAAAAACTAAAGGAGAATAAAAGATGTTTTAGAAATTAAAATATCTCATTGTGTGATATAAGTTGAAGTGTTATGAGAGCCCAACTGAACCTTTTAGTAAGTAAGCTAGTTTTTGAATGAATAGTTATTTTAAGTTGTCTCCTCTAAGTTTTATATAGAATTAGTATGTGAACAAGGTTAAGACATGCGTGTATAAAATAATCAATTGAGTGAGTTACAAAGTCGAGAATATAATTCTTAATTGAGTGTTTATAAAGGCATAGTATTTAAAAGATAACCGATAGATCAATCACATAGAAGACTTAGTGTTGAAAGGATATAATATTTAAAAATCCACAATATTTTTTATACTAAAATAATCTTTCAAAATTTCAATTCAAAATACTTCATTTAAAATTTTACAATTTTAAAGCTTTGCTAAATAATTTCGCAACTCAAAAGACTAAAAGATTAACAGATTGATAACTTATATAATATTAAGGATCTATATAAAAAAAATTATTGCAATATATATATATATATATATATATATATATATATATATATATGTATGTATATATATGTATATATATGAGGGAGGTTATAATTACACCGGTGTAACTTTTACTAAGTATTACACCGCTTAATAACTTTATATTGATTGTGAATTTTGTAAATTCAACCATTAGATTGAAAGTTCATATCACTTTATACGTGTATATCAAATTTTGTTAAAATTGAACAACAACTTGAAAGTAATCAAAGTATTCATATTTTAGTGTATTTTAAAATGAATATATTAAGTCAATTTTATTTTATAAAAATGAAGTATCAAATCATCTTTGATTAATATAAATTTTTGTATATATGATCTAAGAGATATGAACTTTCAATCTAACGGTTGGATTTACAAATTTCTCAATTAATATAAAGTTATTGAGCGGTGTAATACTTAATAAAAGTTATACCGGTGTAATTATAACCCTTATATATATATATATATATATATATATATATAGAGAGAGAGAGAGAGAGAGAGGAGGGATATAATAACTTTCAATCTAACAGTTGAATTTATAAAATTCACATTTAATATAAAGTTATTAAACAGTGTAATATTTAGTAAAAATTACATCGATGTTATTATAACCATTCTTATATATCTATATATATATATATATATATATATATATATATATATATATATATGTTCCGGTATGCCTAAAAGTCCCACATCGCTTAGGAGTCGAGGCTAAGGGTAGTTTATAAACACTCTTTCTCCTTAACCTACCGAGGCGCCTTTTCAAGGACAAAATCGTGACGGCCCAACGAGCACCAAAGCGGACAATACCTCGGATGCGGGGACCCTAACGATGACAGCATACTTACGGTAGGAACATTGGCGCTAGAAGGAGGGCCCAAGCCACTCTTGCCCCTTAGCATCGACTGGGGGGCTTGTTCCGGTATGCCTAAAAGTCCCACATCGCTTAGGAGTCGAGGCTAAGGGTAGTTTATAAACACTCTTTCTCCTTAACCCACCGAGGCGCCTTTTCAAGGACAAAACCGTGACAGCCCAACGAGCGCCAAAGCGGACAATACCCCGGATGCGGGGACCCTAAAGATGACAGCAGACTTACCATAGGAACAATGTTCTTACCGGGGATCCGATGTAGAGGTGGTCCGCTGGGTAAGATCGGTGAGCCTCCTTCACTGGTACGTTTGATGCTCCAAGATGGGGGTGGTACCTGCAAAAGAGACTTTGATGCTAAAGTTAGGGTTTGTGGGAGTATGAGTCTCGTATAAGTAATGCACGTACCCTAGTGTGAATTAGGGTTTTGTTGGGCCTTGGGCCTGAGATCAGTTGTAACCTATTTGAATACCGAGCTGACGTCGCTCAACGCGTGTTCGAGGTCACTTTTGTGCTGGGATGCCGAGTTCGAGCTCGGCATGGCGGTACAGATAGTACACTAGCCCCCCGAGCTCTAAAGACCGTGGGTCGAGGAGTTAAGACCGAGCTCGTTGAGGAGCAGTGACCCTTCGCGTACGCCTGCCTATGAAGGCGCCATGTGTCATAACTGCCGCTTCGTTCTCGAAAACGTGTAGGCGGCGTGTTAATGAGGAGTGACGGTTATGTAATGATGGCCGTGCTTGCCATAATGGGGCTCATTAAATATGTCGCCAGGTGCGCTCTCTCTCTGACACATGTCGTGGCCGTTTGAATTTCGGGGAGCCCTTTTCTCTTCCTCGCGCCTCTTCTCCTTTTTCACTTTACTCTTTTTCACTGCTTGGCTTCTTGCGTACGCTGCTCTCTTTGTTTCTGTTCGTCTTCCATCTTCGTCTCCTCTGTTTCCGTCGTCATTTTCGACAACTGGGTACCAGGTACTTCAATTTCCCTGTTCTCTCTTTCTTCTCCAATCTTTCCCTCTTCGAGTCTTTTTGTTTTCTTGATGGCTGGAGAGAGTGGTGCCGGATCTTCCGTGCTTGCCGAGGGCAAGGGTAAGGCGCGCGGCAAGACGGTGGCTACCGGAACGGCCGCCGCCCAAAAGAAGAAGGCGGAGAACCCGCCCAAGGATCTCTTCCTCGGCGTTCCTGGCTACGACTGGGTCAGGCATGACGTGGGGGAGTTCCAGAGTGTGTTCAGGTCGTTTATGGAGATCGATGCGATTCGAAAAACGCATAGGATCTGTGACTCTTCCGTCTCCAAGTTTATCCGGCTCGAGCCTTGTCGGCCTAACGAGCGTGTGTATATGGGGAGTTCTTCTGACCCTCCCCATTTCTATGTATATCAGTGTCTTTTTAAGGATTTAGGTGTCCGTCTTCCTTTCACTCAATTTGAGTGTGACTTTTTGAATTTCATCAACTCGGCTCCTTGCCAGTTGCACCCCAATACTTGGGGTTTTTTCAGGGCTTTTCAAGTCCTGTGTTCGGCCTTGGGGATAGAGGTGTCTCTGCCCGTTTTTCTTCATTTTTACCAGTTAAAAATGGGCGTTCCTCCTTATGGCTTGATGTTTCTGAATGGGAGTAAGGCTGGGGGTCTTTTTTCTCTTTACTCCTAGTCGTATAAAAATTTTAAACAAGAGTTTTTCCGGGTGGCGCTTGTGGACATCGACCCGTTAGAGGATGGGGCATTCTATTTCGGTGGGTTGTCGAAGTTCCCCTTTTATTGGCGGCCGGTCCCGGCTAGATTTCACGGAGTGGGGGAGTTGCAATTGACGGCTTCAGAGTCGGCCGCCATTAAAAACCTTGAAGCACTTCCTCACCCGCTGGATTGCAAGCTCGTCCTGTCGCTTGTGAACTCGGCGTACAAGGAGAGGGGCTTAGAGAGTGAGTATCCCGTCTTTCTTAGATTGTTAGGGTTTGTAAAAGCTTATTTTGCTGATGTGTCTGTTCTTTTGTGTTCGCAGGCATAATGGGCATGAACAAATGGCGTGAGTTAAAGCACCGCTACAACATCGCCGAGATCGAGGTTCCAGAGCCTCAAGAGGAGGAGGTTTCCCCCTTGAAGATGAACAGGAAAAGGAAGAGGGGTGAAGGAGGTCGGGGGGACCTCCGCCCCTCGGGAAGCTGAGGAGGTAACCTCCAAAGCTGCTGATGCTGACGCGGTGGACCTCACTGGGAGTCTGCCGACCGAGGAGGCTCCGCAAGCGGCCACCGAGGAGATGGCTCAAGTTGCTGAGCAGGTTGCTCAGGCTGCCGAGGTGGTGACCCAGGCTGCTGAGCAAGTCACCTAGGCCGTCGTGGTGAGTACCTTGCTTTTTATTTTTCTTCTATCTTCTATGTTGTTCTTTTGTCTTCTGACATAGGGTCGTTTTCTGCAGGCAGGGGACGCTGCCGAGACCCCAGTGGCTTCGAGCTAGGAGGTGCCCGAGGCAGGTGCTCCTATTGCTGAGCAGGGGACGCTTGCTGCCGCTTTTGCTGCTGCCAGGGCTCGCGGCAAGGGGCCGAATTCTGAGGTCCCAACAGCTACGCCTGTAGTTTCAGCGCCATCATCTGGTCCATCGCAGGGGGCCTCGCGGAGCTGATACATTGCCCGCTGCTTCGTGAAGGACCGCTCTAGGGTGCGATTGGACCATGTGAGTGCCTCAGCTGACATGGATTCGCTGTGGAGTGCGGGGGTGACCGCTGAGAAGTTCTTTCCCAAGGGTTTGCTGAGCTTGGAGGACCAGGGGATGATCAAAGAGGTCGGGCCCGTGGAAGGTCTTGGCGCTGCCCAGGTCTTTCTGCAGAGGACTATGGCCATTGTGGACCACTGGAAGCATAAGTGGTCCAAGCAGCAGGAGAACCTGGTCAGACTGAGGGTTCGAATTCAGCCCTTGAAAGAAGAAGCCAAGGCCTTGAGGGAGGAGAACAAAGCCTTAAAGGATAAGAATCGGGCCTTGGCGGGCGCTATCGGGGACGCCAAGCTGCAGGACGAGGCTGAGCTTCAAGCTACTCAGAGGGAGGTGGAGAGGATCCGGAAGTCTTTGGAGATCCCTCTAAGATCTAATGAGGCTTATGCTGCTCAGGTTCGTGATTTGCAGGAACTCTCCAGCTCTTCCCGGGCTCGAGTGCGCGCCTTGGAGGACGAGGTCACTTCGCAGAAGGCTGAATTGGTGGCGATGGCCGAGAAGCGTCTTTGCGACGAGGTCTGATAGACTATGGCCAAGGCCAAGGAATCCAAGAGGTGATATACTGAAAGAACCAAGAGGAATGGGATGATATTAAAGACCTTTTTCATATATTTTGTAAATAGTCTCTTGTATAGGTTATTTTTTCCTTTGTATTTGTGAGGCACTTTACTTGCTTTTTCCTAGTGATTGTATATTGTTTTTAAGGTATGCTACTTGGAGAGTTTAGCTCCATTTAACCTCCCTAGTTGATACACTCATTTTATATTTTTTCAGTAGGGAAAAGGGGGTGACATTTAGCAATGCTTGAGGGTGTGCTTAGAAATTGGGCCTGAGTTGGGCCTAGGCAAAATTTTACATATTGGACTCATTTTCCTCCTAATTTTTCATAGATTTGATTTAGCTAGGTCTCATCATCATATGATGAACCTAACTAAACCAAATCAAAGATTTTCAAAATAATTCATGGAGCAGTTTTGGTTCAAGGCCGCCTAGCTTACTAGTTCTCACTTGGCCGAAATTTCTAAGTTTCCTTCTTGAGTTTTGAAGCTTGTCTTGCAAGCTTCTAAACTCAAGCAAGGTTAGCTCACCTTACCATGGTTCTTAAGTGAACCATGGTCAAGGTTAGCTTCTCCTACAAGCTAGCTAAACCGTGGGAGTTTAAGTTAACCCTACCATGGTTCCTAGTGAACCATGGTTAAGGTTAGCTTCTCCTACAAGCTACCTTCCCCTATATATTTGATTTTCCTACTCTTGTACTGACTTTTGTCAAATATAAGAAATGAAATCTGAATTTTCTCTCCCAAACAAGAGTCACCAAAACCGTGAGCACCTACACTCTAAGGTTTCTAGCAAAGTTCTTCAACTTTGCCTTGGTTCATCAATCTTCCTTCACAAATTTTAGGAAGTGGCCGAACCGCTCCAAGGCTTCTCCTCCATGGAAGCTTTTGCTCATGGAGTTTCAAGCTTCTTTTGAAGAGTCAACCTCAAGAAGCATTCGGTCCAAGCATGGAGCAAGTGGAGAACATCAATCCTCTTCACCTAGCTCCATCAAGGTCCTTCTCGGTGGGAAAGAAGAGGAGGTTGCCGCTTTGAAGGTGGACTTCACGAGGCTGGAGGAGGCGAAGGCGGGGCTGGAGAAGAAGCTCGAGGAGACTGAGCGGGCTTTCGTGTTTGAGCACAAGAGGGGATTCCTCAAGGTAGCTCGCCAGGATAGGCTTCTCGCACCGGGGTTCGACTTCTCCGCCATGCACGTGGAGAAGGAGGTCCGCTTTGGGAAGCTGGTGAAGGAGGACGACCTCGAGGACAACTCCAGTAAAACGGCTCTGCCTAGGCCGCCCTTGTAATAGCTTAGTTTATTTTTCTCTGCTTGATTTTTTCTTTGAATTCATGTGTTGAACTCTGCAAACGTTGTTATGTATATATTTGTTGGTTGTTTGCCTTTGAGCTTTTGATGAGTTTGTTTTGACTTCTGATTTCGCATTTACGCCTTAGGCTTGATTTTTTCCTGTTTGCGCGACTTGGAAAGCACGTTCAGCATTTACTGTGTATTTTTGTACTTTGCGCTTAGACCCGATTTAGGGCAAAGTGATTTGTCCCAAGGTTCAAATCTGACCTTGGGAAAAATTGAGATGTTTCGCAGTGAGGTTCAAACTCGACCTCGAATGGATCATACCGAGGTTCGAACTCGACCTTAAGTTGGGTATACCAAGGTTCGAACTCGACCTTGAGTTGATTATACCAAGGTTCGAACTCGACCTTGAGTGGATTATACCGAGGTTCGAACTTGACCTTGGATTGATTATGCCAAGGTTCGAACTCGACCTTGAATGGATTATACCGAGGTTCGAACTCGACCTTGGGCTAAAGTAGAATGAATCGTATGGAGGTTCGAATTCGACCTTGAGTGTGATATGAATAATATCAAGGTTCGGACTCAACCTTGGATTTAAGCGAAACGTATTCAGGGTTCGTACTCGACCTTGACCAATAGCGAGATAAGTCGGACCAAGGTTCGAATTCGACCCCGGCGTAAAGTAAAATATGTTGTGTCAAGGTTCGAACTCGACCTTGGCTTAGCATAAGATATTTTATGGTAAAATGATGTAAAGCTAGGAGAATATGAATGAAAAGAATGAGTTATTTTATTAATTGTGTATATGTGCCTCATTAAAAACCCTCTCAGCCAAAACCCATTTTTCTGTTTTTTGGGACAAAAGACTAAGGCGGGAAAAGAGTGCACAGCTCATTCGTACAAGTTCAACTGAAATAAAACTTGAGATACGTGGCACTCCAAGTTCGCGGTATGGGCTTTCCGCTGAGTTCTTTTAATCGGTATGCTCTATTTTCCAAGTCCTCTACAACTCGGAATGGGCCACCCCAGGTGGGTGCGAGTTTTCCATCTGACGTGTCTTTTCGTACTTCGCCTAATAATCGCCACATCAAGTCACCAACTCGGAAAGAGCGAGGTCGCACTCGTGTATTATATCTTCTGGAAGCTCGGAGCTTACAGGCTTCTTCGTGGATTTGAGCTTCGTCTCTGAGCTCGTCAACTAACTCGAGGTCAGCTGCTAACTCTTGAGCGTTCTGCTCGCTGTTGAAGACTTGGCGTCGGTGAGATGTCTCTCCGATTTCCACTAGAATCATTGCGTCAGCTCCGTAATTGGCGTGGTCGGTGATGAACGACGTATGCGCCTCGTCTTGCGGGTACATCATGATCTGGTTGTACCCGGAGTATGCGTCAAGAAAATTGAGAAGGGCGTGCCCGGATGCTCCGTCAACCAGCCTTTCGATACTCGACAAAGGATACGAGTCCTTGGGGCATGCTTTGTTTAAGTCAGTTTAATCGACGCACATGCGCCACTTCCCCGAGCTCTTCTTCACCAGAACCACATTTTCTAGCCATGTGGTATATTTGACCTCACGGATGAAGTCGGCGTTCAGTAAATTCTGCGTCTCGGTGATGATGGCTTCCCGCCTTTTTCCACTGACCTTCCTCTTCCTCTAGGCCACTGGCCTTGCCTCCTTGTGGATTGCCAACCTGTGACAGATGAAGTTAGCGTCTATACCTGACATGTCGGCGCTAGACCAGGCAAAGAGGTTGACATTCATGGAAATTTCAACTTCGAGCCGTAGCCGTAACTCCGGGCTCAACTGCCTGCTGATCTTCGTGCATTGCCCAGGGAGTTTTCCGATCTGGAGGTCATCGAGCTCGTCGATGGGACTCGGTCGTTCATCATGGGAGTCAGACCTCGGGTCAAGGTCAGTGATATCCACGTGGGTAATGTGAGCCACCGTAGGGGGATCACTCTTGCGTCGCTCGCCGAACGAGGAGATTTTTAGACTCTCGGTGTAACATTGCCGAGCTGTCTTCTGGTTTGCCTTGACAGAAATAATCTTCCTATCACTCCCTGGGAATTTCATGGTGAGGTGCGGGGTAGACACTACTGCTCCAAGTTGGTTCAACGTCGGCCTCCCAATGATTATGTTGTAAGAGGTGTTAGCTTCCACGAGGAGGTATCGGACCATAATTCTCCTTGTGTCCGGAGAGGTCCCGAAAGTTGTCAATAGGTCCACGTACCCTCGAGTGTGTACTTGCTCTCCTGCAAAACCGACTAGGGGCTCTATGTGAGGTTGGATGAGAGAGTGAGGGATATCTAACCTGAAGAACGTCGGCCAATACAGGACGTCAACCGAGCTCCCTTGGTCAATTAGTGTCTTGTGGACCTCCCAATTAGCTACCTCCACAGCGATGACCATGGGGTTATCCTGGTTGGGGCTGACGCCGACTTAGTCGTCGTCGGTGAAGGTGATTGGCAGTGAGCTTTGGTGCGAGGCTGAGGTAGTGGAGTGAACGCTGTTGATATTGCGCAGGTGCCTCTTCCAGGCCGAGATGCTAGAGCCTCCCCCCGCGAAACCACCTGCAATTGTGTTGATTACTCCTCGTAGGGAAGCTGACCGTGTTTCCTGGCTTATCTCGGCTTGCACTGCCCCACCGGTGTTTTGCTGAGAGCCAGAGGGTTGGTCCGTGCGAGCTCCTAAACCGCGACCTCTACCTCGTCCTCGTCCGCCGTAGCCTCCTCTGTGACCCTGCTGTCGTTGGGCATATTGGCCGAGGTGACCTGCCTGGATGAGTTCTTCGATACGGTCTCGGAGCGTGCGGCACTCTTCAGTGGTGTGACCGTGGTTTCTGTGGTATCGGCAGTGCTTGGACTTGTCTGCACTGTTGGGAGTGTGACCTGGTGGTGGCAGGGTGAGCAGGTTGCTGTTACTGGCCTCCTCCAGGATGTGAACTCTGGGCGTGTTTAGGGGAGTGTAGAAGTCGTATCTCCCCCTTTGCTTGTCCTAGTAGTTTTCTTGAACTGACTGTCATTGGTGACCTTCATCTTGTCTTTGTGGCCATTGTCGGGCTTCGCTTGTTATTTTTCGCGAACCTGGTCACGAAAGGCGGAGTGTTCTTCCATTTGGATGTAGCCACCAGCACGGGCACGGAGCTCGTCCATATCGCGAGGAGCTTCACGACATAGACTGTCCGACGGACGGTCCGGGCTTGAGTGCCATGAGCATGGCGTGTAGGGCGACCTCGGGATTCAAATTTCGGATCTTTACCAAGATGGAGGCGAAACGTTCCATGAACGTCCGGAGTGGTTCGTTGTCGCTCTGTCTAAGACTGGCCAGGGCGGCTGACGTTATGTGATGAGGTCGGCTGGTTGCATACTGTGTCGTGAACCATCTGACCAGGGTGCCGAAGCTGTCGATCGACTCGGCAGGTAGCTGGGTATACCAGTTGAGCGCAGCCCCTTGAGCGAGGTCAGAAAAACCCTACACAAGATAACATCTTCATTAGTGTAAAGATTTGCCTGTGTGGTATACAGATCGATGTGCTCGTCCGGATCGGTCGTGTCGTCGCAACAGTCGATGTGGAGAGGCTTCCACCCGAAAGGGAGAGGTGTTTCCATGATGCCGTCCACAAAAGGATGACGGCGGAAGGTCGCCTGATTTCCCGTGACGTGGGCAAGAGCGTTGCTGACGTCATGTGCCAACCTGTTCGTCGGTACGTGAGACCGATGTGTGGCAGGCCTGGGAGTCGATGCCCTAGCCGCTGTTGGCGGTTGAGAAACCGAGTGCCCTTCCTCCTCGTGCAGGTTACTCTATTGAGGGGGTTGATCAGAGGGACGCCGAGGGAGTTGAGCGCGGATATGCTCGTTCTCGGCGCGTAGCACCGCTAGGTCAGCCTCATTAGCGGTACGCATTGCGGCTAGGTCAGTTTCGTGCTTGGCACTCATGCTTTGTAGATCTGCGGCATGTTGTTGCCGCATCTGCTCGACCTGCTCGATCAGTCGCCTCAATGCTGCTTCGTTATCCATGGTAGTTGTGTGATCTAGGTCGTCTGTTGCGCGTCTTCTATGGCTTCTGGTGAAAACCATAAGCGTGACTGATAAGAGCTGTCTTGATCGGCCCCACGATGGGCGCCAAATGTTCTTACCGGGGATCCGATGTAGAGGTGGTCCGCTGGGTAAGATCGGTGAGCCTCCTTCACTGGTATGTTTGATGCTCCAAGATGGGGGTGGTACCTGCAAAAGAGACTCTGATGCTAAAGTTAGGGTTTGTGGGAGTATGAGTCTCATATAAGTAATGCACGTACCTTAGTGTGAATTAAGGTTTTGTTGGGCCTTGGGCCCGAGATTAGTTGTAACCTATTTGAATACCGAGCTGACGTCGTTCAACGCGTGTCCGAGGTCACTTTTGTGCTGAGATGCCGAGTTCGAGCTCGGAGTGACGGTACGGATAGTATATATATATATATATATATATATATATATATATATATATATATATATATATATATATATATATATATATATATATATATATATATATATACACAGTGGCGGAACTTGAAAAAAAATTTTAGGGGTGCCAGATTATTTTTATATATATATATAATTATAAATTAATTTTTTTATTAGTTAAAAAATTAATAGAATTTCTCTTTTTTTAACTTAATTTTTTTAATTTTATTATAATTAATGATATAATAATATAAATATTATATATATATATATATATATATATATATATGAATATATATATAAAAAAAAAAGATTTAGAAAAGTTTGGGGAGTCTGTCACTGTGAAAATCTGCCGCTATATATATATATATTAATGTAGGGATAAGATTCGAATCTAAAAATTTGAAGTTAATTAAATTTAGTAGTAAAATTTTACGAACACAACACAAGCAATTATCGCTATCATATTAACAGAAATCGTGATTAGTAAAACAGATTTTGTTTTTTTTTTTTTTTTTACATAAAATAGTAAATCCCAGCTGAAAAGTTCCAATGAAGAAAGTGTCAACCATGTTTTGAAGAAGAAGAAGGATACATGTGAGAAAGTATAAAGCATTAATACTTTCTTTCTACCATCTTCATGAAAAGGAGAGTTCGTAATTTAATTCTGTCTATTGCTTATGGATAATTGAAAATTATTTGACCCTTTCTTCTTCTCGTTTTGAGTCATGTGGTTGGAAACGCTCCAACTTCTCGTTTGACATGGTTTGACACGTTTCCAAATCAACTCAACAACTGACACAATTTCAACCTCGGAAATATATTTAATTAAAATATTGTTCTTATATAAATGAAAATTGTCAACTTCTTTAATGATTACTTCTATATAATTTTAATTAATTAATAGTTTTAAAATACTCACTAACACATTTCATAAAATCATTTATTTTTAAATCCACATGGTGTGCTCTTTACTCTAGTTATCCACGATCATTCCATGACATTAGAAAATTCCTCATTTTAACATTTGATGAAATAGCTTTGAAATTGAATAAAATAAATATCATATTGCAAAAGTTAATTTCCTCTAATACCCTTTCACTAATTTTACATCATTCATATATCTATTTGCTTTGCGTGCGATTTGTTATGACAGAAATATTTGTCCAGATTCAAAGTCATCTTTGTCCCTATTTTTTCAATTTTTATTTTGAAGTTGACACTATTTACAGCTTTGACTAATCATAAGAACCACCTTAACCATCTTAAGAGCTATACACCTATGCTCGTGACATAAAAATTGTATTAATCATAAGAACCGGTTTAAGCACATGGTTAAATTCATGAATAAGAAAATACCTACTAATAAATTATTAAATAAATACTTAAAATATTAAATAAGTCTTTAAATTTAATTACTTATTATTATTTTAATCTTTGAATAGTCATATATATATAAACTAATTTAATTGTAAATTACTTTTATTGACTTATTTAATTTCATTGACTTATTATATAATTTTTTTCATTTTAGAGATTAATATAATAGTATTTTCATCAATTTAGGTTTACACAAATGACAAGAAATTCACTATAATAAGAAATACTCCTCAATAATAAAAAAGAATAAAAAAATATTTTCCAAAATCAAGATGATATCAAGTGTAGTGTTCATGATTCTTGCCAAATGAATCATCATATCATTGTGTATCTAGTTAGTAACTTAACTTGAAAGACCATCATTGCAAAAATATTATTTGGAATGACAAAATGAGTAATAACCCACTGATCAGATTAGACATTCTAGTTTGTCAATCCGCTTGATCTAGCCTATCCCACCAATCTATTGATCGAAATGCTAAATTTGTATTTTTTATTTTTATTTTTAAATTTAACTAAGTCATATCAAATTTATTATATATGTAATATGTAATTTGTTACAACAAATCTGTTGAAAGAGTTATTAATTTTATAATTACACATCTATTTTATTATATAGAAAATTTGATATTTAATATTTATTATATAATAAATCAAACTAAATATGATATAATTTGATATTTATTTTATTATTTAGATACACTAATTTATATAAATTTTAATAATATTAAAAAATAAATATGTTTAAAGTGAATTGTGGGCCCACAAATCTACTCTTATATGAAACAAATCAAAACATTTTGTACCAACCTGGCTTAATGCCGAGCTTAACCGAGCTCATTAGACAATTTTGACCGAGATGACTACCTAGTCAAACTAAAGTAAATATATTTAACGTTGAGGTGTTACATCGGAGAGGGGAGATTGGAAATACACATCGGCATATGAACGACATCGAACATGACTCAATCGCCGATAACCCTCAAAAGATAATCATACATCAGTTACACGGTTACTCGGAAAACCACCATACGTACATCCGAGACGCTCGAGAAAGAAGATCAGAGAGTGAAGACTCGTCATAGAAACCAACCTCGCACGACCTCGGCTAGGCTGGAACAGAGAAGACGACTTGCCCAAATCGGAGATCCGACCTGATTCGTGTAAGAACATTTGGCGCTAGAAGGAGGGCCTGGTAAAACTTCTCCTCCTTCACCCTTATGGTTTCAACCCGAAGTCAGACCAACACAGCAACGAGCACAGCACACAGAAACGCATCAAACATGGAAGACAATCCAATTCTACGACGGTTACTCGAACAAATTGAATTGATGCAACAACAACATGCAGAAGCGATGGAAAATATTTGTAAGCAACATGAAGCCATCTCCAACAAATGCGTGCTGAGCATGCTACTTTTAGAACTCAGTGGCAACAGCATCAACCACCCCGTACACACCATGCCAGTCATGTTTCCTCTGCCACCGAGGAGCATCATTCTTCCCCAGATCCTACCTATCCATCAAACCCAACTCGGACTCATCGTTCCGAAAATACCCATATTAGTCGTCCAGTTGACGATCACCATACGGTTCGTTGACACCCCTTCGTTGATGGAATTATGGAAGTTCCTCTTCCACCCGCCTGGAAACCATTAAACATTGAGCGATATGATGGCACCACCGACCTAGATGAGCACATTGTTGCGTTTATCACTCAAATAAACCTCTACACAAACGATGACGCCATCATCTGTCGTGTATTCCCCACCTCGCTCAAAGGCGCTGCCCTTAGTTGGTACACCCAACTACCACCCAGATCGGTTGACAACTTCAACACTTTAATGCGCCTTTTCTCCGCCCAGTATGCCACCAGTAGACCCCATCATATCACATCGGCCGCACTCTCCAATTTGCGACAACAGGATGATGAATCTTTAAGGCATTTTATGGAACGTTTTGCTAACGTTTCTATAAAAATCCGCAATCTTAATCCTGAAGTTGCCCTCCACTCCATGCTTATGGCACTCAAACCCGGGCCTTTTGTTGATAGTCTTTGTCGACATCAACCGACAAGCATGGATGAACTCTGAGCACGTGCAGCTGGGTATATTCTAATGGAGGAACACGCCGAGTTTCGTAACTCTGTCCGAGACAGTTTCACCACCAAGGGCGAGTCTAGTACCAGGGAGAGTTCAAAGACTCATATTGACCAGAGATCAAAAAGACCTCGTCAATCACGAGGTCCCAGGTATGAATTCTACACACCTCTTAATACTCCTCGTGTTAACATTTTGGAGGAAGCTAACCATGCAGATTTGATCTCTTCACCCCACCAGCACAGAACCCGGCCAACGCTGATAAGAGCAAGCATTGTCGTTATCACAGAAATAACGGACATACAACAGAGGAATGTTGGAGCCTCAAAGATCGAATTGAAGAACTCATTCAAGTTGGCCAACTTGGACAATATGTCCAACGCGGCCAACCTTCTCGTGGGGGCTTCCGAGGACGTGGCAGAGGACGTGGCCGATTTCCTAGCCGATATCAAGGACGATCTAAGCAAAGCAATTATCATCAAACAAATACACGCGAGGAGAGCAAACCAAGCACAAACAGCACTGATCCGCAACATATGGATAAATCCTCAGAAGGAAATAACATACGTGGAGTCATCCATACCATCTCTAGAGGGTTTGCAGGAGGAGGAAGTTCCAACTCAGCCAGGAAACGACATCTACGCATTGTCCAACATGTCAACAATTGCCATAGCTCGGAATCTAAGCCAGAAACACCGACTCCTCCTATCATTTTCACAGATAATGACTATGAAGGTATCAGTTTGAACCAAGACGATCCAATGGTCATCTCGGTCGAGGTATCCAATTGGGAGGTCCAAAAAACGTTGATTGACCAAGGTAGTTCTGCCGATGTTCTGTATTGGCCGACTTTCTTGAAGCTTGACATTTCTCATCACATGATCCAACCACATTCTGAACCCCTCGTTGGGTTCGCAGGTGAGCGAGTTCATACTCGTGGTTTCGTTGAATTATTAACTTCTTTTGGTACAGCTCAGAATTCAAGGAGGATCTTGGTGAAATACTTGTTGGTTGACACCGTCACTTCTTACAACATCCTAATCAGAAGACCAACTTTAAATCAATTAGGAGAAATCGTGTCAACGCCTCATTTAACTATGAAATTCCCAGGCACCAATGGACACATAATAGCTGTCAAGGCTAATCAACAAATTGCAAGGAAATGTTATGCTGAAAGTTTGAAGATTACACCCCCAAATCTTCAACCTGAAGCGTCAACTTCTTCTGTCATTGCTCACATCGGTACAAGGGAAATGGCCAACTTAGATCCCTGAATTGATATGCATGACCACCGACCTGATCCTATTGACTAGTTGATTGAGTTTCAGATTGGAAAAAAGCCAAACCAATGCACCAAGATTGGCAAGCACATTGAACCTGATGTCCAAGGTAAAATCATGTCAATACTTACTGAAAATGCTGATCTTTTTGCATGGAGTAGTGCAGACATGCCTGGGATAGATCCCAATTTCATTTGCCACATGTTATCAATCCACAAAGAAGCACAACCTATATCTCAGAAGCAAAGAAAGATTGGCGGTGAAAGAAGAGAAGCTGTCAAGAAGAGTACGGCAATGCAAGGCCTGTCAAGAGTTTGGCAATCTACACCAGTTACCCCCAACAACCTTACACTCCATGCAGTCAGCATGGCCCTTTGCGTGGTGGGGGATGGATATTCTTGGTCCTTTTCCAATAGCCAAAGGTCAACTAAAGTTCTTATTAGTTGGCATTGATTACTTCACAAAATGGATTGAAGCTGAAGCCTTAGCCAAAATCACAGCCAATGTCCAAAGGTTTACATGGAAGAAAATTATCTGTAGGTATGGCCTACCTCGTGCTATAACCACCGACAATGGAAAGCAGTTTGTTGACAAAAATTTTGAGCAATTT
This sequence comes from Cajanus cajan, assembly GCF_000230855.2. NCBI lineage: Eukaryota > Viridiplantae > Streptophyta > Magnoliopsida > Fabales > Fabaceae > Cajanus > Cajanus cajan. Next base: position 16,314,800 of record NC_138519.1, read on the forward strand.
TTGGGGCAACTCGGAATCAATCATAAAGTTACTTCGGTTGAACATCCACAAACGAATGGTCAAGTTGAAGCTGCCAATAAGGTTATCCTTAGAGAACTCAAGAAACGACTTGGCTCATCAAAAGGAGAATGGGTGGACGAGCTGCCTGGTGTTTTATGGGCCTATCATTGCACACCACAGACTACCACTCAAGAAACCCCATATAAGTTGAATTATGGGTCCGATGCCATGATACCAGTAGAGGTCGGGGAACCGAGTCACCGAAGATTAACTTTTGATACAACTCAAAATATGGAAGCCCTGAGAACCGATCTCGACCTCATAGATGAAACCAGAGAGTGTGCCCGAGTTCAAGAAGAGGCATGCAAGCTCAGAGCATCTCGGAGATACAATTCCAAGCTTAAGCCGAGATCCTTCCGAGAAGGGGACCTTGTTTGGAGAGTTGTCGGAGAGGCTAGAAAAGACATGTCAGCGAGAAAATTCGCAGCTAATTGGGAAGGCCCATTCCGTATCTTGGAATGTCTACAAAATGGTGCCTACAGATAATAGAGTTGGGTGGAAAAGTTATCCCAAGAACTTGGAATGCTACTCATCTGAAATTTTATTATAGCTGAAATTTGTAAACCCAAGTATTGTACTCTTTTTCCTACTTCAGTCTTTTTTCCCAATAAAAAAGAAAGGGTTTTGGCTGAAGAGGTTTTAACGAGGCATACCTGGGGAAGTAGGAGAGATGTAATTGATATCCAATCTCATTCATAATATACATTCTCTCTTCTCTTAACTTAGTTCTTTCTCTTTTTATTTTATTTAACTATTACAGTTTCTGCCCCCGACATTACATGAAATTAATCGAATATTAATCAAATCGGCCAAATTTGAGCCAATGTTGATAAGATTGGCCAAGTCTGAGCCAAATTTAACAATTACTCAAATCAGCCAAGTTTGAGCCAATGTTGATAAGATTGGCCAAGTCTGAGCCAAAGTTAACAATTACTCAAATCGGCCAAGTTTGAGCCAATGTTGATAAGATTGGCCAAGTTTGAGCCAAAGTTAACAATTACTCAAATTGGCCAAGTTTGAGCCTAACAGTCACTAAAATTGGCCAAGTTTGAGCCCCACAATTAATAAAATTGGCCAAGCTTGAGCCAATGTTACCAAACTTGGCCAAGTCTGAGCCAACGTTAATAAAATCTTCCCGCCAAGTCTGAGCCTAGTAATCAATAAAATTGGCCAAACCTGAGCTTAACAATTAACAAACTTGGCCAAGTCTGAGCCGAAGATTAATAAAATTCACCCAAATTCAAATCTCCTATGATTACGTAATTCATTATATACGTTTTATATGATTTATCTTACTTCACACCACATTTACTATCACTTATAGCTTGCAAAAATTTTATCTATTCGCAGAGAACTCAAATAGAAACCAAACGTTGCCACTGCTATATTAAGTCTAATAATTTGCTTCTCAAGATGCCAAATGTACTTCATATAAAACAAAACAATAACAAAACAAAACATCAACAAAACACAGCCCATACAAGGCGCTATTACAATTTTTTATCATATCAGTCTTCACTGCTCATATCATCAGGCAACTCATCTTCGTTGATCAATTTTCCTTCCCACACATCCTTGTTGACATCTAATTCATGAAGATTGATTTCTGGAGACACTATCTTAATTTGACGAAGAGCCTTAGCAAATCCTCTTATATTCTTTCCCTTCTGGTGACCAGCGTCCGATGTTGAGGAATTCGGAATAGTCACATTAGCAAAGATTAGACAACCTGAATCCCCAGTTGGATGGCTTAAATGAGCATCTTTCTCTCCTACACTAACTTCAGTTTGAGCCAACTTCGGCCGACTTGTGTCCACGTTTTTATCCCCAACTCGTTGCTTTTTCTTCTTTGTCTCCAACTTCTCTTTTTCCTTTATGCCTTCTACGTTACTAACTTCTAATTCCTTTGCCCCGTGTTTGGCTTTCAACTCTCGCCATTTACTCCTTCCCATGATACCTGCACATTATAGCAATACATAATACTTTCAGCTACGCATATACTTTCAATCAAGTTTAGATATTATTTTGTCACACTTACTCTCTAAATCCTCTTGCGGATTTTTCGATCCTGCAAGTAACAGGATAGCTTTGCTTTCTAAGGGCCGAGTTAGCACTTCCAATCTCTCTATATTCTTCTTCTCTTTCGCCGATAATACTAAACCTTCTGACCTAGAGAATCTCATAGGTTCTGATTGCCAACTCAGCGGAAATTTTGGTTCACCATTTGAGTGGAAAATTGAGTCCGAGTTCGCATCATTATGTACACATTGCACTTTAAAAAACTCTTCCTTGAACTTTTTATATGATTGGGAATAGATTTGGAACAACCCCCCATTCGAGCTCCCACTCAGCGATATCCACCCAAAGGGTGGCTCCCCTAATTTCAATTGATAAAAATGCATGAAGGTTCCCAAACTCGGATTCATTCCCATTATCGAGCACAAAATTTGGAAAGCACGTAGAAATCTCCAGCTATTAGGATCTAATTGACTCGGCGCTACATTAATCTTTTTTAGGAACTCACACTCAAACGGGGTAAAAGGGATCACTACCCCCAAATCCCTGAACACACATTGATACATATATATATACAGGGGAGATGTAGGTACCTTGAAAAATATACGTTCATCCGTTGAACAAGGCTCAATTGAAAGATGTTCTAAGTACGGAGGGAGGCAAAATTTCAATTTATGTTGTAACACACTCACCTCCATCTCACTCCTCACCCTACTCTCATACTTACCTACATCCCCTCTCACCCATTCATACCCAGTCACCAGAATTTTTGGGTGGGAATCTTTCCTGTTATTCCCACCCCTCTTTGGCATGCTAGCTTCGCCTCTTTTACTATCAGCAATTTTCCCCTTCGCCTTACCCATCCTACCAATCCCTTTACCAACCAAATCACAACAAAAAGTTCAAGAGAATAACGCTTGATACTTGGAATCCGTATGCTCTTGAAGACCTCTAACCCTTGAATATCCTATTCTCCACGACCCACCTTTCCTGCTACGATTATGGCGATTACTTCTTCACGCTTTCGTTTAAGAACAGTAACAGTAAAAAGCATTATCCGGTTCACTTGCATATATATATATATACTATCACACCCTTTCACTATCTCATGGAGAGCTGCGACTCTTCAATGGGGCGTTTCACGTGGCTCTAAAAGCCGCGCCTTAAATGCTCTGTCCCATCACACTTAATACTTATGATTGCGCGTCGTACCTGTTCGCGCTTCCCTATGGTACAGTTGTTGGCCTTCAAACGTTACACCCACTCATTCATTACACGTGTAACTCGTAAAGCTGTGACTCTTTGTGTGACCTCCCATCTCAGACGTTTGACGTCCTCTACTTAGTTCACTCAGCTCTCTCATTCTTACATCATTTAGAGCTTGGGGGGCTTATGTACCAACCTGGTTTAAAGCCGAGCTTAACCGAGCTCATTAGACAATCTTGACCGAGATGACTACCTAGTCAAACTAAAGTAAATATATTGAACGCTGAGGTGTTACATCGGAGAGGAGAGATTGGAAATACACCTCGGCATATGAACGACATCGAACATGACTCAACCGCCGATAACCCTCAGAAGATAACCATACATCAGTTACACGGTTACTCGGAAAACCACCATAGGTAATGATATAAGCAATACGTGAGATTGGATACGGAACTAACTTGATCGTCGGAATCCTTTTTGCAGGTACATCCGAGACGCTCGAGAAAGAAGATCAGAGAGTGAAGAATCACCATAGAAACCAACCTCGCACGACCTCGGCTAGGCTGGAACAGAGAAGACGACTTGCCCGAATCGGAGATCCGACCTGATTCGTGTAAGAACATTTATGTTCCTACCGTAAGTCCGCTGTCATCGTTAGGGTCACCGCATCCGAGGTATTGTTCGCTTTGGCGCTCGTTGGGCCGTCACGCTTTTGTCCTTGAAAAGGCGCATCGGTGGGTTAAGGAGGAAGAGTGTTTATAAACTACCCTTAGCCTCGACTCCTAAGCGATGTGGGACTTTTAGGCATACCGGAACACATTTAATCCATTTTAATTTGATGATTCAACTCGACTGAATCATTTTTGGTGATTCAACGCGACATAGTCATTTTTAGTGACTAATGGATATTTTGGCATCCTAACTAACATGACATCCATCAATAAGAAGACATCAATCAGTTGATAATGAAGAAATGGATGATCACAGGGCTGGTTTAAAATAATAAGATCAAATCAAACCTCCACTGATTCATAAAATCGAAAGAAGAGTTTGATATCCGCATTTATTTTCCACCTAACTTGTCTTTTTGTATTGTGAGAGGAATAAATTAGCTAATAAATACTCATGTTCGTTTGTTTTGGGTGTTAGTGCAAAAAGACAGAGTAGATAGAAAAAGTAAAGTCAAACCAGCTAATTCTCTGAATAGTCAAGTAGCTCCATTAACAAAGTGAACGAAGTTCAACTTTCTTCGTGTACTTTTTCTACTTTATGATTCTTCTATTCCTAACCAAAATGATTTTATGTTGAAAAGTTTCTGAATTTTCCGCTACTCAATGCGCAATCACTAGCATCAGCCAAAAGGCGTAGTGTGTTATCTTTCTCCTGTTTGGATATTTGCTTTTGCTTTTGCATTTGAGGTTGAAAACTTTGTCTTACTCTTCGATTGTCGAGTTTGTTTGTTTGCATAACCCGCATCCTTTTAGTCTTGAGGTGCATTTTGTTGATGGGTGCTTGTTGGAGCAGTAGGATTAAGGCTGTGAGTCCTTCCAATACAGGTAAGCTATTTCTTGCTTTGCATGTTAAATCATTTTGCTTCCTCCTGATATCTGAATGAGATAAATTACTTGTCGAGATTTAATTTTTTGAGTTGGGGTGAATATGTGGTTGATTGTCACAAACTTAAATTTGTTAACTTTATGAAGATTTGGTCTGCCTAGACATGCATGCTAGTCTCTATGACATCTTTGAGATCCATGCACTTTAAGGTTGCTATGTCTTATCTGAAGGGGTGATCTGTGTTTTTCGTAGTACAGTTTGATCTTTATATTCATTGAATGCCTAAATTCAAGATTTGGATCTTAATGTAAATTTTTAATTTTTTTTAACCCCTTTGAGAAGCCCTGCCCAGAAGTTGGGTTTTCATTGTGGTGATTCCTCGTGGAAAAAACTGTAATTTGAATTTGGAAGAAAATATAGTTAGCACATACAAAACTTAGATATAGTATCATAAGAATTGTTGGTGTTGTTCTCTAATTAAAATTGGAGTTTTGCATCAGCAATACGTGTTACATCTAATGGAATTCTATATTAAGCTTATTATTGAAGTGAAATTCTAATTTTGATTGAAAAATAATACTAAGAGTACATGTTATTATATCTAAGTTTTGTCTACAGTTTGTGGCTTTGGTTGGATTCCATGTAAATTTGGTAATGAGCGATGACCTTGTTTATTTTGTTTGTTGAAAATGTTAAGCGTTAAGGTGATTGAATTTTTGTGAACTTGTCTTGGTATGTATGCAGGGTTCACTTCAAGAAGTGTGAGCAGAGATGGCTATGACATCCACTCAGGTAGCAGGAACTCATCAGCCTCCATGCCCATGACCCCTCGGAGTGAGGGAGAGATCTTACAATCTTCCAATATGAAAAGCTACAGCTACAATGAGCTAAAAACGGCCACAAAAAACTTCTGCCTAGACAGTGTCTTAGGAGAGGGTGGATTTGGTTCAGTTTTTAAGGGCTGGATTGATGAACATTCGCTTGCTGTTACCAGGCCAGGAACTGGCATGGTTGTTGCTGTGAAGAGACTTAACCAAGAGGGGTTCCAGGGTCACAAGGAATGGTTGGTAAGTATCAATTCTTTTCTGGATACTCATTCAGTATCCCCCTTTATGAATGCATTCAAAGTATTGATTTTGAAAAGACACTTTAATGAGTTAAGGGAGGAAAGAGTTTATATAAATTACCATTGGCTTCAGTATTCTAAGTAATATGAGACTTTTTAGCATACCAAAACAGATACTATTGCACTTAATATGTTGATCCTATTTGAGGGGGTTTCGGTTAAACTCTTTATATTTGATAATTTTACTAGTTGTTTTTGCTTTGATTTTATTGTCATTTATGTTCTAATCATGCAACTTAAAAAAAGCACTTTTTGGATGACTAAATTAGGACAACAGATGTCCATATCTGATAGCTTAGGGGTTGATTTTCTTGTTTTATTTTGTAACTTGCAGGCTGAAATAAACTATCTTGGACAACTGCAGCATCCTAATCTTGTCAAGTTGATAGGATACTGCTTAGAGGATCAGCACCGGCTTCTAGTTTATGAATATATGCCTAAAGGCAGTGTGGAGAATCATCTGTTCAGGAGTCAGTACCATCTAGTTTATATGAATACTATTTTTCCACTGTTCATGTTAGAAATAATTTGGGTATCTTAGAATATCTCAATGTATAGTTCAATCAATTAATCTTGTAATTGCAAAACAATCTTAGGAGTTGGTTGCTAGTTTCATTATATTTCCTGATTTCTTTCCTTAGGCCTAGTCTTTGTACTAGTAGTGCTAATCCTTCTTTAAAGAGATTGTAATATTTCCTTAATCCCCCAAAGTTGACATTGAATGAAATCATCATTAATGCAGGAGGATCTCATTTTCAGCAGCTTTCTTGGACTCTACGATTGAAAATAGCCCTTGGGGCTGCAAGGGGTCTTGCTTTTCTCCATAGCACGGAAACTAAAGTCATATACCGTGACTTTAAGACCTCCAATATCCTGCTTGATACTGTATGTATATATTGCTTACTTGTCCAGGTCTTCATAATCATGTGGTTGTATATGATGGATTTAGCATGCAATCTCTAAGCTGTTTATTTGACTTATGTTTTGCAGAACTATAATGCCAAACTTTCTGATTTTGGGCTGGCCAGAGATGGACCAACTGGTGATAAGAGCCATGTTTCTACAAGGGTCATGGGAACCCATGGTTATGCAGCACCAGAGTATCTAGCAACAGGTACAATATCTGGTGTTTGACAAATTGGTTTCCTGATGACTTGCTTTTCAGATTTCCGTCCAACATTTTTCCATCTCAAAATATACCCTTTTTGTTGATGGACTATATATTCCAGGTTATTTTCTTTGTTTTGGTCTTATCTCTGAATAGGTGTTTACTGTGTACACATTATTACATTGAAAAGGTTTCAAACAAACATTTACATACAAAATACCATAAAGTTGTATTTACATTCTTCAAGCTTTTGCAGAAGGCCGATTAGTTTTGCTGGAACCACTTTTCTTGGGATATAATATCCTTTACACTTTCTACGCAAACTCTACTGTTTCAATTTTCATTTATAGATTTGTTAAACAACTAGATCACAACCACAATTAGCTTTTAACATGATTCAGAGAGATTTGTTAACAAGGAACACATAGTAAATAATATTCTTGAGAATTTCGTCTTTAACTAAGCCTAATGATGTCATGCGATTCATGTAACCTACCTTACCTGATGGGATAAGGTTTAGATAAATTATATTAACACCTCTAAAGTTTCATGAAATTACACGCAACGCTCATACTTTTTAATGTTTACAACAACATCCCTTATAGGAAATTAAAATCAATGCAATGTTCTTCAAACAATTAAGAGAGGTTCATGTTATATCTAAGGGATGTTAGTGTCTTATTTTTCAAACAATTAAGGAGAGTTGATGAAAGGATAGAAAAAACAAGGAGTTTAGTTTATCTACAATGTGACGAAACATCAGGAGTGTCAATGTAATATACTCTCGGGTTATATTGTCATTGTGTGCAAACAAGGAGGTGATGCATACTAAACTTGGATAGTAACTAATTCCTTTTCCCATTTCCACCAGGTCACCTAACTGCCAAGAGTGATGTCTATAGTTTTGGAGTAGTTCTTTTGGAAATGTTATCAGGAAGACGTGCCATAGACAAGAACCGGCCCTCAGGAGAACAATGCCTAGTTGAATGGGCAAAACCTTACCTCTCTAACAAGCGTAGAGTTTTTCGTGTAATGGATAGTCGTCTTGAAGGGCAGTATTCCCTCACACAAGCTCAGAGGGCAGCCAGCCTTTCTTTTCGATGTCTTTCTGTAGAGCCTAAATACAGGCCAAATATGGATGAGGTGGTGAGAGCATTGGAGCAGCTACTTGAATCAAATCATCAGCTGAAAAATGGTGATCATAAAATGCGTAGAGCAAGTGGTGATGGTCTTGGCCATCTCAATGGACTCACTCCATCTACTAGCAAAGGAGGTGCAGATTCTCCCAAAATGTTTGCTTATCCAAGGCCTTCTGCTTCTCTTCTCTATGCTTAAGTGGAGGAATTTTGTGATGAGGGGAGTGTTACTGTTTTGCAAGTGCATGCTTGAAGTTCTTAGGTGTGTCATGAACCATATTTATCAAGAAATGTATAGTTTCTTTTCTTTTTTCTTGTTTTGTTTTGACCTACATTTTGTCATTGTAATCCTGGTTGTTAGCATAGAGCCATCTAATCTTGAAAGGGGCGAATTTCTAATCATCCGCTAGGTGATGTTTTCTTATGCACAAAATGTTTGCAGCGTAGCTTGTGCAGATGATGCTCTATATTGTCTTTCTTTACACTGAAAGAGACGAGTATCACAAGTTGAGCTGTCCTTGAAGTTAAAAAAAAAATATTAATTCTAATAATGTAACTTGTAATGAAAAATACATGTATCAATGTGAATATATAATTTAGATTCATATCCCAGCCATTTCAACTATTCAAAAATCAAAATCAAATCTCTCTTACTTTGAATCTATTCCATCAAGGTTTAAACGGACACCAAGTCTCAACCATTTGAAGTCTTGTATTGTATCTTTCAAAATTTGGTTTAGATCTTACTTTTTGGGCAGTCTTGCCTAGCAGGTGTCTAGAATGATTAGCAATTCTTTTAGTTCGGCTCTTTATTGTAGTTTCTACTTAAGGCCTGATTGATAAGTTTTCTTGGAAACGCTTATAGAAGGGAAAAATAAGAAGAAAAATTAAAATAACTCATAAGTTAAAACTAATTTATGCATAAATTAAAAAGTAAGATTTTAGATAAACTAATAAGAGAGAGTTCCTAAAAATTAGTTTATGCATAAGTTAGTTTTATGTTTCAGAAAAATTAATTTTATTTTTTCATCTTATTTTACTCCCTTAAAAGTGTTTCTGGAGAAGTTTACACAAATAAATCCTTAGTATTAGAGTGAGAAATATGGAATAAGATTGTGGTTGGTGGATGACATGGGGAGAGATATAGTTTTATTGCATGAACATGATGCTTCAAAAACATATTATTACATAGAGTTCCTTATTATAACACGAGTCCAAATTGGATGCAAGTCATCTTGAAGCTCCATGGAGTAGCTTCTGTCTTATTTTCATTTGTAGATCAAATGAAAACCCCCTGATCTCTCCTGTGATGAAGACCTATCCAAAAACATTGTATGACAGTGAAAGGAACCATATTCCAAGTTGCCATATTTGAGGACCCAATATTCTTCATTTGTCTTCTTCTGAAGCATAAAAAGAGATGCATCCTTTCTGCAGTTCCTATCATTCAAGTGCTTCTGAAATGACCACATTTCTTCATTTATGACCTCTATTTGTTTATCAACATGTTTAATTTTGGTCTCAAGTGCCTGCTTTCTCTTCCTCATCTCCATTAACTCATCACAAATAATCTAACGAACAAAAAAGTTATGAGTTAGTCATTAAAAAGTAAGAAGAAATGTTTTTCTCAACCAAGAACCAATGTGTAATTAGTATTGAATACCTTCACTTGGTTTCTGATGCTTTCTTTTAATTGTGCTGACTTTTTCCTTGTTACTTCAAAAAGTTTTATTTCTTTAAGGAGTTTATCACAAATGTTCTGTTTATAGTGATGATTGTAAGTACTATATTTCATCTGTACCTGGAGTTACCATGTATATAGTTCATAATAACCCAAACAATAAAAATAAAATGCCTTAAATTAGATAATAAATGAATGACTTAAATGGTAATAATTTAACATCAGTGTCATTTCATAAGGAAACAGAAGCTTAAAAAAAAGACCAAAAATAAATGGTATGGATAAAAAAATCATAATTTACATTTTTCAAGAGCTCTAAAAGAGGTGAACTTGATGCATCATCTATCTTCTTCTGGCACAGATTTTTATTTCTCAATAGCTGCTTCTCCTCACTCAATTTTTTATTCCCATGTAGCATCATATAATTCAACTTCTGAAGTTTTGGGGCACAACAATACAAGGAAAAAAGGGTAAAAAATTAAAGCAATTTTTCTAAGGATGTAACCAATACACTATTAATTTAGGTTATGCTCTAACCTTGTTATCAATCTCTTCTTCTGTTGTACATGACTTGATAGCTCTTCCCTTATATGGTTTATTTGCAACAGATAAATTGTCTAGTGCCAGATACAAATGATTCAGTATATCTATTATCCAAGCAGTTTTTTGATTGTGTCTATAAAGATAATACTTCTTCAAATCATTCAACCTTGAAAGCATCGTTTCCCGTTCAAACTGTTAACAGAAGCTTCAATAAAATAAGACTTTTGACCCCAGCCAAGCTCAAACTTTATAGTCTAATTTTTCTAAGAAACCATTTTTATAGTTTATCAAGATATATATGAAACATAAAATCTGGGTCGTTGTGACCTTAATGAAAAATTCAATATAGGGAAGAAAATAACCAATCATATTAATCGTGGCACATACCACTTTTTTTCTTATCTGCTCAGATATTTGGAGATGCAGTTCATCATTTTCCTCAAACAATCTCACTGCCGCTTGAATTAAGCCAATACCATCTGCATCTCTTGGCAAAATTTTAACAAAACAAAATGGTAGGAGTTGGTTAGGTACATTACGTGCAACATTGTCCTTTGATCCCATATTTTGTGTCACACTTTGACCACCAGATAATTGTATACTATGCAACAGATAGTCTTCTCCTTCCAACTGTACAATTATCCAGCTCCATTTTAGTAAGAGTTTAAATAAATATAAAAAAAAGTGGATTCATAAGTATGAGGTTTCGGGTTTCTATCTTTCAAATACATTCGAAGATATTAAATTAAGTAGATACTAACCTCAAGAGTTGGAGTTGTCTATTTCTTCGAGACACTTTTGCAAGAATTGAGACTAAGGATTATATCTTGAGATTGAAAGCAAAGTTTTCCGTTGTTAAATATAGGCACTATAAAGTCAACTCTCTTGCACCCCACGTCAAGTTAGCCAATTTTAAGTATTGTGGTGAACAATGGCGATGAATGATGTATATATTATAATGTTCATGATTTGGCCTTCAAGTGATTGGCCTGCATGCTCTGAGTTACCTTTAAACTTTTCACCAAAACAACTTACAACAATATAACTACTCCGTCAATGCTAGACAAAACTTTAATTAGGTCCATCAAAAGAATAATTATTAATTTTATAAAGTAAAAATGTCATGTATGTTGAGTAGAAGACCTCATATGTTTGAAGAATCAAGAAAGGGAAAAAAAATCTCTTAAAATTTGTTTGGAACCTCATTTATGGTGGAGTCTAATTCGACTGCCTAGTTCTTTGTATATTTTAAGGGTAAATTACGTATGTATTTATGAATTTTAATCACATAACTTAAAAACTTGTGTAAATAATATTTTTGTTATGAAAATCAACATAATTATAATTTAGAAGAAAGGGAGATAGAAAATACTTAATAAAAAGAACAATAGAATGAGAATAGAGAGTTTCTTATATTATTTTTTCAACAATGAGATAACTTATTTATAAAAATAAATTGTAATTAAACGATTACAGATAATTTACTAGTATTAAGGTGAAATTTAAATAGTTATAATGAACAGCCTCAATTAAATATTTTTAACACTCATTTGGATGTTTATTGTTTGAGAATGTATTTTAGTAAAATTTCCTTAAGAAAAATATCGTGGGACAAAAATCTAGTAAAGGAAAAAGAGTATATTATTTTTAAATACATTATCGTATACTATCTCATAAAAAATTGACCGTATAACCTGGAGAGAGAAAACCATATGATGAAGGAAAAACAAGTATAAATAATATTTAATTTTTTTCCTTCATGCATAAACCATCTTTAAGATGATGAAGACATATCTTAGGCATTAATTGTTCAAAAAATTTACTTGATAGTGACTTTGTATGGAGATCTATTAGATTCTCACATCAACCAACTTGTTGAATAATTTTATCCCTACTCATTTGGAATATCACTAGTGAAAAAGAATTTCATAAAATGTGCTTTGTTTTGTCTATCTCCTTTAATATATTCTTCTTTCAAATCACATAATTCTAGATTTTTCATATGATTACCATGAAATGGTGGTACCACTTCATTCCAACGCCTATGTTGGTGAAAAACTTATACTTTTCTATTAAATCAACACCAAATGTTTTAACATGTGTAATTATCACGATACATTAGTTGTCTTATAACACTAAGATATGATAATTTAGGATCAAATAGTACTTCATCATTTTCTTAAGATCTAAAAATATCTTTTTTCACATCTAAAAACCTTGGAATGCTCAATAAATATGATTACTTTATATAGAATCTTTTAAGTATCTTTGTTATATAAACTTCTTAATGCACACAAAAACACTAATAATTATTTAAGCTTTCAATTTGTAATAAAAAACATAACTTTGTAGGTCCCATATCCTTCATCTCAAACTCAATTTTAAGCAATCTACAACTTTTTTAAGCTCTTCAAGAGTCTAATAATATTTGAGTCAACTACACAAATAAAAATTATGATAAAAAAGAATCTCATTTGTTCAGTTTATCTTTATGAAAAATATGAAATTGAATTTTTTATAAAGTCCACTTAGTTTAAGAAGCACGCCCTTACTTTTGAAGAAACATGCCCTTAGCCACTTAGCACAATCCTATTTGCTAAGATACACGATTATGCTTAAAAGTTTACCTTATTTTTTTTATTATAAATAGGGGTGTCCAAACCATATTTCTTTAATCTAATTTTTAACTTTAGTTCCAAACTTTTCCTTATTCTTTCCCCCTTTTGTTCGCTAGTAAGGTTTTGTAAGAGGCCAAAAGACAAATCCTCAAAAAAGGATTCCCTTTTTACCGTTATTTTTTCTCTCTTGTTAATGGATTTAGTAAGAGTCGAGGTTTTCTTCTTCCATGTCTAGCTAATTTTCTTTGTTCTAGGGTTGTGATGTAGTTGTCTATGAAAATGTAAAGAAGTATTCAATAAGCCAATTACAAACACTAGTGCAAAAAAAAAATTTATGACAAAGATTTTATATCGTTATATGTTAAATCCTGCCTAATTATAATTTTAATAATGACAAATTCTTAGTTTCAAATTTTAGAATAGAAGAGTTCTCATTTATGTGTTAATAAGTTTTTTCAAGTATTTAAGCAATATTCAGATCTAATCAAAAGGTTATTTGAGCTCATGATTCATTGAATAGTAAAAGAGATTCACATGACATCCTTAAAAAAGATTTAGTTTTGGTGGATTGCCTATTAGCACTAAAGACTAAACCTTGAACCCAAACAAGAAGATGAGTTCCCTAAGTCTTTGATCAAAAACATTTAAGTTAAACATTTCTTCTAAGGAAAAATGTCTTGAAGGCTTGATGATCAGAAGAGTAACACTTTGAGCTAATTATTAGAAGGCTTCAATTAAAATATAGTTTCTTAGAAGACTTGTATTGAAGACTTTGTTCAAAAGGCATGAAGTGAAGACTCATTCAGAATCCAAGGTGGTTCAGATTCTCCCAAAATGTTTGCTTATCCAAGGCCTTCTGCTTCTCTTCTCTATGCTTAAGTTACTACTAAAATTTCTCCTATTACATGCGATTTTTCTTGCGAATTTTTCATAAAAATTTGCAGGAAACGTTGTTCCTGCAAATTTTCCTGCGAAATTTTATCTGCAGGTAATACCTTCGTGGATAATATTTTTTTGCGAATTTTAAATTCGCAGGAAATTTTCCTGCGAAATTTCTTGCGAAAAAAATTTGCAAGAAAGTTTCCTGCAAAAAAAATTGCAGGAAAGTTTCCTGCAAAAAAAATTCGTAGGAAAATTCGCAAGAAAGTTTCTTGCAAATTTTTTCACAAGAAATTTTGCAGGAATATTTTTTACGAAAAAAATTAAAAAAAATTACTATAAATTCTATCAATAATTTTTTAACTTTCAAATGCTCACAATGAATTCATCCGAAGCATTTGTTTCCATGCCTCCAACATGTGATACATATTCTTTTAAATTCTAAGATTGTAAATTATAAGTCTAATACTCAACCATATAAATCAACTTGTAAGGTAAGTGTTGCCCCAACTTATATACTCTTTAATTGCTTTATTTTCAATCGATGTAGAACTTGAAGTTTTTTTAAAATATTAAACTTATAAATTTAAATATATTTTTTTATTTTTTCCACGGATTAAAATTTGCAGGAAAATCCGCAGGAAAAGTTACCTACAAATTTTTTTAACCATTTAGTAAACATTACTTGCGAATTTATTTTTGCAAGAAAATTTGCAAGAAACAAAATAAAATTCTTACAATATTTTCTGCAAATTTTTACCATGGAAAAAAATTTCTATGATTATTAAAATTGTAGCAAAATTTGTAAGAAATATCTGTAAATTATTTTTCGCAAATAAATTCACAAAAAATTTCTGCGAATATTTTTTTTGTAGAAAAATTCGTAAAAAATTTCTGCGAATATTTTTTTTGCAAGAAAATTTGTAAAAAAAATTTGCGAATATTTTTTTGCAAGAAAATGACACTTTTCTAGTAGTGAGTGAAGGAATTTTGTGATGAGGGGGAGTGTTACTGTTATGCAAGTGCTAGAAGTTCTTAGGTGTGTCATGAACCATACTTATCAAGCAATGTATAGTTTCTTTTCTTTTTTCTTGTTTTGTTTTGACCTACATTTTGTCATTGTAATCCTGGTTGTTAGCATAGAGCCATCTAATCTTGAAAGGGGCGAATTTATAATCATCGGCTAGGTGATGTTTTTTATGCACAAAAAGATTGCAGGATAGCTTGTGCAGATGATGATGCTCTATATTGTTTTTCTTTACACTGAAAGAGATGAGTATCACAAGTTGAACTGTCCTTGAAGTTAAAAAAAAAAAAAATGAATTCTAATACATGTAACTTGTTATGAAGTGTACATGTATCAATGTAAATATATAATTTAGATTCATATCCGAGTCATATTCAAAAATCAAAATCAATTCTCTTTTACTTTAAATCAATTCCATCAAAGTTTAAACGGACACTAAGTCTCAACCATTTGAAGTCTTGTATCTTTCAAAATTTGGTTTAGATCTTACTCAATTTTGGACAACCCTGCCTAACAGGTGTCTAGAATGAGTTTAGATCCTATAAATTTAGTTTATGCATTCATTAGTTTTATTTCATTTTTTCTTCTTATTTTACTCTCTTAAAAGTGTTACTAAAAAAGTTTACACAAATAAACGTATAGTATGAGAATGACAAATATGGTATAGTATGAGAATGAGAAATATGGAATATATATGATGGTGGTTGGTGGATGACATGGGGTGAGATATAGTTTTATTGCATAAACATGATACTTCAAAAACATATTATTACGTAGAGTTCCTTATTATAACACGAGTCCATATTGGATGCAAGTCATCTTGAAGCTCCATGGAGTAGCTTCTATCTTATTTTCATTTAAATTTGTAGGTCAAATGAAAACTCCCTGATCTCTCTTGTGATGAAGACCTATCCAAAAACATTGTATGACAGTGAAAGGAACCATATTCCAGGTTGCAGGGTTGTGTTAGAATAATTTGAGGGTTAAGACAAAATTTATAAAGAAATTTAATAATATAAAATTAGTTATTAACTTTCTTATGAATCTTTCAACCGTTTGAGTTGTAAAATTATTTATCATTTTTTATCTTTTAAAATCAGATTATTTTTTTATTTTACATTTTTTATAACTATAATTCTATAATGTGTTATATAACACCGACCTAAATATATTTTTAGTCTTTGTAAAATGAACGAGTTTAGATTTTGGTCCTAAAGTATATAAATAACATTTTATTTTAAGAATTTGTGAAATTTTTTAGATGTGCCACACACTAGTATAATATTACTAACAATTGTAGGTAGTAAGTGAGATTTAGTACTTAATATTTTAATATATAAAAAATAGTAGTTAAAAATATTACATAATAATAGAGACTAAAAACAATAATTTTAAATTTTAGGAAGATGAAAAATAATATATATATATATATATATATATAAGAACTAAAAACATATTTAAGCCTAAAATAATATAAAATAAAATAAAAAAATATAAATAAAAGACATTGAAAAAAAAATGATAAATTGAGAAAAACCTAAAAATATAAAGAATTACCCATCAATATTATTTACCACAACTAATTTAAATTAGTTAATCACTTCAACAATTAATTCCAGTTTTTAAATGAATATAAAAATGAAAAGAAAAAGAGAAAAAAAGAAAAAGATAATTAAAAAATTTGAAGTCAATTTTTTGTAAAATGTATTTTAGAAAATCTAATTATAACATATTTTTCTTGACATCTACTAAATAGCATAACATTCCAAAATTAACAGTATTATAAATTAATTGTCATAATTATGTGTAAAAATGTTTAATATCTCTAGTGTTTTCAAATATTTTGATAGATATGTTTTTGAAGAATGAGCTGAATCAATTATATAATTAAATCTTGGAATAGAATATATCTTTTGATAAAAATTATTAAACAATAAATATGTAATTTTTTTTATTCAAACTATAAATATGTAATTTATTATGGGGCCTAAGGCAAGTGCCTATATGGCCCTGCATGTTACACGACCCTGCCAATTTGCCATATTTGTGAATCCAATATTCTTTATCTGTCATCTTCTGAAGCATAAAAAGAGATGCATCCTTTCTGCAGTTCCTATCTTTCAAGTGCTTCTGAAATGACCATATTTCTTCATTTATGACCTCTATTTGTTTACCAACATGTTTAATTTTGGTCTCAAGTGCCTGCTTTCTCTTCCTCATCTCTATTAACTCATCACAAATAATCTAACAAACAAAAAAGTTATGAGTTAGTCATTAAAAAGTAAGAAATGTTTTTCTCAACCAAGAACCAATGTGTAATTAATATTGAATACCTTCACTTGGTTTCTGGTGCTTTCTTTTAATTGTGCTGACTTTTTCCTTGTCACTTCAAAAAGTTTTATTTCTTTAAGGAGTTTATCACAAATGTTCTGTTTATAGTGATGATTGTAAGTACTATATTTCATCTGTACCTGGAGTTACCATGTATATAGTTCATAATAACCCAAACAATAAAAATAAAATGCCTTAAATTAGATAATAAATGAATGACTTAAATGGTAATAATTTAACATCAGTGTCATTTCATAAGGAAACAGAAACTTAAAAAAACGGAAAAAAAAAAGACCAAAAATAAAAGGTATGGATAAAAAAATCATAATTTACATTTTTCAAGAGCTCTAAAAGAGGTGAACTTGATGCATCATCTATCTTCTTCTGGCACAGATTTTTATTTCTCAATAGCTGCTTCTCCTCACTCAATTTTTTATTCCCATGTAGCATCATATAATTCAACTTCTGAAGTTTTGGGGCACAACAATACAAGGAAAAAAGGGTAAAAAATTAAAGCAATTTTTCTAAGGATGTAACCAATACACTATTAATTTAGGTTATGCTCAAACCTTGTTATCAATCTCTTCTTCTGTTGTACATGACTTGATAGCTCTTCCCTTATGTGGTTTATTTGCAACAGATAATTTGTCTAGTGCCAGATACAAATGATTCAGTATATCTATTATCCAAGCAGTTCTTTGATTGTGTCTATAAAGATGATAGTTCTTCAAATCATTCAACCTTGAAAGCATTGTTTCCCGTTCAAACTGTTAACAGAAGCTTCAATAAAATAAGACTTTTGACCCCAGCCAAGCTCAAACTTTATGGTCTAATTTTTCTAAGAAACCATTTTTATAGTTTATCAAGTTATGAAACATAAAATCTGGGTCGTTGTTACCTTAATGTAAAATTCAACATAGGGAAGAAAATAACCAATCATATTAATCAAGGCACATACCACTTTTTTTCTTATCTGCTCAGATATTTGGAGATGTAGTTCATCATTTTCCTCAAACAATCTCACTGCCGCTTGAATTGCGCCAATACCATCTGCATCTCTTGGCAAAATTTTAACAAAACAAAATGGTAGCAGTTGGTTAGGTACATTACGTGCAACATTGTCCTTTGATCCCATATTTTGTGTCACACTTTGACCACCAGATATTTGTATACTATGCAACAGATAGTCTTCTCCTTCCAACTGTACAATTATCCAGCTCCATTTTGGTAAGAGAGTTTAAATAAATATAATAAAAAAAAAATGGAAGAAATTTTGTGGATTCATAAGTATGAGGTTTCTGGTTTCTATTTTTCAAACACATTCGAAGATATTAAAGTACATACTAACCTCAAGAGTTGGAGTTGTCTATTTCTTCGAGGCACTTTTGCAAGAATTGAGACTAAGGATTATATCTTGAGATTGAAAGCAAAGTTTTCCGTTGTTAAATATAGGCACTATAAAGTCAACTCTCTTGCACCCCACGTCAAGTTAGCCAATTTTAAGTATTGTGGTGAACAATGGCGATGAATGATGTATATATTATAATGTTCATGATTTGGCCTTCAAGTGATTGGCCTGCATGCTCTGAGTTACCTTTAAACTTTTCACCAAAACAACTTACAACAATATAACTACTCCGTCAATGCTAGACAAAACTTTAATTAGGTCCATCAAAAGAATAATTATTAATTTTATAAAGTAAAAATGTCATGTATGTTGAGTAGAAGACCTCATATGTTTGAAGAATCAAGAAAGGGAAAAAAAATCTCTTAAAATTTGTTTGGAACCTCATTTATGGTGGAGTCTAATTCGACCGCCTAGTTCTTTGTATATTTTAAGGGTAAATTACGTATGTATTTATGAATTTTAATCACATAACTTAAAAACTTGTGTAAATAACATTTTTGTTATGAAAATCAACATAATTATAATTTAGAAGAAAGGGAGATAGAAAATACTTAATAAAAAGAACAATAGAATGAGAATAGAGAGTTTCTTATATTATTTTTTCAACAATGAGATAACTTATTTATAAACATAAATTGTAATTAAACGATTACAGATAATTTACTAGTATTAAGGTGAAATTTAAATAGTTATAATGAACGGCCTCAATTAAATATTTTTAACACTCATTTCGATGTTTATTATTTGAGAATGTATTTTAGTAAAATTTCCTTAAGAAAAATATCTTGGGACAAAAATCTAGTAAAGGAAAAAGAGTATATTATTTTTAAATACATTATCATATACTATCTCATAAAAAATTGACCGTATAACCTGGAGAGAGAAAACCATATGATGAAGGAAAAACAAGTATAAATAATATTTAATTTTTTTCCTTCATGCATAAACCATCTTTAAGATGATGAAGACATATCTTAGGCATTAATTGTTCAAAAAATTTAGTTGATAGTGACTTTGTATGGAGATCTATTAGATTCTCACATCAACCAACTTGTTGAATAATTTTATCCCTACTCATTTGGAATATCACTAGTGAAAAAGAATTTCATAAAATGTGCTTTGTTTTGTCTATCTCCTTTAATATATTCTTCTTTCAAATCACATAATTCTAGATTTTTCATATGATTACCATGAAATGGTGGTACCACTTCATTCCAACGCCTATGTTGGTGAAAAACTTATACTTTTCTATTAAATCAACACCAAATGTTTTAACATGTGTAATTATCACGATACATTAGTTGTCTTATAACACTAAGATATGATATTTTAGGATCAAATAGTACTTCATCATTTTCTTAAGATCTAAAAATATCTTTTTTCACATCTAAAAACCTTGGAATGCTCAATAAATATGATTACTTTATATAGAATCTTTTAAGTATCTTTGTTATATAAACTTCTTAATGCACACAAAAACACTAATAATTATTTAAGCTTTGAATTTGTAATAAAAAAACATAACTTTGTAGGTCCCATATTCCTTCATCTCAAACTCAATTTTAAGCAATCTACAACTTTTTTAAGCTCTTCAAGAGTCTAATAATATTTGAGTCAACTACACAAATAAAAATTATGATAAAAAAGAATCTCATTTGTTCAGTTTATCTTTATGAAAAATATGAAATTGAATTTTTTATAAAGTCCACTTAGTTTAAGAAGCACGCCCTTACTTTTGAAGAAACATGCCCTTAGCCACTTAGCACAATCCTATTTTCTAAGATGCACGATTATGCTTAAAAGTTTACCTTATTTTTTTTATTATAAATAGGGGTGTCCAAACCATATTTCTTTAATCTAATTTTTAACTTTAGTTCCAAACTTTTCCTTATTCTTTCCCCCTTTTGTTCGCTAGTAAGGTTTTGTAAGAGGCCAAAAGACAAATCCTCAAAAAAGGATTCCCTTTTTACCGTTATTTTTTCTCTCTTGTTAATGGATTTAGTAAGAGTCGAGGTTTTCTTCTTCCATGTCTAGCTAATTTTCTTTGTTCTAGGGTTGTGATGCAGTTGTCTATGAAAATGTAAAGAAGTATTCAATAAGCCAATTACAAACACTAGTGCAAAAAAAAAATTTATGACAAAGATTTTATATCGTTATATGTTAAATCCTGCCTAATTATAATTTTAATAATGACAAATTCTTAGTTTCAAATTTTAGAATAGAAGAGTTCTCATTTATGTGTTAATAAGTTTTTTCAAGTATTTAAGCAATATTCAGATCTAATCAAAAGGTTATTTGAGCTCATGATTCATTGAATAGTAAAAGAGATTCACATGACATCCTTAAAAAAGATTTAGTTTTGGTGGATTGCCTATTAGCACTAAAGACTAAACCTTGAACCCAAACAAGAAGATGAGTTCCCTAAGTCTTTGATCAAAAACATTTAAGTTAAACATTTCTTCTAAGGAAAAATGTCTTGAAGGCTTGATTCAGAAGAGTAACACTTTGAGCTAATTATTAGAAGGCTTCAATTAAAATATAGTTTCTTAGAAGACTTGTATTGAAGACTTTGTTCAAAAGGCATGAAGTGAAGACTCATTCAGAATCCAAGGTGGTTCAGATTCTCCCAAAATGTTTGCTTATCCAAGGCCTTCTGCTTCTCTTCTCTATGCTTAAGTTACTACTAAAATTTCTCTTATTACATGCGATTTTTCTTGCGAATTTTTCATAAAAATTTGCAGGAAACGTTGTTCCTGCAAATTTTCCTGCGAAATTTTATCTGCAGGTAATACCTTCGTAGATAATATTTTTTTGCGAATTTTAAATTCGCAGAAAATTTTCCTGCGAAATTTCTTGCGAAAAAAATTTGCAAGAAAGTTTCCTGCAAAAAAAATTGCAGGAAAGTTTCCTGCAAAAAAAATTCGTAGGAAAATTCGCAAGAAAGTTTCTTGCAAATTTTTTCACAAGAAATTTTGCAGGAATATTTTTTACGAAAAAAATTAAAAAAAATTACTATAAATTCTATCAATAATTTTTTAACTTTCAAATGCTCACAATGAATTCATCCGAAGCATTTGTTTCCATGCCTCCAACATGTGATACATATTCTTTTAAATTCTAAGATTGTAAATTATAAGTCTAATACTCAACCATATAAATCAACTTGTAAGGTAAGTGTTGCCCCAACTTATATACTCTTTAATTGCTTTATTTTCAATCGATGTAAGACTTGAAGTTTTTTTAAAATATTAAACTTATAAATTTAAATATATTTTTTTTATTTTTTCCACGGATTAAAATTTGCAGGAAAATCCGCAGGAAAAGTTACCTACAATTTTTTTTTACCATTTAGTAAACATTACATGCGAATTTATTTTTGCAAGAAAATTTGCAAGAAACAAAATAAAATTCTTACAATATTTTCTGCAAATTTTTACCATGGAAAAAAATTTCTATGATTATTAAAATTGTAGCAAAATTTGTAAGAAATATCTGTAAATTATTTTTCGCAAATAAATTCACAAAAAATTTCTGCGAATATTTTTTTTGTAGAAAAATTCGTAAAAAATTTCTGCGAATATTTTTTTTGCAAGAAAATTTGTAAAAAAAATTTGCGAATATTTTTTTGCAAGAAAATTTGCAAGAAAATGACACTTTTCTAGTAGTGAGTGAAGGAATTTTGTAGTGTTACTGTTATGCAAGTGCTAGAAGTTCTTAGGTGTGTCATGAACCATACTTATCAAGCAATGTATAGTTTCTTTTCTTTTTTCTTGTTTTGTTTTGACCTACATTTTGTCATTGTAATCCTGGTTGTTAGCATAGAGCCATCTAATCTTGAAAGGGGCGAATTTATAATCATCGGCTAGGTGATGTTTTTTATGCACAAAAAGATTGCAGGATAGCTTGTGCAGATGATGATGCTCTATATTGTTTTTCTTTACACTGAAAGAGATGAGTATCACAAGTTGAACTGTCCTTGAAGTTAAAAAAAAAAAATGAATTCTAATACATGTAACTTGTTATGAAGTGTACATGTATCAATGTAAATATATAATTTAGATTCATATCCGAGTCATATTCAAAAATCAAAATCAATTCTCTTTTACTTTAAATCAATTCCATCAAAGTTTAAACGGACACTAAGTCTCAACCATTTGAAGTCTTGTATCTTTCAAAATTTGGTTTAGATCTTACTCAATTTTGGACAACCCTGCCTAACAGGTGTCTAGAATGAGTTTAGATCCTATAAATTTAGTTTATGCATTCATTAGTTTTATTTCATTTTTTCTTCTTATTTTACTCTCTTAAAAGTGTTACTAAAAAAGTTTACACAAATAAACGTATAGTATGAGAATGACAAATATGGTATAGTATGAGAATGAGAAATATGGAATATATATGATGGTGGTTGGTGGATGACATGGGGTGAGATATAGTTTTATTGCATAAACATGATACTTCAAAAACATATTATTACGTAGAGTTCCTTATTATAACACGAGTCCATATTGGATGCAAGTCATCTTGAAGCTCCATGGAGTAGCTTCTATCTTATTTTCATTTAAATTTGTAGGTCAAATGAAAACTCCCTGATCTCTCTTGTGATGAAGACCTATCCAAAAACATTGTATGACAGTGAAAGGAACCATATTCCAGGTTGCAGGGTTGTGTTAGAATAATTTGAGGGTTAAGACAAAATTTATAAAGAAATTTAATAATATAAAATTAGTTATTAACTTTCTTATGATTCTTTCAACCGTTTGAGTTGTAAAATTATTTATCATTTTTTATCTTTTAAAATCAGATTATTTTTTTATTTTACATTTTATATAACTATAATTCTATAATGTGTTATATAACACCGACCTAAATATATTTTTAGTCTTTGTAAAATGAACGAGTTTAGATTTTGGTCCTAAAGTATATAAATAACATTTTATTTTAAGAATTTGTGAAATTTTTTAGATGTGCCACACACTAGTATAATATTACTAACAATTGTAGGTAGTAAGTGAGATTTAGTACTTAATATTTTAATATATAAAAAATAGTAGTTAAAAATATTACATAATAATAGAGACTAAAAACAATAATTTTAAATTTTAGGAAGATGAAAAATAATATATATATATATATATATATATATATATATATATATATATAAGAACTAAAAACATATTTAAGCCTAAAATAATATAAAATAAAATAAAAAAATATAAATAAAAGACATTGAAAAAAAAAGATAAATTGAGAAAAACCTAAAAATATAAAGAATTACCCATCAATATTATTTACCACAACTAATTTAAATTAGTTAATCACTTCAACAATTAATTCCAGTTTTTAAATGAATATAAAAATGAAAAGAAAAAGAGAAAAAAATAAAAAGATAATTAAAAAATTTGAAGTCAATTTTTTGTAAAATGTATTTTAGAAAATCTAATTATAACATATTTTTCTTGACATCTACTAAATAGCATAACATTCCAAAATTAACAGTATTATAAATTAATTGTCATAATTATGTGTAAAAATGTTTAATATCTCTAGTGTTTTCAAATATTTTGATAGATATGTTTTTGAAGAATGAGCTGAATCAATTATATAATTAAATCTTGGAATAGAATATATCTTTTGATAAAAATTATTAAACAATAAATATGTAATTTTTTTTATTCAAACTATAAATATGTAATTTATTATGGGGCCTAAGGCAAGTGCCTATATGGCCCTGCATGTTACACGACCCTGCCAATTTGCCATATTTGTGAATCCAATATTCTTTATCTGTCATCTTCTGAAGCATAAGAAGAGATGCATCCTTTCTGCAGTTCCTATCTTTCAAGTGCTTCTGAAATGACCATATTTCTTCATTTATGACCTCTAATTGTTTACCAACATGTTTAATTTTGGTCTCAAGTGCCTGCTTTCTCTTCCTCATCTCTATTAACTCATCACAAATAATCTAACAAACAAAAAAGTTATGAGTTAGTCATTAAAAAGTAAGAAATGTTTTTCTCAACCAAGAACCAATGTGTAATTAATATTGAATACCTTCACTTGGTTTCTGGTGCTTTCTTTTAATTGTGCTGACTTTTTCCTTGTCACTTCAAAAAGTTTTATTTCTTTAAGGAGTTTATCACAAATGTTCTGTTTATAGTGATGATTGTAAGTACTATATTTCATCTGTACCTGGAGTTACCATGTATATAGTTCATAATAACCCAAACAATAAAAATAAAATGCCTTAAATTAGATAATAAATGAATGACTTAAATGGTAATAATTTAACATCAGTGTCATTTCATAAGGAAACAGAAACTTAAAAAAACGGAAAAAAAAAAAAAAAAAAAAAAAAGACCAAAAATAAAAGGTATGGATAAAAAAATCATAATTTACATTTTTCAAGAGCTCTAAAAGAGGTGAACTTGATGCATCATCTATCTTCTTCTGGCACAGATTTTTATTTCTCAATAGCTGCTTCTCCTCACTCAATTTTTTATTCCCATGTAGCATCATATAATTCAACTTCTGAAGTTTTGGGGCACAACAATACAAGGAAAAAAGGGTAAAAAATTAAAGCAATTTTTCTAAGGATGTAACCAATACACTATTAATTTAGGTTATGCTCAAACCTTGTTATCAATCTCTTCTGTTGTACATGACTTGATAGCTCTTCCCTTATGTGGTTTATTTGCAACAGATAATTTGTCTAGTGCCAGATACAAATGATTCAGTATATCTATTATCCAAGCAGTTCTTTGATTGTGTCTATAAAGATGATAGTTCTTCAAATCATTCAACCTTGAAAGCATTGTTTCCCGTTCAAACTGTTAACAGAAGCTTCAATAAAATAAGACTTTTGACCC
Source organism: Cajanus cajan (assembly GCF_000230855.2). Taxonomy (NCBI): domain Eukaryota; kingdom Viridiplantae; phylum Streptophyta; class Magnoliopsida; order Fabales; family Fabaceae; genus Cajanus; species Cajanus cajan. Next base: position 16,340,368 of record NC_138519.1, read on the forward strand.
CAGCCAAGCTCAAACTTTATGGTCTAATTTTTCTAAGAAACCATTTTTATAGTTTATCAAGTTATGAAACATACAATCTGGGTCGTTGTTACCTTAATGTAAAATTCAACATAGGGAAGAAAATAACCAATCATATTAATCAAGGCACATACCACTTTTTTTCTTATCTGCTCAGATATTTGGAGATGTAGTTCATCATTTTCCTCAAACAATCTCACTGCCGCTTGAATTGCGCCAATACCATCTGCATCTCTTGGCAAAATTTTAACAAAACAAAATGGTAGCAGTTGGTTAGGTACATTACGTGCAACATTGTCCTTTGATCCCATATTTTGTGTCACACTTTGACCACCAGATATTTGTATACTATGCAACAGATAGTCTTCTCCTTCCAACTGTACAATTATCCAGCTCCATTTTGGTAAGAGAGTTTAAATAAATATAATAAAAAAAAAATGGAAGAAATTTTGTGGATTCATAAGTATGAGGTTTCTGGTTTCTATTTTTCAAACACATTCGAAGATATTAAAGTACATACTAACCTCAAGAGTTGGAGTTGTCTATTTCTTCGAGGCACTTTTGCAAGAATTGAGACTAAGGATTATATCTTGAGATTGAAAGCAAAGTTTTCCGTTGTTAAATATAGGCACTATAAAGTCAACTCTCTTGCACCCCACGTCAAGTTAGCCAATTTTAAGTATTGTGGTGAACAATGGCGATGAATGATGTATATATTATAATGTTCATGATTTGGCCTTCAAGTGATTGGCCTGCATGCTCTGAGTTACCTTTAAACTTTTCACCAAAACAACTTACAACAATATAACTACTCCGTCAATGCTAGACAAAACTTTAATTAGGTCCATCAAAAGAATAATTATTAATTTTATAAAGTAAAAATGTCATGTATGTTGAGTAGAAGACCTCATATGTTTGAAGAATCAAGAAAGGGAAAAAAAATCTCTTAAAATTTGTTTGGAACCTCATTTATGGTGGAGTCTAATTCGACCGCCTAGTTCTTTGTATATTTTAAGGGTAAATTACGTATGTATTTATGAATTTTAATCACATAACTTAAAAACTTGTGTAAATAACATTTTTGTTATGAAAATCAACATAATTATAATTTAGAAGAAAGGGAGATAGAAAATACTTAATAAAAAGAACAATAGAATGAGAATAGAGAGTTTCTTATATTATTTTTTCAACAATGAGATAACTTATTTATAAACATAAATTGTAATTAAACGATTACAGATAATTTACTAGTATTAAGGTGAAATTTAAATAGTTATAATGAACGGCCTCAATTAAATATTTTTAACACTCATTTCGATGTTTATTATTTGAGAATGTATTTTAGTAAAATTTCCTTAAGAAAAATATCTTGGGACAAAAATCTAGTAAAGGAAAAAGAGTATATTATTTTTAAATACATTATCATATACTATCTCATAAAAAATTGACCGTATAACCTGGAGAGAGAAAACCATATGATGAAGGAAAAACAAGTATAAATAATATTTAATTTTTTTCCTTCATGCATAAACCATCTTTAAGATGATGAAGACATATCTTAGGCATTAATTGTTCAAAAAATTTAGTTGATAGTGACTTTGTATGGAGATCTATTAGATTCTCACATCAACCAACTTGTTGAATAATTTTATCCCTACTCATTTGGAATATCACTAGTGAAAAAGAATTTCATAAAATGTGCTTTGTTTTGTCTATCTCCTTTAATATATTCTTCTTTCAAATCACATAATTCTAGATTTTTCATATGATTACCATGAAATGGTGGTACCACTTCATTCCAACGCCTATGTTGGTGAAAAACTTATACTTTTCTATTAAATCAACACCAAATGTTTTAACATGTGTAATTATCACGATACATTAGTTGTCTTATAACACTAAGATATGATATTTTAGGATCAAATAGTACTTCATCATTTTCTTAAGATCTAAAAATATCTTTTTTCACATCTAAAAACCTTGGAATGCTCAATAAATATGATTACTTTATATAGAATCTTTTAAGTATCTTTGTTATATAAACTTCTTAATGCACACAAAAACACTAATAATTATTTAAGCTTTGAATTTGTAATAAAAAAACATAACTTTGTAGGTCCCATATTCCTTCATCTCAAACTCAATTTTAAGCAATCTACAACTTTTTTAAGCTCTTCAAGAGTCTAATAATATTTGAGTCAACTACACAAATAAAAATTATGATAAAAAAGAATCTCATTTGTTCAGTTTATCTTTATGAAAAATATGAAATTGAATTTTTTATAAAGTCCACTTAGTTTAAGAAGCACGCCCTTACTTTTGAAGAAACATGCCCTTAGCCACTTAGCACAATCCTATTTTCTAAGATGCACGATTATGCTTAAAAGTTTACCTTATTTTTTTTATTATAAATAGGGGTGTCCAAACCATATTTCTTTAATCTAATTTTTAACTTTAGTTCCAAACTTTTCCTTATTCTTTCCCCCTTTTGTTCGCTAGTAAGGTTTTGTAAGAGGCCAAAAGACAAATCCTCAAAAAAGGATTCCCTTTTTACCGTTATTTTTTCTCTCTTGTTAATGGATTTAGTAAGAGTCGAGGTTTTCTTCTTCCATGTCTAGCTAATTTTCTTTGTTCTAGGGTTGTGATGCAGTTGTCTATGAAAATGTAAAGAAGTATTCAATAAGCCAATTACAAACACTAGTGCAAAAAAAAAATTTATGACAAAGATTTTATATCGTTATATGTTAAATCCTGCCTAATTATAATTTTAATAATGACAAATTCTTAGTTTCAAATTTTAGAATAGAAGAGTTCTCATTTATGTGTTAATAAGTTTTTTCAAGTATTTAAGCAATATTCAGATCTAATCAAAAGGTTATTTGAGCTCATGATTCATTGAATAGTAAAAGAGATTCACATGACATCCTTAAAAAAGATTTAGTTTTGGTGGATTGCCTATTAGCACTAAAGACTAAACCTTGAACCCAAACAAGAAGATGAGTTCCCTAAGTCTTTGATCAAAAACATTTAAGTTAAACATTTCTTCTAAGGAAAAATGTCTTGAAGGCTTGATTCAGAAGAGTAACACTTTGAGCTAATTATTAGAAGGCTTCAATTAAAATATAGTTTCTTAGAAGACTTGTATTGAAGACTTTGTTCAAAAGGCATGAAGTGAAGACTCATTCAGAATCCAAGGTGGTTCAGATTCTCCCAAAATGTTTGCTTATCCAAGGCCTTCTGCTTCTCTTCTCTATGCTTAAGTTACTACTAAAATTTCTCTTATTACATGCGATTTTTCTTGCGAATTTTTCATAAAAATTTGCAGGAAACGTTGTTCCTGCAAATTTTCCTGCGAAATTTTATCTGCAGGTAATACCTTCGTAGATAATATTTTTTTGCGAATTTTAAATTCGCAGAAAATTTTCCTGCGAAATTTCTTGCGAAAAAAATTTGCAAGAAAGTTTCCTGCAAAAAAAATTGCAGGAAAGTTTCCTGCAAAAAAAATTCGTAGGAAAATTCGCAAGAAAGTTTCTTGCAAATTTTTTCACAAGAAATTTTGCAGGAATATTTTTTACGAAAAAAATTAAAAAAAATTACTATAAATTCTATCAATAATTTTTTAACTTTCAAATGCTCACAATGAATTCATCCGAAGCATTTGTTTCCATGCCTCCAACATGTGATACATATTCTTTTAAATTCTAAGATTGTAAATTATAAGTCTAATACTCAACCATATAAATCAACTTGTAAGGTAAGTGTTGCCCCAACTTATATACTCTTTAATTGCTTTATTTTCAATCGATGTAAGACTTGAAGTTTTTTTAAAATATTAAACTTATAAATTTAAATATATTTTTTTTATTTTTTCCACGGATTAAAATTTGCAGGAAAATCCGCAGGAAAAGTTACCTACAATTTTTTTTTACCATTTAGTAAACATTACATGCGAATTTATTTTTGCAAGAAAATTTGCAAGAAACAAAATAAAATTCTTACAATATTTTCTGCAAATTTTTACCATGGAAAAAAATTTCTATGATTATTAAAATTGTAGCAAAATTTGTAAGAAATATCTGTAAATTATTTTTCGCAAATAAATTCACAAAAAATTTCTGCGAATATTTTTTTTGTAGAAAAATTCGTAAAAAATTTCTGCGAATATTTTTTTTGCAAGAAAATTTGTAAAAAAAATTTGCGAATATTTTTTTGCAAGAAAATTTGCAAGAAAATGACACTTTTCTAGTAGTGAGTGAAGGAATTTTGTAGTGTTACTGTTATGCAAGTGCTAGAAGTTCTTAGGTGTGTCATGAACCATACTTATCAAGCAATGTATAGTTTCTTTTCTTTTTTCTTGTTTTGTTTTGACCTACATTTTGTCATTGTAATCCTGGTTGTTAGCATAGAGCCATCTAATCTTGAAAGGGGCGAATTTATAATCATCGGCTAGGTGATGTTTTTTATGCACAAAAAGATTGCAGGATAGCTTGTGCAGATGATGATGCTCTATATTGTTTTTCTTTACACTGAAAGAGATGAGTATCACAAGTTGAACTGTCCTTGAAGTTAAAAAAAAAAAATGAATTCTAATACATGTAACTTGTTATGAAGTGTACATGTATCAATGTAAATATATAATTTAGATTCATATCCGAGTCATATTCAAAAATCAAAATCAATTCTCTTTTACTTTAAATCAATTCCATCAAAGTTTAAACGGACACTAAGTCTCAACCATTTGAAGTCTTGTATCTTTCAAAATTTGGTTTAGATCTTACTCAATTTTGGACAACCCTGCCTAACAGGTGTCTAGAATGAGTTTAGATCCTATAAATTTAGTTTATGCATTCATTAGTTTTATTTCATTTTTTCTTCTTATTTTACTCTCTTAAAAGTGTTACTAAAAAAGTTTACACAAATAAACGTATAGTATGAGAATGACAAATATGGTATAGTATGAGAATGAGAAATATGGAATATATATGATGGTGGTTGGTGGATGACATGGGGTGAGATATAGTTTTATTGCATAAACATGATACTTCAAAAACATATTATTACGTAGAGTTCCTTATTATAACACGAGTCCATATTGGATGCAAGTCATCTTGAAGCTCCATGGAGTAGCTTCTATCTTATTTTCATTTAAATTTGTAGGTCAAATGAAAACTCCCTGATCTCTCTTGTGATGAAGACCTATCCAAAAACATTGTATGACAGTGAAAGGAACCATATTCCAGGTTGCAGGGTTGTGTTAGAATAATTTGAGGGTTAAGACAAAATTTATAAAGAAATTTAATAATATAAAATTAGTTATTAACTTTCTTATGATTCTTTCAACCGTTTGAGTTGTAAAATTATTTATCATTTTTTATCTTTTAAAATCAGATTATTTTTTTATTTTACATTTTATATAACTATAATTCTATAATGTGTTATATAACACCGACCTAAATATATTTTTAGTCTTTGTAAAATGAACGAGTTTAGATTTTGGTCCTAAAGTATATAAATAACATTTTATTTTAAGAATTTGTGAAATTTTTTAGATGTGCCACACACTAGTATAATATTACTAACAATTGTAGGTAGTAAGTGAGATTTAGTACTTAATATTTTAATATATAAAAAATAGTAGTTAAAAATATTACATAATAATAGAGACTAAAAACAATAATTTTAAATTTTAGGAAGATGAAAAATAATATATATATATATATATATATATATATATATATATATAAGAACTAAAAACATATTTAAGCCTAAAATAATATAAAATAAAATAAAAAAATATAAATAAAAGACATTGAAAAAAAAAGATAAATTGAGAAAAACCTAAAAATATAAAGAATTACCCATCAATATTATTTACCACAACTAATTTAAATTAGTTAATCACTTCAACAATTAATTCCAGTTTTTAAATGAATATAAAAATGAAAAGAAAAAGAGAAAAAAATAAAAAGATAATTAAAAAATTTGAAGTCAATTTTTTGTAAAATGTATTTTAGAAAATCTAATTATAACATATTTTTCTTGACATCTACTAAATAGCATAACATTCCAAAATTAACAGTATTATAAATTAATTGTCATAATTATGTGTAAAAATGTTTAATATCTCTAGTGTTTTCAAATATTTTGATAGATATGTTTTTGAAGAATGAGCTGAATCAATTATATAATTAAATCTTGGAATAGAATATATCTTTTGATAAAAATTATTAAACAATAAATATGTAATTTTTTTTATTCAAACTATAAATATGTAATTTATTATGGGGCCTAAGGCAAGTGCCTATATGGCCCTGCATGTTACACGACCCTGCCAATTTGCCATATTTGTGAATCCAATATTCTTTATCTGTCATCTTCTGAAGCATAAGAAGAGATGCATCCTTTCTGCAGTTCCTATCTTTCAAGTGCTTCTGAAATGACCATATTTCTTCATTTATGACCTCTAATTGTTTACCAACATGTTTAATTTTGGTCTCAAGTGCCTGCTTTCTCTTCCTCATCTCTATTAACTCATCACAAATAATCTAACAAACAAAAAAGTTATGAGTTAGTCATTAAAAAGTAAGAAATGTTTTTCTCAACCAAGAACCAATGTGTAATTAATATTGAATACCTTCACTTGGTTTCTGGTGCTTTCTTTTAATTGTGCTGACTTTTTCCTTGTCACTTCAAAAAGTTTTATTTCTTTAAGGAGTTTATCACAAATGTTCTGTTTATAGTGATGATTGTAAGTACTATATTTCATCTGTACCTGGAGTTACCATGTATATAGTTCATAATAACCCAAACAATAAAAATAAAATGCCTTAAATTAGATAATAAATGAATGACTTAAATGGTAATAATTTAACATCAGTGTCATTTCATAAGGAAACAGAAACTTAAAAAAACGGAAAAAAAAAAAAAAAAAAAAAAAAAAAAGACCAAAAATAAAAGGTATGGATAAAAAAATCATAATTTACATTTTTCAAGAGCTCTAAAAGAGGTGAACTTGATGCATCATCTATCTTCTTCTGGCACAGATTTTTATTTCTCAATAGCTGCTTCTCCTCACTCAATTTTTTATTCCCATGTAGCATCATATAATTCAACTTCTGAAGTTTTGGGGCACAACAATACAAGGAAAAAAGGGTAAAAAATTAAAGCAATTTTTCTAAGGATGTAACCAATACACTATTAATTTAGGTTATGCTCAAACCTTGTTATCAATCTCTTCTGTTGTACATGACTTGATAGCTCTTCCCTTATGTGGTTTATTTGCAACAGATAATTTGTCTAGTGCCAGATACAAATGATTCAGTATATCTATTATCCAAGCAGTTCTTTGATTGTGTCTATAAAGATGATAGTTCTTCAAATCATTCAACCTTGAAAGCATTGTTTCCCGTTCAAACTGTTAACAGAAGCTTCAATAAAATAAGACTTTTGACCCCAGCCAAGCTCAAACTTTATGGTCTAATTTTTCTAAGAAACCATTTTTATAGTTTATCAAGTTATGAAACATACAATCTGGGTCGTTGTTACCTTAATGTAAAATTCAACATAGGGAAGAAAATAACCAATCATATTAATCAAGGCACATACCACTTTTTTTCTTATCTGCTCAGATATTTGGAGATGTAGTTCATCATTTTCCTCAAACAATCTCACTGCCGCTTGAATTGCGCCAATACCATCTGCATCTCTTGGCAAAATTTTAACAAAACAAAATGGTAGCAGTTGGTTAGGTACATTACGTGCAACATTGTCCTTTGATCCCATATTTTGTGTCACACTTTGACCACCAGATATTTGTATACTATGCAACAGATAGTCTTCTCCTTCCAACTGTACAATTATCCAGCTCCATTTTGGTAAGAGAGTTTAAATAAATATAATAAAAAAAAAATGGAAGAAATTTTGTGGATTCATAAGTATGAGGTTTCTGGTTTCTATTTTTCAAACACATTCGAAGATATTAAAGTACATACTAACCTCAAGAGTTGGAGTTGTCTATTTCTTCGAGGCACTTTTGCAAGAATTGAGACTAAGGATTATATCTTGAGATTGAAAGCAAAGTTTTCCGTTGTTAAATATAGGCACTATAAAGTCAACTCTCTTGCACCCCACGTCAAGTTAGCCAATTTTAAGTATTGTGGTGAACAATGGCGATGAATGATGTATATATTATAATGTTCATGATTTGGCCTTCAAGTGATTGGCCTGCATGCTCTGAGTTACCTTTAAACTTTTCACCAAAACAACTTACAACAATATAACTACTCCGTCAATGCTAGACAAAACTTTAATTAGGTCCATCAAAAGAATAATTATTAATTTTATAAAGTAAAAATGTCATGTATGTTGAGTAGAAGACCTCATATGTTTGAAGAATCAAGAAAGGGAAAAAAAATCTCTTAAAATTTGTTTGGAACCTCATTTATGGTGGAGTCTAATTCGACCGCCTAGTTCTTTGTATATTTTAAGGGTAAATTACGTATGTATTTATGAATTTTAATCACATAACTTAAAAACTTGTGTAAATAACATTTTTGTTATGAAAATCAACATAATTATAATTTAGAAGAAAGGGAGATAGAAAATACTTAATAAAAAGAACAATAGAATGAGAATAGAGAGTTTCTTATATTATTTTTTCAACAATGAGATAACTTATTTATAAACATAAATTGTAATTAAACGATTACAGATAATTTACTAGTATTAAGGTGAAATTTAAATAGTTATAATGAACGGCCTCAATTAAATATTTTTAACACTCATTTCGATGTTTATTATTTGAGAATGTATTTTAGTAAAATTTCCTTAAGAAAAATATCTTGGGACAAAAATCTAGTAAAGGAAAAAGAGTATATTATTTTTAAATACATTATCATATACTATCTCATAAAAAATTGACCGTATAACCTGGAGAGAGAAAACCATATGATGAAGGAAAAACAAGTATAAATAATATTTAATTTTTTTCCTTCATGCATAAACCATCTTTAAGATGATGAAGACATATCTTAGGCATTAATTGTTCAAAAAATTTAGTTGATAGTGACTTTGTATGGAGATCTATTAGATTCTCACATCAACCAACTTGTTGAATAATTTTATCCCTACTCATTTGGAATATCACTAGTGAAAAAGAATTTCATAAAATGTGCTTTGTTTTGTCTATCTCCTTTAATATATTCTTCTTTCAAATCACATAATTCTAGATTTTTCATATGATTACCATGAAATGGTGGTACCACTTCATTCCAACGCCTATGTTGGTGAAAAACTTATACTTTTCTATTAAATCAACACCAAATGTTTTAACATGTGTAATTATCACGATACATTAGTTGTCTTATAACACTAAGATATGATATTTTAGGATCAAATAGTACTTCATCATTTTCTTAAGATCTAAAAATATCTTTTTTCACATCTAAAAACCTTGGAATGCTCAATAAATATGATTACTTTATATAGAATCTTTTAAGTATCTTTGTTATATAAACTTCTTAATGCACACAAAAACACTAATAATTATTTAAGCTTTGAATTTGTAATAAAAAAACATAACTTTGTAGGTCCCATATTCCTTCATCTCAAACTCAATTTTAAGCAATCTACAACTTTTTTAAGCTCTTCAAGAGTCTAATAATATTTGAGTCAACTACACAAATAAAAATTATGATAAAAAAGAATCTCATTTGTTCAGTTTATCTTTATGAAAAATATGAAATTGAATTTTTTATAAAGTCCACTTAGTTTAAGAAGCACGCCCTTACTTTTGAAGAAACATGCCCTTAGCCACTTAGCACAATCCTATTTTCTAAGATGCACGATTATGCTTAAAAGTTTACCTTATTTTTTTTATTATAAATAGGGGTGTCCAAACCATATTTCTTTAATCTAATTTTTAACTTTAGTTCCAAACTTTTCCTTATTCTTTCCCCCTTTTGTTCGCTAGTAAGGTTTTGTAAGAGGCCAAAAGACAAATCCTCAAAAAAGGATTCCCTTTTTACCGTTATTTTTTCTCTCTTGTTAATGGATTTAGTAAGAGTCGAGGTTTTCTTCTTCCATGTCTAGCTAATTTTCTTTGTTCTAGGGTTGTGATGCAGTTGTCTATGAAAATGTAAAGAAGTATTCAATAAGCCAATTACAAACACTAGTGCAAAAAAAAAATTTATGACAAAGATTTTATATCGTTATATGTTAAATCCTGCCTAATTATAATTTTAATAATGACAAATTCTTAGTTTCAAATTTTAGAATAGAAGAGTTCTCATTTATGTGTTAATAAGTTTTTTCAAGTATTTAAGCAATATTCAGATCTAATCAAAAGGTTATTTGAGCTCATGATTCATTGAATAGTAAAAGAGATTCACATGACATCCTTAAAAAAGATTTAGTTTTGGTGGATTGCCTATTAGCACTAAAGACTAAACCTTGAACCCAAACAAGAAGATGAGTTCCCTAAGTCTTTGATCAAAAACATTTAAGTTAAACATTTCTTCTAAGGAAAAATGTCTTGAAGGCTTGATTCAGAAGAGTAACACTTTGAGCTAATTATTAGAAGGCTTCAATTAAAATATAGTTTCTTAGAAGACTTGTATTGAAGACTTTGTTCAAAAGGCATGAAGTGAAGACTCATTCAGAATCCAAGGTGGTTCAGATTCTCCCAAAATGTTTGCTTATCCAAGGCCTTCTGCTTCTCTTCTCTATGCTTAAGTTACTACTAAAATTTCTCTTATTACATGCGATTTTTCTTGCGAATTTTTCATAAAAATTTGCAGGAAACGTTGTTCCTGCAAATTTTCCTGCGAAATTTTATCTGCAGGTAATACCTTCGTAGATAATATTTTTTTGCGAATTTTAAATTCGCAGAAAATTTTCCTGCGAAATTTCTTGCGAAAAAAATTTGCAAGAAAGTTTCCTGCAAAAAAAATTGCAGGAAAGTTTCCTGCAAAAAAAATTCGTAGGAAAATTCGCAAGAAAGTTTCTTGCAAATTTTTTCACAAGAAATTTTGCAGGAATATTTTTTACGAAAAAAATTAAAAAAAATTACTATAAATTCTATCAATAATTTTTTAACTTTCAAATGCTCACAATGAATTCATCCGAAGCATTTGTTTCCATGCCTCCAACATGTGATACATATTCTTTTAAATTCTAAGATTGTAAATTATAAGTCTAATACTCAACCATATAAATCAACTTGTAAGGTAAGTGTTGCCCCAACTTATATACTCTTTAATTGCTTTATTTTCAATCGATGTAAGACTTGAAGTTTTTTTAAAATATTAAACTTATAAATTTAAATATATTTTTTTTATTTTTTCCACGGATTAAAATTTGCAGGAAAATCCGCAGGAAAAGTTACCTACAAATTTTTTTTACCATTTAGTAAACATTACATGCGAATTTATTTTTGCAAGAAAATTTGCAAGAAACAAAATAAAATTCTTACAATATTTTCTGCAAATTTTTACCATGGAAAAAAATTTCTATGATTATTAAAATTGTAGCAAAATTTGTAAGAAATATCTGTAAATTATTTTTCGCAAATAAATTCACAAAAAATTTCTGCGAATATTTTTTTTGTAGAAAAATTCGTAAAAAATTTCTGCGAATATTTTTTTTGCAAGAAAATTTGTAAAAAAAATTTGCGAATATTTTTTTGCAAGAAAATTTGCAAGAAAATGACACTTTTCTAGTAGTGAGTGAAGGAATTTTGTAGTGTTACTGTTATGCAAGTGCTAGAAGTTCTTAGGTGTGTCATGAACCATACTTATCAAGCAATGTATAGTTTCTTTTCTTTTTTCTTGTTTTGTTTTGACCTACATTTTGTCATTGTAATCCTGGTTGTTAGCATAGAGCCATCTAATCTTGAAAGGGGCGAATTTATAATCATCGGCTAGGTGATGTTTTTTATGCACAAAAAGATTGCAGGATAGCTTGTGCAGATGATGATGCTCTATATTGTTTTTCTTTACACTGAAAGAGATGAGTATCACAAGTTGAACTGTCCTTGAAGTTAAAAAAAAAAATGAATTCTAATACATGTAACTTGTTATGAAGTGTACATGTATCAATGTAAATATATAATTTAGATTCATATCCGAGTCATATTCAAAAATCAAAATCAATTCTCTTTTACTTTAAATCAATTCCATCAAAGTTTAAACGGACACTAAGTCTCAACCATTTGAAGTCTTGTATCTTTCAAAATTTGGTTTAGATCTTACTCAATTTTGGACAACCCTGCCTAACAGGTGTCTAGAATGAGTTTAGATCCTATAAATTTAGTTTATGCATTCATTAGTTTTATTTCATTTTTTCTTCTTATTTTACTCTCTTAAAAGTGTTACTAAAAAAGTTTACACAAATAAACGTATAGTATGAGAATGACAAATATGGTATAGTATGAGAATGAGAAATATGGAATATATATGATGGTGGTTGGTGGATGACATGGGGTGAGATATAGTTTTATTGCATAAACATGATACTTCAAAAACATATTATTACGTAGAGTTCCTTATTATAACACGAGTCCATATTGGATGCAAGTCATCTTGAAGCTCCATGGAGTAGCTTCTATCTTATTTTCATTTAAATTTGTAGGTCAAATGAAAACTCCCTGATCTCTCTTGTGATGAAGACCTATCCAAAAACATTGTATGACAGTGAAAGGAACCATATTCCAGGTTGCAGGGTTGTGTTAGAATAATTTGAGGGTTAAGACAAAATTTATAAAGAAATTTAATAATATAAAATTAGTTATTAACTTTCTTATGATTCTTTCAACCGTTTGAGTTGTAAAATTATTTATCATTTTTTATCTTTTAAAATCAGATTATTTTTTTATTTTACATTTTATATAACTATAATTCTATAATGTGTTATATAACACCGACCTAAATATATTTTTAGTCTTTGTAAAATGAACGAGTTTAGATTTTGGTCCTAAAGTATATAAATAACATTTTATTTTAAGAATTTGTGAAATTTTTTAGATGTGCCACACACTAGTATAATATTACTAACAATTGTAGGTAGTAAGTGAGATTTAGTACTTAATATTTTAATATATAAAAAATAGTAGTTAAAAATATTACATAATAATAGAGACTAAAAACAATAATTTTAAATTTTAGGAAGATGAAAAATAATATATATATATATATATATATATATATATAAGAACTAAAAACATATTTAAGCCTAAAATAATATAAAATAAAATAAAAAAATATAAATAAAAGACATTGAAAAAAAAAGATAAATTGAGAAAAACCTAAAAATATAAAGAATTACCCATCAATATTATTTACCACAACTAATTTAAATTAGTTAATCACTTCAACAATTAATTCCAGTTTTTAAATGAATATAAAAATGAAAAGAAAAAGAGAAAAAAATAAAAAGATAATTAAAAAATTTGAAGTCAATTTTTTGTAAAATGTATTTTAGAAAATCTAATTATAACATATTTTTCTTGACATCTACTAAATAGCATAACATTCCAAAATTAACAGTATTATAAATTAATTGTCATAATTATGTGTAAAAATGTTTAATATCTCTAGTGTTTTCAAATATTTTGATAGATATGTTTTTGAAGAATGAGCTGAATCAATTATATAATTAAATCTTGGAATAGAATATATCTTTTGATAAAAATTATTAAACAATAAATATGTAATTTTTTTTATTCAAACTATAAATATGTAATTTATTATGGGGCCTAAGGCAAGTGCCTATATGGCCCTGCATGTTACACGACCCTGCCAATTTGCCATATTTGTGAATCCAATATTCTTTATCTGTCATCTTCTGAAGCATAAGAAGAGATGCATCCTTTCTGCAGTTCCTATCTTTCAAGTGCTTCTGAAATGACCATATTTCTTCATTTATGACCTCTAATTGTTTACCAACATGTTTAATTTTGGTCTCAAGTGCCTGCTTTCTCTTCCTCATCTCTATTAACTCATCACAAATAATCTAACAAACAAAAAAGTTATGAGTTAGTCATTAAAAAGTAAGAAATGTTTTTCTCAACCAAGAACCAATGTGTAATTAATATTGAATACCTTCACTTGGTTTCTGGTGCTTTCTTTTAATTGTGCTGACTTTTTCCTTGTCACTTCAAAAAGTTTTATTTCTTTAAGGAGTTTATCACAAATGTTCTGTTTATAGTGATGATTGTAAGTACTATATTTCATCTGTACCTGGAGTTACCATGTATATAGTTCATAATAACCCAAACAATAAAAATAAAATGCCTTAAATTAGATAATAAATGAATGACTTAAATGGTAATAATTTAACATCAGTGTCATTTCATAAGGAAACAGAAACTTAAAAAAACGGAAAAAAAAAAAAAAAGACCAAAAATAAAAGGTATGGATAAAAAAATCATAATTTACATTTTTCAAGAGCTCTAAAAGAGGTGAACTTGATGCATCATCTATCTTCTTCTGGCACAGATTTTTATTTCTCAATAGCTGCTTCTCCTCACTCAATTTTTTATTCCCATGTAGCATCATATAATTCAACTTCTGAAGTTTTGGGGCACAACAATACAAGGAAAAAAGGGTAAAAAATTAAAGCAATTTTTCTAAGGATGTAACCAATACACTATTAATTTAGGTTATGCTCAAACCTTGTTATCAATCTCTTCTGTTGTACATGACTTGATAGCTCTTCCCTTATGTGGTTTATTTGCAACAGATAATTTGTCTAGTGCCAGATACAAATGATTCAGTATATCTATTATCCAAGCAGTTCTTTGATTGTGTCTATAAAGATGATAGTTCTTCAAATCATTCAACCTTGAAAGCATTGTTTCCCGTTCAAACTGTTAACAGAAGCTTCAATAAAATAAGACTTTTGACCCCAGCCAAGCTCAAACTTTATGGTCTAATTTTTCTAAGAAACCATTTTTATAGTTTATCAAGTTATGAAACATACAATCTGGGTCGTTGTTACCTTAATGTAAAATTCAACATAGGGAAGAAAATAACCAATCATATTAATCAAGGAACATACCACTTTTTTTCTTATCTGCTCAGATATTTGGAGATGTAGTTCATCATTTTCCTCAAACAATCTCACTGCCGCTTGAATTGCGCCAATACCATCTGCATCTCTTGGCAAAATTTTAACAAAACAAAATGGTAGCAGTTGGTTAGGTACATTACGTGCAACATTGTCCTTTGATCCCATATTTTGTGTTACACTTTGACCACCAGATATTTGTATACTATGCAACAGATAGTCTTCTCCTTCCAACTGTACAATTATCCAGCTCCATTTTGGTAAGAGAGTTTAAATAAATATTAAAAAAAAATGGAAGAAATTTTGTGGATTCATAAGTATGAGGTTTCTGGTTTCTATTTTTCAAACACATTCGAAGATATTAAAGTAGATACTAACCTCAAGAGTTGGAGTTGTCTATTTCTTCGAGGCACTTTTGCAAGAATTGAGACTAAGGATTATATCTTGAGATTGAAAGCAAAGTTTTCCGTTGTTAAATATAGGCACTATAAAGTCAACTCTCTTGCACCCCACGTCAAGTTAGCCAATTTTAAGTATTGTGGTGAACAATGGCGATGAATGATGTATATATTATAATGTTCATGATTTGGCCTTCAAGTGATTGGCCTGCATGCTCTGAGTTACCTTTAAACTTTTCACCAAAACAACTTACAACAATATAACTACTCCGCCAATGCTAGACAAAACTTTAATTAGGTCCATCAAAAGAATAATTATTAATTTTATAAAGTAAAAATGTCATGTTATTTTGAGTAGAAGACCTCATATGTTTGACAAAAAGACTTATCATGTACCTTTCTTATTTGTAGAATCAAGAAAGGGAAAAAAAATCTCTTAAAATTTGTTTGTAACCTCACTTATGGTTGAGTCTAACTCGACTACCTAGTTCTTTGTATATTTTAAGAATAAATTACATATGTATTTATGAATTTTAATTACATAACTTAAAAACTTGTGTAAATAATATTTTTGTTATGAAAATCGACATAATTATAATTTAGAAGAAAGGGAGATGGAGAACATTGAACAGAGAGAACAATAGAAGTGAGAACATAGGGTTTCTTATATAATTTTTTCAACAATGAGGTAACTTATTTATAAACATAAACTGTAATTAAACAATTACAAATAATTTACTAGTATTAAGATGAAATAGAAATAGTGATAATGAACGACCACAATTAAATTTTCTTAACACTTTCCTTTAGATGTCTCCTATTTGAGAATGTATCTCATTAAAACTTACTTAAGAAAAATTTCATGGGAAAAAAACTTAATGAAGGAAAAAAGACTACATAATTCTTAAATATGTTATCATATATTGTCTTATAAAAATTGACTGTAGAACCTAATGGGACAAAACATGATGAAGGGAAAACAAGTATAAAACATATTTAATTTTCCTTCATGCAAAAACTGTCTTTAAGAAGATGAAGGTAAAATCTTGGCCATTAATTGCTCAACAATTTTACTTGATAGTGACTTTGTAAGGAGGTCTGACAGATTCTTACATCAACAAATTTGTTGAATAATTATATCATTACTCATTTGAATATCACAAGTGAAAAAGAATTTCGGTAAAATATGTTTTGTTTTGTCGATCTCCTCTAATGTATTCTTCTTTCAACTCATATAATGTTAAATTTTTCACATGATTTTTGTGAAATGGTTGTACCACTTCATTCTAATGTCTATGTTGGTGAAAAACTTATTTTTTTGTTTATTAAATCTACCCCAAATGTTTTATCGTGTCATGTATATTTAGCACGATACATTAATTAACTGTCTTATAGCACTAAGATATGATACTTTAGGGTTAAGTAGTACTTCATTTTCTTAAGATCTAAAAATATCTTTGCTCACATCTAAAAACCTTGGAGTGCTAAATGAATATGATTAGTTTAGATAGTATCGGTTAAGTAACTTTATTATATAAACTTCTTAATGCATACAAAAGCTCTATTAATTATTTAAACTTTCAATTTATAATCTAAAGCATAAATTTGTTCGTCTTACATCCTTCGTCTCAAACTCAATTTTAAGTGGTCTACAACTTTTGTAAGCTCTTCAAGAATCCAATAATATTTAAGTCAACTACACAAATAAATATTATGATTAAAAAAATGATATCATTTCTTCATGTATCTTTATAAAAAAATTATGAAATTGAATTTTTTATAAAGTCCACTCGGTTTAAGAAGCATGCCCTTGATTTTGAACAAACATGCCCTTAGCCATTGAGCACTGTAATGCCCAATTTATATATTATTAAGCGTAATATTAAATATATATTTCTTATATATTATTAACACAACTATATCATTAATAATATTTTACATATATAAAGACAAAGAAGATTTTGTGAATTTATTTACATATAGTTAGCTCATATTTACATTACATACTATTCTAAAAACATCATATTATTTTACACATTATTTATTTCTCCCACTTCTACTACAAAATTTACATATTAGGTTGATATAGATTTACTATAGGGTTAACATGGTTGGTTGGGGGTAGGTAGAAGGTAATTATTAGAGGACCATCAATAATGGTGAGAATTTCTTTGGTCGAAGAAAATGTAAAAGTTGACAATGCTATACCGTGGAAGGTAACCGAATTAGCAACCGCCTCCACACTCCAACTTGTTCCAGAAAATGTTGCTGATATAACTAAAGGAAAAAGGGTATGGAATTACGGATAGATCCATCTATTTTGTATTATAATTATCATTTCTTCTAATCCATTTAGTTATATTTTGATTAACTATTGTTTTCTTGTTCAAATTTGTTCTAATTGCATCTAATTTGTTTTCTTAGTTTTCTAAAAAAAAAAAGTAAGGAGTGAGAACAATTATCCAATAAATACAAATAATTCAATAGAATGTACAGAATTATTTATAACCAACATTAAATATATAAATAATGTTGTATTTATACACCAGGTTGAAATTGCCAACAATGGTTCACCTTCTTCACCGTAATGGACCTTCTTCATCGTATAACACACCTACAAGAATGCTCACACATGAGATTGAAGGTTGTGCAATAAACCCTAAAAGGTTAAACCGAAAGTTAAGCTTCAAGAAATTTCACCTTTCATCGCAAAATGCCTTCACCACACCTTTTTCACCGCACCTTCGTGAGTTTGGCTCCTGTATTTTAGGTTCTCCTTTCGTGAAATTTGCACTTAGGGTTTGCGAGGTAAACTAAAATAATGTGCTCAGTCTTAATGTGAGGGAAACTAAAAAATTTAGACAAAATGAATAAGTAAATAATAAATTAATAAAAATGTGAATAAAATCAACAAAATTCACTTGGTGCAATGACCGTCGCACAATCAACATTTACTTTGCCTATACAGTCCAGCCAACTCGGGTTGATGGAGGTGTCAAAATATCCCTTAACTATTTTTTTTTATCTTCATTAAACAAATATTTTATATTAAGTTAAAGATTTCATTAATATAATAAATGCTTAAATTGTACACAAGATAAAAAAGAAAAGTTAACTTAAAATAAGATAAACATTATAAGAGTTTATATAAAGCATAGATAAACATTAAAATCTCATTCTATATATAATAATTTGTAATTTTAGATCAAAAGTGACTACAATACAACACTTAGGAGGTAACAATTGGGAAGAAATTATTTTATAATTTTTTATCCGAATGAGATGTTTCAACAAGTCTGCTCACATCATTAAATAATATAAACAAATTTAAAGAATTTTCTATTTTAATTAATTTCATTTTAAAATAGGTGATGTGAGATTTTGTGATATATAAAAAGATAAGAGTAAACTAATTAATATACAATACGTTATTGCTTTAAACAAAACATATTAAATATTTAGTTTATATAATTATTTAATACAAATTAATAACTTTGATTTAGATTATTTAATTGTATACATATATTTTTGGGTATTCGTAGAAAATATTTCAAACAGCTAATTGTTGAATTGTTGAATTGTAGTGTGTATATTCTTTAATGTTAACAATACCAATAACATACACCTTTATTACTTGAAGGTGACCTTCTCCATTAATTGCCTTGAATACATGATATATATATATATATATAAGAGTTTTTTACTCAAATAATACTATTTTAAAAAAAAATTTACCTAAACAGTAACTGTGCAAATTTATTTCCCTAACTAGCACTATTTACTGTTCACGTTTCGGAATGAGCCGTTCTGAAATCAGAACAGGCCGTTCCGGATTAAAAAATAACACATAGAAAAAAAATCAGAACAGGCCGTTCCAAAATCAAAATTAGCACATAAAAAGTGGAACCAGAACGGCCCGTTCTTCTTTCAAAACGGGTTGTTCTGACCTATAAATAAATTTTTTTTTTCGATTTTCACTTAACAAATACCAAAACTCAAAAACTAACATCAAATAATTAAATTTATTGAATATTAACATTATAAATATATCTAAATAAATTTATTAAAATTCAATACAACAATAAAGATCAATGGTGGCAGAAACTGATTATGTTGTTCTCTAATGTCCATCTATGTTTTAATCCTGCTAGACTTTGGCCGACCCTTGAAAGTTCGCTTGAGTTCTGGATTTGGCCACAAAGTTGGACCAGTGTAAGTAGGCCAATAATCTTCATGTCGGAGCTCTCCAAACTATCCTTCGTATACCTTTTTGGAACTTGCCGCAATCATACCACATTTCATTTAGCCTTACTGTAAATCTCCCAGCGGGTCAAACTTTTCTCGGATGTAATCTTCATGTCGAAGCTCTCCAAACTGTCCTTCGTATACCTTTCTGGAACTTGCCGCAATCATACCACATTTCATTTAGCCTTACTGTAAATCTCCCAACGGGTCAAACTTTTCTCGGATGTAATCTTCATGTCGGAGCTCTCCAAATTGTCCTTCGTATACCTTTCTGGAACTTGCCGCAATCATACCACATTTTATTTAGCCTTACTGTAAATCTCCCAGCGGGTCAAACTTTTCTCGGATGTAATCTTCATGTCAGAACTCTCCAAACTGTCTTTCGTATACCTTTCTAGAACTTGTCGTAATCATACCATATTTCATTTAGCCTTACTGTAAATCTCCCAACCGGTCAAACATTTCATTCGGAGAGCTCCGACATGAAGATTATTGACCTACTTACACTGGTCCAACTTTGTGGCCAAATCCAGAACTCAAGCGAACTTTCAAGAGTCGGCCAAAGTCCAGTAGGATTAAAACAGAAATGAACATTAGAGAACAACATAATCAGTTTCTGCCACCATTGATCTTTATTGTTGTATTGAATTTTAATAAATTTATTTAGATATATTTATAATGTTAATATTCAATAAGTTTAATTATTTGATGTTAGTTTCTAAGTTTTGGTATTTGATAAGTGAAAATCGAAAAAAAAAATTATTTGTAGGTTAGAACGGCTCGTTCTGAAATTGCAGAACGGGTCATTCTGGTTTTACTTTTTATGTGCTAATTTTGATTTTGGAACGGTCCGTTCTAATTTGTTTTTCATGTGTTATTTTTTAATCCGGAACGGCCCGTTCTGATTTCAGAACAATCCGTTCCGAAACGTGAACACTAAATGGTGCTATAGTTGGGGAAATAAATTTTCACAGTTGCTATTTGGGTAAAAAAAATTTAAAATGGTATTATTTGAGTAAAAAACTCTATATATAAAGTAGAGTTATATTTTTTAAATTATTTTTAATCCTTACAAGATTATCCTTTTTCAATTTCAATTTTTATAATGTTTTTTTTCTTCAATGTTTAGTCGGTATAATTTTATTTTTTTCCTAATTTTAGTTGTTAGTAGGAATTTACACGAACTAACAATGAAAGAAAATTATAATATTTAAGGAACTAAAATTATAAAAATGTATATTTATAAGGACAAACATAAAATATTTATAGGAATTACAGTTGAGAAAACATGAACTTACACAAACTAAATTCATATCTAAATCAAAATGAACAAAAGTATTTTAAATTATCAAAATTAAGAAAACAAAACTTACACATTATAAACATATAAATTATATTTAACATTTATGATGATATATATGTGGGTTTTAAAAAAAATATATGTATATATATGGGTGAAAATTCAGTTACATCAAGAGTAACTCTTAAAGGAGTTACTTAATTAGGGCAATTATGTTATATATTGAATTTCTTATTCAATAAATTAAGTCTAAAAATTTGTATATTTGATCTTTTAATTAATAAATTTGAATTTAATGATTAGATTGTTGAAATTCAATGAGTTCCGTGAATTGTTGAATACAATAATTCTATTAATAGACGGGTTAACAACTTTCAATCTGTTAAAATATAAAGCATTCATTTCAACATTTAAAACTCGTCAGTCATAATAAATAACGATCGTTAGAGAAGGTTTGTATGTTTCGGCTAATTAGCTTCATCTTACAAACGTTATTTTGTCTTACTTAGTCTAAAATAACGACTTTTATAGTGTGTTTTATTATTAAAAATGTAGTGTTTGTTATCATTAAAACTTTATAAAACATTATAGATTGTCTTTTGACTTAACAAAATTTATTTTGGGAGTTGTTTCATCGGTCAAGTTTTTTCTATGTTAACTGTCATTATACTCGTCAAAGAAAGATTGTGGTCAACTACAAAGTTGGCTCTTCTTAACACATTCTGTTATGAAAAACCCATTATAAAACTTTCTATAACAAATGAAACAACACTCGACATAAAAAATGCTTCAAAATTTCATATCGAAAATGCAATTTGCATTTTAAACTCTTGCTTTTGCTTTTGTCTTTTCTTCTTCATTGTCCTTATTCTTGCAAATCTAGGTGAATTGTTTTCTTCTTTTGTTTTTTTTTTCTATTATTATTGTTTAAATTTTGATAATGTGGTGGTTTGGAAGCAAACATGATGGGGGCAAAATGTAAACCGGAGTGACTACAAAAAAAGATGTGAGAATGAGAGAGAAAGAAGGCAGGATGAAACATGAAGAAATCAATATGCTTACAAGGTCTTTGTGCTTTTCCTCTCCCTCTTTGGAATCCAATGAAGTGAGACTTTCAAATTCAAGAAATCAATAAAGAAGTAAAAGAAACCGACCGAAAACGAAACAACACAAACAACAAAGAACAACAAGATTTAATAAAGAACTTACGCAATGTTTGTTAGTAGGGAGTTGCTACTATACCCATGATAAATGAGGGGTTTTGGTACTGTAGCTGATGTGTATCTGATGTGTATGTACACATCATTCAAATGTCATATCAGCCTTTTAAATAAAAATTATTTTATATTTAAATTTTTACATTATTTATTTTTAAGTTTTTATTAATATTTTTATAATTATACGATCTCCTCTCCCCTCCGTCTCCCACCTCTCCCTCGCCCCTTCATATTCGTCTTTGTTCCAGGATCCTCCAGATCCCTTCCTTTCATGTTAATTCCCGAATGTGAGTAGTTTCGCTGGTGATTCTGATTCTGATTGGCTCAGCAAGCATAACATCATTCGCTTACTCGTTGGCCACCTCGCTTTCGAAACGTCGAAGAACACAGCAAGTATGCCATCGTCAGCATGAAACCCAACTCCATCCACGCCCTCGTCATCGCCAGCAAAAAGGAAGATCCATTTCACCCACTCGATAAACAACCACCCATCCCTCACCCCCTCGGTGAAAGACCCCACAATCTCCACAGAGTTATCACTAGCACAATCGCAATGCACGCCGCCACCAAACACGGAAACGAAACAAATCCCAATCAGAACCAGAATCAGAATCACCAGCAAAACTACTCACATTCAGGGATTAACATGAAAGGAAGGGATCTGGAGGATCTGGAACCAAGGTTGTCAAACTCGAGAGTCTACACAAACTCGTGGAGCTCTGGTAGACTCGTAAGAGTCTACCTAATATTAAAATATATTAAAAAACATGAACACACACAATATGATATCACTATTTCAACATTCTAAGTCTGAAATAAGTCAAATAACAACAATAAAATGTCATAATACAAATCTTAACCATACATAAACAACCAAAAGTCGAAAACACATAAGTCCACAAATCAAAACATAAAACAAGATCTAAATTAATCAATCAAAGTCCAATCCTCCAACAAATGCATGTGAGAAACTGCATTGCTTGAAGACTTTGAGCCACCACCGGTTTCAGACATCTTGCAATTATAGGAGTGAGAACTGAGAAGTAACACTCACGAATTCACGATGACGCTGGAAGCTGCAATGAGGCGTTCGTATGCGGCAGAAGCTGCAATGAGGCGTTCGTATACGGCGGTGTTCGATTGCGGCACCGTTCGCAGCGGCGGAGACGTGCGCTCGCAGCGGAGGAGACGTGCGTTCGCAGCGGCGGAGACGTGCGTTCGCAGCGGCGGAGACATGCGTTCGCAGCGGCGGAGATGCGCGTTCGTTGAGGTGGAGCTGTGCGTTCGTTGAGGCGGAGATGCGCGTTCGTTGAGGCGGAGCTGCGCGTTCGTTGAGGCAGAGCTGCGCGTTCGTTGAGGCGGAGATGGGTGTTCCAATGGTGCGGAGGGAGACTCAAAAACGTGAGAATGGTGGAGGAAGCTCGCGCGCAGGGAAACTGGTGTTCTTACTAACTAACCCTAGGCAAAAACGACATCGTTTTGGGCCATTTAGGGGTCAAAAAAAAATGTAACCAGACTCGTGGACTCAAACTCAGACTTGCGATTCTGACCGAGTCTACCCGAGTCTACCCAAGTCTACCCAAAAACGATTCTACAAGCGAGTTAACCAGTTTTGCTCCTCTAGAATCGTAAACTCGTCCGAGTCTACGAGTTGACTCGCGAGTTTGACAACCATGTCTGGAACAAAGGCGAACATGAAAGAAATGGCAGCGATGAACAAAGGCAAACGTCAACTTCATATTAACCATTTATCTGACGTAAATGTGAATTTTAAATAATTAAAAAATTATAAATGACTTGGATTTACACGTAAGTGACACATCATCAACAGTATCGGTACCCTTCTTTTATACAGGGTGCCGTAGAAATTCTCTTGTTAGTATTGTTGTGGGAAATAAAGTATGAGAGAGTGACTGTGCCTTGCGCCCGGTTTATACAGAAATTTGTTAATTACTATTCTATCCTTCTGCTACTCTAACCAACGAAACCAAGAAAAATTCATTTCAGTTATAAAAGAATTATGTTTCACGAAAAAAAAAAAAACAATTGCCACTATTCTTTTGTAATTTGTAATTATTGACTGCGGGTTTCACATTTTTTATTATATTAATATAGTATTACTTTTAAAATTGTATAATTATCGATCTATTTATGTGATATAAATTAAAAAATTTATAAATCTTACACAAAGAAATATATTTCTGATTATAAAAATTTAACGGTTCAAAAGTAAATTGTATACTTTTAAAAAAAAAATTACATACGCTTACAAAAATAAATAATAATTTAATTTTGTATCATTATGAAATTCATGAATAAAATTCAAATATGGTGTTATTTGAGTAAGTAAATTTTAAAATAATATTAATTAAATCAGTGAAATGGATATTTTTAATTAATTAAAAACATATTACTTTTTTAAAATGAAAAACACATGTCTTTGAATTTAAAATTATAATTTAATTAACTAGTTTGTCTTGGTTATTGTTATATCTACCTAAAAGTAACTATTATTGCGTTGGAAATTAAGTATAACTTTCAATACGAAGATATTAACAATTGTCGCTAAAAAAAACAATTTAATAATTTTTTTCATTATATATATATAGAAAATTCACTAAAATCAATTTAATAATAAATAATTCAAGTGATATATCCAAGATCTTAAATCAAAATTTGTTGTCATTAGTATAACTTTTTTAGAGATAGATAAGACCACTAACTAATATACTAAAATTAATATAATATTTAGAAAAGGTATATATATGCTAACATGTTTGAATTGTAATGATTAAATATATTTCAATTTTAGAATATTCTCATTTAAGATGTATTAATAATATTATATTAAAAAAATCTTAGTAATAAAGCTATTATTGAAAGCAAAATCAAGATTTAAATCTAAATATCTTGATTAAAAGACACAAGTCATACCAACTAATGTTGGTTATTTAAATTTTGTAATGATTAAATATATTTTAACTTTATAATATTTTCATTCAAGATGTATTAATAATATTAGACTTTTTATTATTTTTTTCTTTTTGAGTAACTATGATACTAGTATAAAATGTCCACTGTTGATTAAGGGACACAAACCATTATCACTTATGTCAATATCAATGTTGATTATTAGTAATATTATATTACATTTAATCTGATTTTTTTGGATTATCATGTTAATGTGTAAAATATTTATTAATTTTGTTAATAATTAATTTCTTCCAAGAACTTGATTATCTTTAATGTGATCTTCTCTCAAAGTTACAGTTTTTTATTCACAATAATCATATTTAAAATCTTAATTAAAGGATTTAAATCCAATTTCACTCCAACGGACAACCTATTGATAAAAATATTTTTCATTATTACAACAATAAGTGAAAAAATTTCAAGTTAAACATTGATGTGTTTTGTAAAAATAATGATCCGTTATAATTAGATAAATATGAGCAAGATATTTTTAGTCTCTATTTAGAATGCACACTCGCAATATATTGACTAAATTTAATTAAAAATCACAAAATTTAGTGGATTTTAAATTTTATTTAATAATTCTTTCTTGATTTTGTAATTTTTAAAAATTTGAATTAGTTAGGGTGAATGTGTTTACAAAATGTGTTGTTAACGATTTTTAGAATCCATGATTCGAAAAGGAAAAAAAGAGAAATAAATCAAGTTGAAAAAATGAAATCTATTGAGAATGAATGACATTTGCAAAAATGTAACAGCAAAGACAACAAAAATTAATAACTCTACTAACTCCTATACAATTATATTTTTAATAGTCCCCCCACAAGTTGGGATTGTTCACAACACTTCCAGCTTTGTATAATAAGCAATACAAGCAGCAAAATAAAACAAAATATAATGAAAGATGCAAGAAATGCATCAGCTAAAAGTTATACAAAAACTAAAAACAATCCAAAGGCAAATGGTAGAAATGTACATAAAGCATGAGCAAACGTGTTAAAAGCGAAAGAATGAAAGGAAGAAAGATAGGATATTGGAATAAATTTTCTTGTTTGTTGATGAAAGAAATGTACATTATATATACAGCTTTAGTAACTCTAAGCACAAAATTCAGCCATTGCAACTCGCAAATGGTCGAAGCAAGGGCTCGATATTCGGCTTCGAATGATGTGTGAGATACAGTGTTTTGCTTCATTGTTCTCCAAGAAATAAATGAATTTCCAAGAAAGACAAGAAATAAACCTTGCAGCAAACCTTCTTAAATTAACACAAGTTGTCTAATCTGTATCACTAGAACCAAAAATTTGGATATGAGAATTACACCTGAACATAAAAATTTTCCTTGGGTTGCTCTTAAGATAACAAAGGACTCTCGTGGCTGCTCAAAAATGCATCTAAGTAGGATTGCTCATGAATTGACTTAATTGTTGTGTGGCGTAAGTGATATTAGGATGTGTGCTTGTAAGACACAATAGACGACCAATAAATCTTCAGTAGGAAAGCGAATCAACAAGAGGTTCAATGGAATATCTTGATGCAAACGAAGTGCACTATCCATGGATGTGGAACATGGTTTGGACATGAGAGGATCATTTGGGGCTGAGACACTTTTATATGTGAATGTGGACCTATATTGGTTTGAGGTGTATTTAGGCTAGTGTATGTTTGTTTGGGCTTTTGATTAATAGTGGGTGAAGGGGAATTAGTGTTTGGCGAGTACCAAGTTGGGCTGGGACGAGACAAGGTTAGGTTGGGCTCTTTATCTAGAGTAGAAGGAAATATTATTTCATGAAAAAGCACATTTTTGGAAGAAAATTAAAAAAAAATTCTTTTGTATCCAAATCCTAAACAGTGTAACCTTTTTATGCCATTCTGAAAACCTAAGAATGCACCACGTTTTGAACGCAGGTCAAATTTTTTACAATGTGTATATGGATGTATAAAATAAATAATTGAAAATTTTGATCATGGAAAAATCTGGTAGTTGTTTGTGTAATGATTCGTAACGAGTTTTATTTTCAATGATGGGAGAAGGAATACGATTAATGAGATAGACGACATGTTTAACGGTAGAAGACCAAAAAATGAGTTGGCACGTGTGATTGAAAATGAGTGCTCTTGCAACATTGAGAATGTGTTGGTATTTTCTTTCGGCTCTTGAAAGAATGAATAAAAGATAGGATATTGGAATAAACTTCCTCAGGTATTGATGGAAGAAATGTACATCATATATACAACTTTAGCATATGGATAAGAATGAATAAAAGAATTAAAAATAGTATAAGAAAATAATCACTATACAACTCATTATATTGTAGAAGAATTCTAGCTATTTGCAACTATTATTTAGCTATTTCTGTAATGTAAGAATGTGAGATTTATACCAATTAACTATTGTAGGATTGTTTTAAAAACTAATTATTTAAGTGAGGTTGTTTTAATAACTTAAATGAGATTGTTTTTAAACAATTTACACTTTTTGGGTTATTTACTATAGAGTCGCTATAAAACATAACAACCAAAATGACACATGACATTTTTTAAGTAACGAGAGTCATGAAACAAAGGTCATTATAGTCGATAGCGATCTAATTTAAGTAGTTACCGATTGTAACAACACAAGGTGACTAATTTATTTTTTTTTTTATCGCTACAACTCATAATGATCCAATAAATTTATTTGTTTTTTAACTTTTACGGGCCAAAAAAAAAAAAGAAGTTTAATTTTAAATGGAGTTTTTATGAATTATAGCAACCTTAATTTAAAAAATAAAAAAGTGATCTAATTTGTCTCACTATGGCACATAGTCATCATGGATCATAATGACCAATTTTTTATTTATTTATGGCCCATTGCATTGAAAAATTTATAAATAAATAAATAAACAAATTGTGACCAATTTCTTTTGTTAACAAATGTTTTTTTTATTGGCTCACCATGTGCCACTACTGTCTATAACGACATTAGGTCACTAAAATTCAATGGTTGTTACGGCTCATAACAACTTTAGGTCATTATAGATTATAACGAAAAATCTTTTTTATTTTTTTATTTATGACCCATTGCATTAGAAAATTGAAAAAAGAAATTGACCATTTTTTTTGTTTACTAATGCTTTTTTTTCTTAATTTTTTACAAATGTTTTCTTTTTCATAAAATCATGTATTAACTTGTGTCATTATAACCCATAAAAACCCAAAAATAATTTTAAAAAAATTGAAGTAGTCATGCGACATAACGACCAAAATGAAAAAAAAAATACATTTTTATTTTTGGAGTCGATTGGCAACAATTGGTAACGACAATGATATACTAACAATTATAATGACTTCAACATGACTAAAGTGGAGCCACTAATTAAAAAAATTATTAAAGAAATAGTCATGTGTCATATATTGTGAATCATTATGACTCATAGTAACACTGTAATAAACAATTTCAAAAGTATAAACAATTTTAAAATGATCTCATTTAAGTATTTAGTTTGTAAAACAACCATACAATGATCTAAAAGCCTAAAATTGAAGAGTGTATATTGCAGCTCATTCTTATTGTTGCACAATGTTATTTTTGAGTTGGATTGGATTTTTTATCTAATATATGCTTAACCACCTAAAAGACAAAAGCAACAAAGAATTTTTTTTAACCATAATAAGATAAGCAACAAAGCTTAACTATCATGAGCAGAAGCCAAACCAATGGTTAATTACTCAAGACATTGGCTCAACAACTGAAAGCTTAACCATCCATGACAGAATTCCAAATCAACACTTAACCATGGACAAAAAGCTCACAGTAAGAAAGAGGCGAATAAACCACAAGGATTTGAATGTCTTCATAGAGGATTTTCCGCATAAACCTTAATGGCATCTAGTTTCAGCTAACTAAACACATGAACAAAAGGAGCCACAATGCACAGACCATACCCAAAAAAGCCCAAGTTTATTTAAGTTAGAACCAAAACCCAGTGAATAAAGAGTTACAAAACCATCAATCCACTCTCCAAAAAAATACATCAAGATCGTCTTCAAAAATCAAACTTAGATCCAATGATTTTGCAAGTGATAGCTACATAATCCATCATAACCATTTTTCTTTTGCGACGAGGCATCTTGGCAAATTTTGCATTCAAATTCCATCGATCTTTGAGGGGCCCAATCAATTCAATTTGAAAGCCCTTGAAATCTTTTATTTTCGTTACTAAATGAAAGTCTAATAAGTTAATAATCCCCGACACAACATTGGAATTAAACCATATGAAAGAGGCATACATGGATTAACCGAAACATAATATTATAATGTTTTGTGGTTGATAATAAAGGAGACGCGGGCTACATGAAAACCTTGCACTTGCAGTTGCAGCCTCCTCACCCCCGTTAAGTCAAAAAGCATTGCTGGGTAATAAATATGCCAGCAACACCCAATACACCTTAGTAATAATAATTAATATCACACACAAATGTCAAATTCACCTTCCAAAAAGCAAAATCTACAGACACCCCAACTTAAAGCATTTATACTAAAGTCACTCTCACTCACTTTTTCTCTAATCTACCCTTCTTCTCTCACTCACTTTCAGTCCCCTTCAAACTTTCCCGGGAAAATAGAGGAAAGTTGAACGCGGGAAAACAAAAACCAAACTACAAAAGCAAAGCAAACATGGATTAGGATTAGGATTAATAATGTTTTATGTTTAGACGCGGAAATTCTTGCCCATGAAGGTCTGGCCGAACTGCCAATGAGAGGGTGCCACGTTCCACGAGGTCGAGGTGCGCCTGTCACTGCCCGTGACTCTGAAGGAAAGGGCCTGCCCCACTAAATCACCGTTCGATTGCCAATTTTGCCCCCAGTTCCGGCTCATGCTGTTCCAACTAGTCCTTGTTCCCTTCACGCTCACGCGCACGATATCCCCTGCACCCGCCACGTTCGTGATCAGAACCAGGTTGAAGTAACGGAAACCGTTCATCGTGAATCTCATTCCACCAGCCTTTCTACACGGGACCCTGTGCCCAAGTACAATAACACAACATTTTTCAACAAAATAATAAAATAATAAAATACTCCTATTATATTTCCACTAATTATCACTGTCCAGGACTTTTTCGTAATTTTATATTTACGTAGCCCCAAAATCTGGCTGTGACCCAACAAATGCTTTGTAGGGAACCGGTGCCCTTAATTTTAGGTACATGATTATGCTTCTGTGATTTGTTGAATGTTTGAGGTTAGTTTGGTCATTGTGATACCCTTGACCAAATGCATGGAAGAAAAGTTACTTAGTTTTAGAGAGCATAATCTATATAATGGGCAATGGGGCATGTAATTCTTCACTTTATAGTAAAAAAAAATTATATATTCTTCTATATAATTACGTAGAGACACGAATTATATAAAAGGGGTTTGATAAAGTTACCGGCGGTAACTGACGGGGACGATTCCGGCGCGGTACTGGGCGATCTTGAGGAAGACGGGCATGGCGAGGTCGAAGTGGGGGCGGGGAGGGTTGCACCAGCCGCCATTGTCGCTGGGGAGAGCGAAGTTGGGAGGGCAAAAGTTGGTGGCGGTGATGGTGATGGAGGGCCTTCCGGGGTTGCACCACCGTGGATCCTCGTCGCACCTGATCTCGAAACACGCGCCGCAGCTCAACCCTTTGTTGAACAGTGCCGTGCTTAGTGCTGCCGTGTTTACCCCGTACCCTTGGCTGTATAGGTTCCCGTACCCACATGCCCCACCTAACAATGATAATCGAATGAATAAATAAATAAATATGGATAAACATTGTTTTTTTATTTTACTAATATGGGTTTAGTGTGATTTTCATGTTTAAAGCAGTTTTAAATAGTGTGTGAAACATAAAGTTATGGTTTTTATGCTTGAAAATGGTGGAATAATAACCAACACTAGCGGTGTGCATTTTTAAGGAACAGGGGAACCGGACATGGGGTTACAGAATTGGCCGGTTTAAGGAAGAATTTGATGATGTGTGGCTTTGATAAGAGGCATTTTCATGGGTAGAGGTTAGAACATTAAAAAAGGTGGACTTGGGTTGAAATGTTACGAAATAGCTTGAAGAATGGCAAGTGGGTATGGAAATGGAAAACAATGAAGTTGAAAAGTTAGGGTTTTGATGTGTTTTTTGCATACCCATTGTTCCGGAGGCGTCATTTCCGCCGTAGAAAGTGGCGTGGGCACCCTGCCATGCACCGCCGGTGTAGACGCCGGGAATTCTAGCAGTGGTTGCGACAAAAAGAGTGAGCAATGATGCAATGCAGAGGGGAAGCATTGAAGGCATTGCAGAGAGAGAAAAAGTAAATAAGTTTGTTGGGTTATGATGGTGTGTGGCGAATGCGAATGGGCACAAGGTAAAGGGGTACTTATGGAGTGAGGCTGAGGGAATCTGCAATAGTCTCACAATAGTAACCCTCCAATTAATGCACTCTCTCACATATAGTACTAATTGTTTTTGAGCAATGGGGTGAAATCAAAGGGTCTTTTGCTTTTGCTTTCACTAAGTACTAATAATTATGATTGCTAATAAATTGGTTTCGGGTTTTTTCGTTTTTCACAAGAAACGTTTGGGCCACCCATTAATGGTACATGAAGTGATGTGCATGTGCGTTGCACATGGGCCCTTCTTCCATCACGGTGATTTTGTTCGGTCATGGAGGAGAAAATGGTGAATGCACATGGGGCATATTCATCTTGGAGTAATCTTTACAATTGCTCACATAACTTAAATCGAGAGGCTTTGTTCTTGATCTCACTATGAAATCATGCTTCATGTTGCTTATAATTAGAGAAAAAAATGGGACTTAATACAATAACTGTGTACAACAAACAATTATCGAACATATGGTACTATGCTAGTTGTTGTTTGGAAAATCTAACTTCCTCAGCTTTTTTGATTTGGAATAAATATGGAGCAATGGATTGGAGTAAAGACATTTATTACCACTACCTTCCTTTTCTCTTAGTCTTTCCTTTTCACTGGTGGATCAGTGATAACCGTACCCTAAAGATGCTTTTGTTCTTTGCGAATTGGGATACATCTTTTAAATTTCGCTCCAAGATATTCTCTAGAAACTTCTCAAAGATAGTCATCACTCATCAACCTAGTTTCTAAGAAAAGACCAAGCTCAGATTACTTTAATGCTTTGATCCAATGGTTGTGATTGATGAACTGTGTTTCTCAACTAAAAGATTTTGGAGGGAAGAACGATTTAAAATGAAAAGACAACAGGAATTCAACCAAAGCCTTCATGAGTTCATGGCATGACTCACTATTAGCTTATGGCATTCTTTTTCGTTTTATATTTTGGCAGTTAATTAAAATATTTTTTACAAATAATATTATTTTCATGAAATTCAATTAGTATATTCATTCTAATGTCATTTTTATTTTGAATTTTAAAAAAACTAAACTAGTTTTTTTTAAAATTTTTAAATGAATAACAAACTTTTTAATTACTCTATAATATATATATATATATATATATATAATGGGACTTAAGACAAGGTCTTATTGGCCTTATCATCACCACAATCCTGCCAATACTACCGTTGTCATTGTCACATGACAATAATGATATGTAGTGGTTATAGCAACGACAATGGTAATAATGATACTAATAATGGTGGTGATAATATTGTCACTTGTGTTGTTTTTATCACTATCACTACTTTTACTAATGAACAAATAATGGAATGATGAGACTCGAAAAAGAAAGAAAGAAATTATTTTATAATTACAATCTATGTCACCACATTTTTATTTTGTTGAAAATATTAAAAATAACTTTTTTCTTTGTTTTCAATTTTGAAAACTTTTTCTTAGAAAATATTTTTTAAAACTTAAAATACATGTTTTCACCATTATTTGTTGTAGCGACTCGCTTGGTCATTATACTTACTACGGTCCAACAACAACTAAGCGGAAACACAAGTATCAAGCATATGTCTAAAATATCATGCAATAAACAGGTAAATCTCATCTGAGTAATGTAACAGCCCGAACACACCAGAATGAGAGGGATATAGAGATTGTACAAGTATGAGATTATACAGTTTATGATGACTTAAAGAATTAATTTGTACTACTTATACCAACAAGATGTATTTACTTTTCGATAGTACATCTAATAAGAACTCCATAAGGAAGCGTGTTTGACTTAGAGTAATTTAGGAATGAGTGACCTTTTGAAAAATTTCTCAAAAAGTATGCGAGTGAGGACAAAACACACTGAAAAAGTCTCATGTTGGTACACACTAGAGTGAGAGGGATCCAGAAATTGTACAAATATGAGATTATGTAGTTGAGGATGACTTAAAGGAATTACACAAAACACACTAAAAAGTCTTGTATTAGTTTGTGGGGTTAGTTGTTGATTCTAAAAGCAAACAAACATCTTAAAAAGGGCTATCCATGAAGGGTTCTGATCGGTGAAAAGTTCTGACCAATGAGAGTGTCACTATTGTTAATTATTTTGCTTGTAATATATATTTTAGAAATTCAAAATAACTTTATTTCTATTATTTTACTTATATGATATATTCTAAAAATTCAAAATCAAACATTTAAGATTTCAAAATTAAATATTTACATTTTGTAATAATAATAATAATAATAATAATAATAATAATAATGTATTTTGTAATAATAATGTAATTAAAACATTATACTAAACATTAATATATGATATATACTTATCTAAAAAATTTGCAACTAGAAATTTAGATTATTAATGTAAAAATTAAATATTATATAGATTCATTCAATTACTTAAAATATTAAAAATAAATTAAGAATAATTAAAATTATAATAATATAATCAAAACATGGTCTTAGAAACTTGGAAAATTACTAGTAATCATACATGTAAGAAATAAAATATATGTTCCTGAACATATATACATACCTTATACCAAAAAAAGTAATTATTGTATATAAAATAAACATACTCGTTGATCAAGTTTCTATACAAGACCTATTTACCTCACGGTAGCAACATCCAAAAGAGAGTCACCATCAAAGAGACAAATAACACAACTTAGCTTGCTAATGTTGTCATGTTCTTATATCAAGTTTGATCATAGTAGTCCTAAACCATAAGGGAAAACACAAGATAAGTTTGTGATACAAAAGCAATGTTATACAACAATATACAACATAAACAACTTAAAAGGAACATCATTTATTGCATCATATCATATCTTGCCATATAACGTAGGTAACTTAATCACAATTATCAAACATAATTCATTTTCATACAATATTATGCTCATGTCTTTCATTGTATAGCAACTAATACACTTTTGCACTTTCAACTTAACAACATTTACATATATGCACATACACACACACACACACACACACATATATATATATATACATACACACACATACACATATAACCAAAACTAGTTATGTAACAAGTAGCATAAATAACGATAAGTACTGACACGTCACAAACAACTAGAGCAATCCAACCACTCATACAACATCAATTCACTTAACACATTCAATAGAACAACGTAGATATACAACTAATGAGTTGTTACGCATATCAACCATAGAGATCTTCTACAATTGAGATTAGTAGTTTAAGTGGTTTGACTCTATTGAATCATAGTGGCTGGTATAATACCATAAAATAGCAGCTGACACTATAGCCAGAAACAACGACTAGCATAAGGTTGTAAACAATGGTTAGCATAAGCTAGATTTATTTCTCAGGTTTTGTTATTTAAACTAGGAAGTATGGTACTATATTAAGATAGAACAATCTGGGTATAGTACTACCACGATATTAGCTTGCAACACTAAGTTGCCTATGGGATCAGTCCATCGACTACTCTCCAAATACCACAATGTTATGATACTTGGTTATGGACTAAGTTCTCAACTTCGTACTTTACCTGATTAGTCACTTGTAATCATTATAGCTTGACCTTGCCCCTATACTATGATCACTTTGTACATGTATACCTTAACCTCACCCAAATAAAGATACCACATAGAAGTTAGACAAGACAATTGAAAATAATATACTTGTTTAGAAGTCAACTTACTTGCTAAGGGGTTTAACACAATGTATATCCATAAAATGGGATATTAAAGTTCAAGAACGTTTTTAACTCTCCTTTAGTTCTTATATATTTGAACATAGACATGTATCACAATCACATGTCTAATAACTTAACAACTTATCACCGTACATCGTTACAACTTAAACATCATTTAACTTACATCTTAAGTATACAACAACATAACATCATATCTTAAATCTTAACAACTTATTCATCTTTCAGCAAACATACTAACTTGCAACTTAACGATAATAATAAACACAACATTCTATACGTAACAACTTTACAACTTTCAACTTTAACAACTACTAGCATCCATCTTACAACATATAAATCATTACATTTTACATCAATGTACAACCCTTTGCATTGTCAACATATCCATAGACCATTTTTCGCCTTAACAACATAATTAGCATCATACATCATTCATCATATAGTTCATATATCCTCATTCAACTATAAGACAACTTAAAATATCACACAACATGCATCAACATACAACTTATCAACTTGAACGAATTAAACATCGTACATCTTTTTAACGTGAACAACTTTAAGATAGCAACATCTGAATAACTTAAGCAACTTAAAATGATTAACAACTTTACAACATGTTCAACTTATACATATTGACATATATCATCTTACAACATCACTTATACAACTTATTCACCACTAATCAACTGCAAAACAACTTTAAGTAGTCAACTTTTCATCCGACAACCCATGTTTGACCCCACTCATTGGGCGCTCAACGCCATTAAGACAAGGAGCCCCCTATTTCACCCACGCCCTGTGTTGCACTACTCACGCCTGACATAATTAAGGCAAAAAATGCTCTATAATCTCATGCTTGGCATGATGACACCCACACTCGGCCCCAATTAGGCAGAGAACTCTTTGCTTAACTCACACCTAACGCCACACACACTAGTGTCCAACGTGAACCCGAGTAGAGACGAGTCTCTTTCCTTGCGCTTGATGTCATTAAACCCACATCCGATGTGATGCCAACTTTAGATGAGTCTCTCTCCTCACGCTCGATACCATAGATCATGCGTTTGACGTAAGATAGAGACTTTGCTTTAGATCAATCTCCACACTTGTGCAAAAACTGATTTTGACCATTCCACCTGAAATTTAGAGTTCCAAACAACATGCATTACACCAAATACCATTTATACAACCTAACAACACAATTTCATCATTAAAAAAATCACATGCAACCATAGATTCCTGAGAAATCACCAAGCCTTGCCTAAAACACTACCAAGGAACCAAGTCCCCCAACACTCATCATCCCATCATAAATCTACTTAACCAACAACATTAAAGCAACATCAACATCCAAAAATACACTTGCAACCCGAACTTAATATAGCCACAAAGCTTCCCTTACCTCGTTGACAATCTATAATCAAAAAGAGGAATAAAGAAGATGACAGATTTTGTACGACTTCAACTTAGGGACTCTTAGCTTCGAGACTTTGAATCACCTACACTAACTAAGTTGGATCAACTGCAAGAAGTGAGAAGGAAAGAGTTTTAGTAAAGATAGGGAGAGAAGATTACAAAGAAACTTTCTCTAGTCTCTCTTTAAAGATTTCTGAAAAATGAAGTTATGAATTTCTCATGAAAATCCATATAAATATTTTCTAAAGCTCTAAACTAACTTAATTAAAGACAACTTTCTACTGAATCACGCCATTTACAATATATGTCTTAAACATGAGTGTTACATTTTTTATTTACAGTAAAAATGAAAACGAAAAATCGATGAAGCAAACCTTTGTCAGAAAATCATATACGAAACAAACCTATTATTTCCGTGATATGTCTTGCATGAGCACTTATTGATTAGGTACCGTTTGAATTTATATTTCTTCGTGAGGGGCTCGAGTTTTGCTTAGTCCAATCTAAACACATCAAATTCAACCAAAGCTTCACATGCTTGCTTTTGGGTGCTTCATTTTTAGAACAAACATTTTTTTTTTTGTATTTCTTTCTTAGCTTTAACACTTGACAACAAGTCTGTGTGACAAAATATTTAATTTATGGATAAATTTAATATGAAACTAATTTTTATTTTATATAAAAAAATATCTTTACAAATTGTTGTTTTATTTTATTTCCTTTTTTAAAATAAAAGTTTAATTAATTATTTGATATTTATACACGTGAGTCAACCTTTTGTTTTTGTCCCTATCATACCTACATATAAGTATTCTTTTTTATGTTTTAGTTTACATGTCTTCAAATTTTTTTATTTATCAAAATTATGTAACAACAATAAAATTTAAATTTAAAACCTTATGTGTATTATTAGATGACACTAGTGATTCCCATGCAAAATTTATGTTCACATTGCAAATAGTTAATTAAATCTTAAAAACAAAATATATATACAGCAAGCAAAGAAAATAAAAACAAAAATATATACTGTTATTCAATGCTGTGGGAGCATGAAGCATGTTTAGCCATGGATCCAATTCATATGGTTGTGATTTCATTATCGAATGGTGATTATGTTTTCCTTCCTCAACACAAGAGCATAAAAGAAGTTGTATGCAAAGTTGAAGCTCGGGCACCAACCAGATCCAACAGATCTTACACGTCTGCATGAACCTGCTTCAACCACACATCACCAACCATGCACGTGAGACTGTCTTCAAGATCTCAAACTCCCCCACCTTGAATCCTGTGCTGTTACCATTCCAATATTCTCATTTCTCACCACCCATTTCTCTTTTCTTTCTACTACTGTTGTTTATGTTTGTTTTGTCACTGTTTTTAACCTTCATATATGACTAACTCGTTTTTAACTAAAGATTAATTGGTATTTTTTTTGACTTAGCTACTTAAATGTATAAAACCATAATGCAATCAAACCCTTATAATGTTTTTTAAGAATGTCTAGCACCCTTTTTTCTAACATTTTTTATTTGTTAAACTTTATTAAAAATTATATTTTTTTTTAAGGTTTCACGTCTTATTAATGAATTTTTTTTTTACTAATTTAGTGATAAAATTCACCAAAAGTATAAAAGAATGATAAAAAGGTTCACCTTCTAAAAGATGGATTTTTATAAAGAACAGATATTTAAGTAATACAGCAATTCTCATCTTCTTGTTAGCTAACATCCACTTCCGTGGTGGAGCTTGAGAAAGACTCTCTGAAGGAAAGAGAATTCAAGAATGTGAGTATAACATCTTTTCAACTTTTAAGAGGTCTCAATATAAATCCAAATAATTGAAGAATATTAAGTACAATCTTGAAAAAACACAAAGAGTAAGCGTGTAATTTACTCTGACTTTTCTATTTTTCTCTTAAATAAATTAAATATTAAACATTTTTTATCATATATATTTTTATTTCTTTTCATTTTACAAACAGAAAAAAGAAAATATTAATAACAGGTTGTTAATTTAATTAATACTAAATTTAATATATTTAAATAAT
Organism: Cajanus cajan; assembly: GCF_000230855.2. NCBI lineage: Eukaryota > Viridiplantae > Streptophyta > Magnoliopsida > Fabales > Fabaceae > Cajanus > Cajanus cajan. Next base: position 16,379,132 of record NC_138519.1, read on the forward strand.
GTTTTAAATTCAAATTTTATAGATAAAAATTAAATCGTAGTTAAAAAAATATACATACATTTTACCATTTCCCGACTATATTAGTTAATGAATATTTGGTATAGGAAGCAACCGTGAGACTAACTGTTGTGAAAGTTCCTATTTTGTTGTCTGTTTGTCCATTGTGAATTGTCGCCATCTGTTTAGTTGCTCTTCTCTAACATATGTGTTTGACTTTAACTCCTCACTTTTCCTTAAAAATTTAATTCGACAAACAAAATAAATCTCAAATTACATATGATCACTAACACATGCATTTTTTATTTTTTATTTTATATCCATAGGGGTTTATTATATATATTTTGTAAACTTCTTTTTCTTGAAAATAGTTTAACATGTAATTTATTGTATTAAAGAATATAAATATTGCTATTGGCCTGATGCGAGTTAAATATTTGCTTATATTTCGAATTAAATATTGCATTTAATAAATTGGTAGTTACTTAATTTATTTATTTATTTTTTTAATAATTAAAAGTGTAAAGGTCCAAAATTTGTAGAGACAAAAAATGGACGCTTTTTAAATTAATTTTACTACTTTTAATTTATTCTGAAGAATTGATTTTACTTCTGATTCTTTGATATGTTTTTTTGGTTAAAACTTTTAAAATAGAATAAGAATGTATTCAATTATATATTTTTTTGTTACCAAAAAAAAAAAATATTTGTTTGGACGATAGCTTTTTTCATTAAACATGACTACCATTAAAGAAAAAAATGATAAATAGTTAGCTTACGATTTATTATTTATTTTGGCTTAATCAACAGTGGCAAAACTTTATTATCTATAGACGCTGTCAAATATTTTTTTCAGTGTGCATTGCATGTAAACTCCCCAAATTAATTAACTTATAACTTTTTTTTTTATCATATATTATTCCTAAACTTGTATATATTGATTTAAAAATATATATGTAACTTAAAATGAATTATCTAACTTTCTTAATTAATATCAATTTTAAGAAACATTTATGATTATAAAGTGAGCTGATATTATTTTAAAACTTCATGTATCTATAATTAATTAAGTATTTGACAAAATTATTTTCTTTACATCACAAGATATTTTAATGAAGATCTGGCAAAGATAATCTGTTAATTAAGCAATCTAATTCTTGGAAGTTACGATTATTTATTTATTTATTTTGGTTTAATTAAAGTTAACTACGCATTTATTATAGAAACTGTATTTAGTTGTTCTTTACGCGAAGACCGTGCTTTACAGTTCGATTCTTCCGTACCACTTCATACGATGAAGGGATACAAATATTTTAATTTATCTATCATTAAGTGTTTAAATTAAGGGTAATAAACTTGTCGGTGAAATATATATATTTGTAAATATTTTAAATATTAAAAAATTGAATGCAAATTAAAATGAAAAAGTTTCAAATGATATTTTTTTCGGGGCTTTCTATACAGTTCCTGTTTGACTTTGTGATTTGCATTACATATTTGGTCACATTAAACTTGTAGTTAATACTAATAGTACATTAGAATATGAATTACTCTGATCATACATGAATTCTTTTTTTTTTTTTAATAACGAGATGTCGTTTCGTATTTTATAATTAAGATTATAATTAATATTTCTACTCAATCAAAGGAGAGAAAAAAAATAATTTTTCTTCTCCTTAATAAAAAATAGGGATGAAACCAAGTAAAGTCAGACCAAAATTTTGTTAGGCATAAGCTCAACCTTCGTTTTAAAAACAAAACATATGCCTAATTTATTTACTTGTTGTAGGATTTTTTAATGACTTAACATGAATCGCATAAAATTTGGCTCGACTTAAAATCATATTTTATGATAAATCTAATAAAAAAAATCGAAAGGTCTATTGGTATAAATAAGCCTACCAATTTAAATAGGGTATTAGTTATTATACAAATTTTATATTATTTTGATGTTTGGTGTGAGTGGTACTGAAATATTGACATTTTGTATCAATAACATAATCATATAAAAAATATAGAATAAACAGGTAGATCTATCATGTTAAATATGTTTTTTTTTAATTTAAAAATCATACAGTCTTCTATTTTTTTTTAAATAGACTTTTTATCAAATAATGTACAACAAAAAATAGTTTGTATTGTGCATTAAACAAGAAACAAGGTATAGAGCATAAATAATGTCCAATGACTCAATTATTTGTCTTGTATTATTCTACTTGTCCTGTGAATTTGTGTGCATCAAATGCACTTTTTATCTTATTTCCCAAATTTATTTAAGGTACATAATTTTGAGATGATTCGTTCTATATTCTTTGTAAAGTTTTGCTTGAGGCTTGAATTAATTCTAGCATTTACAGCATGTTTAGATTCAAGTTAATTTTAGTTGGATGTAGTAAAAATAATAATTAATTACTTTTGCATCAATTTTAATGTAATTCGTATTTAAATGTAGATCATAAATATAAAACCAAATATGCAACTTCCAACAACGAGAAGGCAGGTTTCATTTTAAATTTTTAATCATGGGCCTGTTAGGCTCATGAATTTATTTGCTTTGCTTAGTTGATTATTTTTATTGGATCTATTCTAATAGCAATGCTCTTGGTTGAATTATTAGAAACAACCTAATTTTCTCTTTCTCACGTTATAAGTATTAAAAAATAAGTTTTAACCCACTAAGGCGCCTTTTCAAGGATAAAATCGTGACGGCTCAATAATGAGTGTCAAAGTGGACAATACCTCGGATGCAGTGACCCTAACGATGACAGCAGACTTACGGTAGGAACAATTAGTGCTAGAAGGAGGGCTCAGGCCACTTTTGTTTCTTAGCATGGGGGGCTTGTTCCGTTACGCCTAAAAGTCCCACATTGCTTAGAAGTCGAAGCTAAGAGTAGTTTATAAACACTCTTCCTTTTTAACTCACCGAGACGCCTTTTCAAGGACAAAACCGTGACGGCCCAACGAGTGCCAAAGCGGACAATACCTCGGATTCTGTGACCCTAACGATGACAGCGAACTTACAGTAGGAACAGTACTTATTATATTTTTCTATGTATATTCCTATTAATTCTCTCATAACATCTTTTCTATGATTCATGGATTTCATTCATTTTGATAGGGACACTATGAAGACCGTTTGCTTTTGTATCCTATAATAATTGCCAAGGAAACATTGCACTCACTTTAGATGTGATTCAAATTGAGAAAAATATAGGTTGTGTCCCATAAAAAATGAATAACAACTTTTTAAACCTTAGGACAGCGTTTAGTTAGAAAAATAAAGTTAATGCACAATTCAATTGCAATGCTCAAAACATCACTCACTTCTAATGAATACGATTCTGGCAGTAGAAGTTCTCACTCTCAGATCTCATTCTTTTACACTATGTTTGGTTAAGGTAAAATAAATAGGAAATGAGACGAAAAAAGAGAGAGTAGAAATGAGTATGATAAAATAAGTATGATGGTTAATTTGGTTGTTATGAAATAAAGAGAGGAGAAATTTAAAACATGGGAAGCTAATGTTCATTTTATTTCTTCCCATATCAACATGGAAATGGAAAGATTATTAGGTGATCTTAGATTACATAATTTTTTGTCTAATTTTTATATGATTTTTTTTTCACACCATATTTTTTTTACTTATTTTTGTTTTCTCGAAATCAAATGGAGTGTCAAGAATATTAATGACTTATACTTCCTTACTAATCTTATTTATTTAAGAGGTAGTTATTAGGATTTCTTCAAAATTTTGAAATTAGATTTAATATATTTTTTAAAAAATAACTATATAGATTATACTTTGAATCTACTTATCTATGATATTTTCAACTCTTTAAAAACTATTTTAATAAATTATTTTTAAAAAATTGACTTAATAGATAATGTTTAATATAACAATATATTTATATTAACATTATTTATTTTAAAATATGTTATAAAATATCTAAAATATAGTTTTATGTTTTTGTTAAGTTGCACTTTTTGTCCCTTTTTAATATCCGATTTGCAATTTTGATCCCTAAATTTTTAATTTTATAATTTCAATATCCAATTTTATAAAACATGCAATTTTCATCCTCTTACTAATTTTTCATCTGTTGATAGTTAAAATAATAATATTGATCATGGTCTTACATTAATTCGATGACATAACAATTAATATTCATTAATATTTAAGTTAAATTTCACTTTTAACTTTAATTTTTTATAGTAACATGAGATGAAAATAAAATGAAAACAAAAAATATAATTTAACCCAAATATTATTAAATTGTAATTGTCATATCATTTACTTAATGTTATATTATAACTAATGTTACAATTTTGATGATTAATTCATGAAAAAATAAAAATTATGAATTTTATAAGATTGGAATGACTATTTAAGGAGGAATATCGTGGACTCCACCTACGGAAGGTGTTAACAAATTTTAAAGTATAGGGTTTAGGATTTATCGTGAACACGAGATAGTTACAGTAAGCAAGCATCCTCTGGAGGCATTATTTGAGATCACTTGGGGAAATTTTGTCCTTGCATTTTCTTGCAAGCTTGGTAATTGTTTAATGATCCAAGTTGAACTTTGGGTAGTTTTCTATGGTTTGAAAGTTATAAAACAACAAAGAATTATGAAGCAGGTGCAGGTTGAATCAAATTTAGCCATTGCAATGCAATTGCTGAATGACAGAGTTAACTGCCACCATGCTTGTTACTCCTTGGGTAATTTGGTAACCAGTATGGTAGAGGGTGTGGTTGTTTTAAGCTATAAGCATATTAGGTAGTTGATTCATTGGCTAAGAGAGATTTATGTCATCAAATCAGGTTAATCTCGTTTGATCTCATAATACTTATATATTTAGTTTCATATAAATAATTTATTATTTATCAAAATTTTAAGTATATCTTTGATATCATGTTAGATTCTCAAGAATTACATTAAAATATCAATTAACGCGATTTTAGATTGATATTCACATATTTAATTTCATGTTAAGGATTTTTTTTAAAAGGAAAATAATAATTTTATTAGTTAAAGATAATAACATACCCACAAAATATGTGATATGTTATAGCCACATTACAGCATATACCCTTGAGTATCAACAAAAAAATATATATATATAAAGATGCTTACAAAAATAAGTATGAGTAATTAACTTCATGATATTTCCTACTGTCCTTCATGGGTAAATAAAATGTGTAGAAGACTAGACTCTTCAATCAATTTGCTAAAGAGCAGAAAAAGTCTTCCAAACTTTTTATCCATTGTCATGATAACAAGATCTTTTCTAACATTTGATATACATTTGTATCAACCATAATAAATATATAGTTATTTTTGTTTTTCCATAGTACCCTAATAATATAGCATACCATGTAATTGATTTTGAGTTGAAATAACTTTAAGTAGTTGTGCACTAAATAAATATTTTATACTGAATTTTACTACTAATTTATTTTTATAAAAAAATCTAAATATAAATCACATCAATTTCTTTTTTAAAAACATTGCAACACTCCTACAAAACACATTAGGTTAAATAAAAAGAGTCCTATGTTGGGAGACATGGACTTTAAAGATCAACAACTACAGTGACCAAACTAACTGCCATGGATATCATCATAATGGCAAAAAGGCCCACTAGAATTGACACAACCAAGAAACCATTGGTGACAAATCACAGAGACTGTGCCATGCTACTATAATAAATGCACTGCAGCAACAGATCAAAACACACAAATTAAAAAAGAAAAGCCATGGCTAGCATGCTTGCATACCACATGCACTTTCCATGACTATCTCAGTGTTTGTCGACACCAACCATTTATTGCACCTTTTGATGTGTTTTAACTTTTTCCCAAATTCTACGTATCCTGGTTGAGGGGCATGGACCCTCATATTCTGATTTATCTGAGAAGCTCTGGTGCAGGCACACAGAACATTTTCTACACATTAAACTATTTTAATCCTTATCCATTATTATTATGTTGTATCTTCCTTTTTAGCGTATTCATCAACCGTGCACATTTTTCAATCGAGAGTTATGTGGGGTCATATCTTATATTTTACTCTACACCCGGCACCAAAATTTTGAAAAGGAAAAAACTGAATGTCGGCAATTTTGTAATGGTTACAGACTTAGAGCCATCATCAATGTAGGCAACATATAATTACACCTTGTAAAGGTTGTGTAATAAATGCTCTACACACTAATTAACGTGAAATCAACAACAATGGTTACCACAAGGACCAGGATTCCCCCCTTCATGGCAAAGCCAATACTCCTATCTCATCGATCGAAAATCCGTTAATCCTCCCCAATAACTAAATTTTAAATGTAAAAAGGTGCATAACATATTAACCGTGTCGGTGACTCTCACAATGACCAAATGCCTCTTGGGGCTGGGGAGGGGAATAGCAACAATTACAATTTTAAGAAGGAAAAAAAAAACAATATTTACATACTAACTTTTATCCTTGAATTGTTTGAGAAGTAGGAAAACAAGAGGAAAAAAGAAAGTCTTAAATTTTGCATTGAGAAAAATGAAAGAAAAAAAAGTTCTTGCTTTTGTTTCTAAATCAAAATTTCCCTCTTTTTTATTTTTATTTTTCCTATTTACTAATAAAAGTCATTCGTATCCTTATTTATTTGTTCCCTCTATTTTCTTTCCTCGTCCAAGACGCTCTTCACGTTGCAAGTGGTGTTTGATAAGGAATTTGATTCTTGCTGTCAAAGAAAGACTGCAACAAGAATCTCCACCGTTAATTTTTTTTTTGGTACACTAAAAGGTTAATAAAATATAAAACTCAATAATTTAAACTACTGGATCATAAATACAGAACAGTCAGGAATCCTGTCCGATAACATTATAACAACTCGTGGCACCAATTCAAATTTAGAGTAACGATCTACTTTACTAGGATAGAATTTGGTAAACAGGTTAGAAGATGGCAGAATATAAACGTGTAGGTGAGTGTGATTTCCTCTAAATCTATTATGAATCCCAACAATAGATTTAATAAATATTTGCCAGAATCCGTATTCACTAATTAAAAACATTAAACTAAAAAAACCCATACAAAATTGGCCCAAAAATTAAAAGACTAATTCCAGATAATTTGTAATCGTAAGAATGAATAATTTGGGATGCTTAAACCCACATGAAATCGCTCATTATTCGGGATGACTAATGGTAGTAATGGGACTCTTGAAGTTTTCTCCTACTCCTTATCTTGAAGTTTTCTCCTACTCCTTATCTCTTGTATTATATCCTAACACGAGTCCATTTCTCAACTTAAATGAAATGAATATTACCAAAACCTACTTTTAACATCCTAAATAATCCAAAATCAAATAAAATCGAATTTTCAAACTCTAATCTAAATAGAGACCAGAAAATTTTTAGGAGTAGCCCAGTAGGAACAAATGTCTCCAAATATTCTTAGCACCTGAAAATGCAAAGGTTATAACAGGTCCTCGATTTTAGCCTTTTATGATCAATTAGGAGAAAAGCGACGTTCGGTGTCTCTTTATATTTTTAAAAATAAATTAAACTAAATTTAAGAAAAAAAAATAAATCATGAAATGGGTAATTACTTCAAGAGGATAAGTGGCTCGAGTCAAAAAAGACATTGGGAGATGAGTGATTTAAACTTCTGAGTAAAATAAAAAAGGATAAAAAAAATTAGGTTTAAATATGTTTTAAATCTCTCAAATTTAAGACAAATTTGTTTTTAGTCTCTCAAATTCAAAACTGTTGTTTTTAGTCTGTGTAATTTTTAAAAATCTTGTTTTAGTCCTTTAGGTCATCAATAACATATTTAAAAGTGACTAATTAAGATAGTTATGCAAGATCAACCGGATTTAATATGATATTTTCACTAATAGGAACACAAATAAGAATTTTATGCAAGAATATTTGATAATTTTTTTAAAAAAATTTGAATATAAGAACTAAAATAAGATTTTTTGAAATTACAGAGACTAAAAACAACAATTTTAAATTTGAGAGACCTAAAACAGATTTATCCTAAATTTGAGGGACTAAAAACATATTTAAGCCAAAAAATTATATAAAAATGGAAACCATGGTTAGTAAAAAGGTGTCCCTTTAATATAAGGGTGTAGGTAACTGGTAGTAACATAATACGTGTAAAAATGTCTCTTCCACGTCATCACATCACACTCCTAAGAGCACCTCCAATGGAGGGTGCTTAATGGGTCCCTTATTCTTAAGCAACGTTACTTATAAAAAAACCCGTTGGACTTATCCTACATGGCAGCTGGGTTTCTTAAATTTTTTTGTCAATTGCTTGTACAAGCAACAGTCCTTAGCACTGACAAGAAGAATTTCATTGGTTGAAATTTATCTACGTGGACCACATTTATGAAAAAGGAAAACAGAAAAAATCATGAAGAAGTGGAGGAGCGTGCATCCCTTGGCGAAGAAGGCCTGAAAGTCGCGGTCTTTGACGAAGGAGACCATGAAGAGGAGGAAGCCTATGGCGACCAGGAGGAGGCCGGAGAAGGAGTCGGAGGTCTTGATGAGGAGCTGGTCGTGCGGCATGGATCCGAGGAGCTTCGTCGCCGTCTGCGCGTCATGGTCGAACGTGTAGACCTCCTTCATGTAGAACATCATCAGCGCCCCACACGTCATCGCTATCAGCAAGTGCAAGATGCAGATCTCCAGAAACGCCGCAGAGGATCCCGTGCGCGACCGCCAGAAGCCACCGCCCCCCGTGCGCGACTTCGTTGATAAACGAAAATAAGAAAAAAGAGACGTTGGAGAGTGCAAAGAATGAAGGGAGAGTGAGAGACTTTGATAAACGAAAATAAGAAAAAAGAGACGTTGGAGAGACGTTGATAGCCGTTGGAGAGACGTTAAAGAGCCGTCGGACATTTATGTATAAATTGATGTCCAATTTTCAATTCATTTGCACTCTATTTTTCACATTGTGTAGTTCATTTGCACTCTATTTTTCACATTGTGTAATTCATTTGCACTCTATTGTTCGGTTAATTTGCATTTCATTATCCAAGTTTACAATTTATTTCAAAATTTTTACTATTCACATTTACTATTCACGTTTACTATTCACATCCAAAAAAAATTATTATTTTTTGTTCATTTGTAATTTTTTTTATATTCTATCACATGGATCCCAATTAATTTAATTTTCAAAGTTATTTTAATTTTTTACAAAACCAACCACCACCTCCAACCCCTTCCGATGAAAATTCTCAAAATCCTCAATTTTTTACATACCCACCACCACCACCACATTCAACCAATGATAATTCTCCAAATCCCCATTTATTTATGTATCCACCACCACCACCACATTCAACCAATAATAATTTTCCAAATTCCCATTTTTTTATGTATCCACCACCGATACCAACCAATCCCAATATAATTTTTAGGCCTTCAAATTTTTCCGAAACAGATTCACCAATTGGTTCCGTATCCGAGTCTCAAATAGGGCTAGAGAACATCACACTTGATGTTGGAAGGCAACAAGGAGAAGAAATATCAACTCAAAAAAAATCACGTGTAAGTTTTTCTGTTGAAGAAGATAATTTACTTTTCAATCATGGCTCAACATTTCGAAGGATCCAATTGTTGGAGTTGATCAAACTGGAAATAGTTTCTGGATTAGAATCAAGGAGAATTACAACAACAATCGCAATCAATTTCCAGTAAGAAATCCAGGTCAGTTAAAAAGTCGTTGGTTTCGAATCAATAAAGCTGTTCAATTATTTGTCGGATGTTATAAACAAGCTCGTGATAAAAAAAAGTGGCAACTCAGAAAAAGACATCATGACAAATGCATATAAAATTTACTCGCAAGATGTAGGTGAAAAATTCAATTTTGAGCATGCATGGCTATTATTAAGAGATGAGCCAAAATGGAAATCCGAATCAATGGAGAGCTCTTCCAAACGATCAAAGATTTCTAAATCTGGGCAATACTCAACGTCTTCTAACACAGATGCAGCCAATGATTGTGAAGAATATGACCCAACAACACCAATGACTCGTCCAATAGGTCAAAAAGCAGCGAAGAGAAAAAGTAAAGGAAAGGTTGGCGAAACATCTTCCAACAAAGAGGAGTTGGATAATATGGCAAAAGCAATATTAGAAAGAAGTGCTGCAGTAAAGAAATTGGCTGAAGTGAAGGAAGTAGCTAACATTAGTGCAATGTATGAAATTCTCATAAAGGACACATCTGGAATGACTGAGAAGCAGCTCAAAGATCATGAATTGACTTGTAATTTTATTAGGCGCAAATTAGGAGATTAAATATTATTGTAATTTTAATTTATGTAAATTAGACTAGTTTTATTGTAATTTTTTATTATTGTAATTTTTTTATTATTGTATTTTTTTTATTATGTAATTTCTTTTTATTATTAAAATTTTTTATATTTTTTTTATTATGTAATTTTTTTATTATTGAAATATGAGTTGTAAAAAAATTGAGGTGTAAAAAAGTGTAATATGAGTTGTAAAAAAGTCGATGCTTATAAGCAATTTCCATTGGAGCAAAAGTTGTAAAAATATAGTATGAGTTGCTTATGAGTGACGTGGCACAGTGGGACCTATTTAAAGTGGTTGGGAGTTGCTTACGAACGCCCCCGATCAGTGCAATGAGATGTGTTTATTTATCTATCTCTTGACTCAAAATGGGAGCAGGTTTGAAAAAGGATCTTAAAGTGTCTAGGGTTGTACCAGGAGGGTCTCTTAACGCCTTCATTTTTCTTCTCATCGGAGTTATTTCACAAAGACTTGCCGTGGTAAAGAAGAAGGGGTAACAAGCACGCACACTTGGAGAATTACTATTACTGAAACTTACTTATAATAATGAAACTTACTTATAATTTTTAATTTTTTGTCTTTTTTTACTTAGTTTACTTAGATTCATTGACATATACT